>NC_060274.1:115356121-115715397 GCF_021613505.1 Equus quagga | reverse complement strand
GGGGGGGGAGGTGGATCACTGGGTTTTTCATTGTCTCCAGTTTCCATATTTGACCTTGATTGAATTTAATAAATATGCCAAAATGGTGGCGCCATTCAATCACTGATGCAACCATGCTTCCAAAAACTGTATATTTGCATCAATTATAAGCTAGATAGCATGGTAGATGCTAGGCATTAAAAGATGAAGTGGCACATCTAACATTACAATATCATTTATTCAATACACATTTATTGAGCGCTTACTCGGAGCAAAGAGTGGTGGGAAAAAAAGACCCCAAACCAGAAATAGTGCTGATTTGCTGGAGTTTTTCCTCCTGTGATGAGGATTGTGATAGGGCTACAGAAACACTATGTACCTATTTTCTTAGCAGACATCATTTGAATAACTGAAAGAAGGGCTGGAATATATAAGCAAGAATGAGAAAAGCCAATCTAACCAATAATTAGTGGTATGACCTTGGGTAATGCATTTATCCTCTTCAGGCTTCGGTTGCTTTATCTGCTAAATGCAGTGGTTAAACTAGGTATTTCCTAAGAACATACTATATAATGATAAATGTTTAGCCCTACAGAAATTACATAGGATTTAAAATTTTACCTCCTGATATGTTTCCTGAGTAAAGTTTTAAAGCTACAGCATCATTCATTATAATGAGTGTGAGCATTAGAAAATTGTCAAAGTGCATTTTGCTCCATGAGTTTGCTAAAAACACTGATTTTTTTTTCCTATCCATTGCTTCATCTAAAATTGAATCTTTCCCCCTCATTTAACAAGTTGACAGCCGGGCTGTTCAGTAGAGATTAGGTTTCCATTTGGTGAAGGTAGGTGTTCCATTTTGAAATCTAAAGAGTAAATGATGTCAGTCTGTGCTCTGAAGGGCACTGTCCATCCTTTTGTGAGGGTGTTTGTTTATTCCTATTTTCACAAGTTGACAATTACCCAGAGTTTTGTACTTTTAGTTTCTTTACTGTTCTTCCCTGTCTTTTGTCTGTATGTTATGTTTATCTTTTTATTAAAAACTAATAATAATAATAATAAACACATATTGTACTATTACTGTGAGCTAGGAAATGTCTTAACATTTCTACACATGTCATGCAATTTATCTCTCCCAACATCTCTGTGTGACAGGTAGCATTGTTATCCGGATTTTACGTGTAGGGCCACTGAGACAGAACATGTAAGGACACTGTCCAAGTTCTGAATACTTATTTAATCACTTTGCTCTCCATTCCCTCCAAGGAGTAGTTCTTATTTTCTTATATAAAATACATTTAATGTTTGTTTTAAAATCTCGCTTGTTTTAAAATCTTTCACAATGCTACTTCAAATGCCTTTTTATGTTTAAGCTGACTTTGCCTTAATTTACCACCCTCTGGTTTGTTGGACAAGTTTCTGTTTTTGGCTTTCCCTCCACCCCCAAATAAATCATCTATTCATAAATTCAACAAATGTTCATTGACCTCTTACGATATTTCTGGTACTATTTCAAGTGATGGGGGTACTGAAAAGTGTCCACCCTCATGGAGCTTATATTCCAGTGGGAGATACAGAGAAATGAATAATATAATATAGCAGTAAGTGCTATAAAGGAAAATAAAGCAAAATAGGGATGTATTCCATTTTTGATAAGGTGATCAGGGAGGGACTTTCTAAAGAGATGATATGTAAGCAGAGACCTGAAAGCAATGAGTGAGTGCACATGTGGATTTCTGGGGGACGAGTATCCCTATGCAGATAGAATGGGATGTGCTAAGGCCCTGTGGTACAAACATCCTTGAAATGTTTAGTGAACAGCTAGGAAGTTCATGTGGCTGGAACCTGGTTAGTTGGGTGGAGAGGGGTAGGAAATGATTTTGAAGTTGCAGGAAAGGGCCAGCACAGGGAGAGGGCTTGTAGGCCATGGAGAAGGCTTTGGATTTTATTCAGAGTGTAATGGGAAGGCTCTGGAATTATTTGAGAAGATGTGTAATAACATGCCTGCATTTGTTTTGAATAATTCTAGCTGCTGAGTGGAGACTTGACTGTTGGATTATAAAGGTAGAAGTAGGGGCACCAGCTAATATGATATTGTAAGTGAGAGAGGGAAGTTGAGGGAGTTAAAGTAGCAGAATTGGGGAGAAATGGTTGGGTTCTGGATGTATTTCGGAGGTAATGCTGGCAGGAGTAGATGATGGATTAGCTGTACTCTTGAAGAGGAAAAAGTGATTCAGAGATGCCTTTGAGGTTTTGGCCTCAGCAACTTGGTAAACAGTGGCAGGGGAGATGCAGAGGACCCAAAGGAGACCAAGAAGAACACAGTGAGCTGGAAAAAACAGGAGAGCTTGTTGGCTGGAAGCCAAGGGAAGAAAAATGTTTTATAAAAGAAGAGTGATGTTGTGTCACGTGCCCCAGAGATTTGGAGTAAGATGGGCACTAAGAATTGGTAATTGGATTTGGCTAGAGGGTGGTTATTAGTAACCTCACAAGAGGTTATAGAGTGAAAAAGGTAAAGGTGAATAAAGTGGGTTCATGTGCAAATGGGAGCAAAGGAAGTGATTCTGCCTAGGTTTCTTTTTTGAGGTGTTTGTAAAGGGAAGGAGAGATATGGGATGGTGGCTGGAAAGGGATGTGGAATCAAAGATTTTTTTTTCTAATTTGTAAGATAGTACAGTATATATGCTGATGGGACCAATCCACTAGAGAGACAATTTGACTCAGGAGGGAGGGCCAACTGCAGGAGCATTGCCTTTGAGTAGAGATGGGATCTAGTGCACAGTGGAGGATGGGGGCAGGTTCTCCAGAGGACAGAGAGGGAAGGCAGAGGAGTGGGTACAGAGGCAGGTAGCTTGGGGCATTTGGTACTAGGGAGAAGCACAAGTTCTATTCTGATTGCTTTTGTTTTCTCAGTGAAATAAGAAGCAAGCCTACCAACTAAAAGTAGGGAAGGGAGGGTATCAGTGTTCAGGAAGAGAGGAGAAAATTTAAAACAGTCAGTTCCAAGAGCGGGACAGTAAGTGGCCCGGGCAAAACTGCTGAGCGGCATTTCAGGTACAGATCACTGAATTCATTGGCTTTTCATAAGCACATTGAGCCTGACTTCTCAGTTCCTGGACGTCTCGGCTTATAAGTGAGTGCACTCTCTTGTCTTCAGAGATTCAGATGCCAGGGGAATATTAGGCTGAAAGATGATAATCTTATTTTTAATATAAATCCCTTCATTATTTAATTCTTTTTATGACCCAAAGCCTTGTTTTCTTTATAGGAAAATAAGAAGTGTTCCCAGAGCTGTGCTATGTTAGATGCTAATGATGTTAGGTCTCAGACAAGGAAATGAGCCTAAAGTGTTGATAATACTTAATCCTTCTTTTTTTAAAACTTAGCCTTTGGTAATGAGAACAATCAGTTGCAGGTATGTCCTTTTAAATCTCTGCCCAAAGGAATATTTTCCTTTTCGTTGGTTTATTCTATGTACACACACACATACAATAATGACCAATTCTTACCGCTTATATACCAACCTAGTCCATTTTGTTGTGACCTTCCCAGGTTGACAACTCTGGGATATCAACTCAGTACTTATGTTTCTCTTTAAAGACTTTCTTCTAAGAGTAGTGTATGAAATTGTTACTTTTTACCTATCTTGTTAATGTGTGAGTGGCATCACCACTGCAGAGTCATGACATCATATTTAATAATAAATAATCACACCTAGTGTTTGCATAGTGCTTCATGGTTTACAGAGGGCTTTCGTATGTGCTGTCCACATGCATCATCCCAGGGACACTTAGAAAGACTGCCTCACACAGGTTGCATAGCTGCGACAGGATTTTAGTAAGAATTTACATCTTCTCTCTCCTAATCTGGTGCATGTTCTAGTACACAGCTCTACTTCTTTGTAAAGACATAGCTGTGCACTTATAGAAATGTGTTTTAAAAAAAGAATTTGGGATCATTCTTCTTGGTATTAGTTGGGTTTCCCTGGGAAACAGACTCTGCATTGAATTGTACGTGTAAGGGATTTATTGGGGATTCTCCAAGAGGGAACGACAGCTGTGAAGAGGGAGGAAGGTAGGATTGAGCAGAGGAAGAAGATGAGCTGTGATGCAGTTGCAGCCAAGGATTCCCATAGGGATATTTGGAGCTGGGATGGCCGTTTAGAGTTGTCCCTGTTAAGGCAAAGATTACTGGCTACAGGTTAGGCTGTCCTCTGGGAGGGACCAAGCCTTGAGTGAAGTGACTTCCTTCCTGGAGAGAGACTCAGCTGTGAGCTGTCCGCAGAGCCAACACTTCCAGCAGCTGAGGGAATGAGTGCCTCATTCCCATCATGGGTCTGGCTGGGGCACTTCAGTTCTGAAAGTACTACCTTGTCTACGTAACTCAGCACCTGATTTTTGAAATAAGGCCAGGAAAGAACCATGCACACAACACAATCCTTGAGTCCATTCATTCCCTTCTTCATTAACAAGTATTTGTTGATACTTACTATGTTCTAGGTACTGGGGATTAGACTCATATAATCACTAGCCTCCAAGTTTCTCTCTTTGTATCTTTTGACCTGACCTCCCTACTATTCCAAATTCAGGGAATTGGAATATAAGTTAATTACTTTCTTTAGAAGTGTCAGAATTAGCTAAGTAAAGTGAAACCTAAAATGTTAATACTGACCTTTTCTTAAAAGTTATTTTTGGCATGAACTATTGTCAAGCCAAATATTCTCTATTTGGCATTTGAGTCATTAAAATTGGAAACCTAACTGCAAGGCAATCTAAATCTCAGGCTATTTCTGGCCTTACACTGTAGTCAGAGATAACTCCAGAGTTTGATCCTCAACAAGTTGGATATTTCTTCCATATTTTCTTGCAATTTATTGGTAAAAATATTGAACTGAATAGAGCCAAGGACAGAAATATGTACTAGTCTGAAAATAACATTTTTGTAGATTAACTCAGAACCACAATTTTATGTGCTAGCTACATGGGTAAAAGCTGCAGGCCTTTCATAGTTCATAGTGGTAGAAAGCACTCTTTCTTAATACTTAGTGGGTTTCCTGAATCACTGATCCACTGCCATCCTTCTGGAGTCACTGATAAGCAGAATTAGAGAGTTCCCTAGGTTTTCAGATGTTAGGAATGTGTTTGCTTAAGACTACTCTATTTCACATCTCTGTGTGGCAGCTGTCTATGTATAATTTGTTTACTCTTTTTGCTTCCAGAAGGAGACCTAGGTATTCCAGCAGATTTTTAGGAAATCTTTGTAATTAATTCTCCACATGTATCCAGTCAACTCAGAAATTCAGAGCTACATGACTGAATGTGTCCCCAGCATCTAGCTGTTGGTGACCTTGCCCATCACCAGACAGTGTAATGGACAGTATGATGTTGACATTGTGAAAGAGATTTGAACCAGTGTCTCTAACCATCATTTAGAATATTTCACTTTTGGATACAGTTCTGAATCTTTGCTTTTAGACTCTTAACAGTTCATTTGACTTTCACATCTATTTGGCTGGCCAAGCCACATACTGAGATTCTAACATCACAGTCAAGTATTTTCTCTCTCCCAAATACTAGAGCACTGGCAGTAAATTTGCAGTGGTGGTTCTGCCCCGTATCTAGGAATTTTGCAAACATTACCTTCCTGAATGTACCTGGAAAACAATTATATTGTTTTCCAATGTTTATCATCAAGTACGTTCTAGAACCTCACAGTTAAAAACTTCTATCACATGTGACACTGGGAATGAACTCCAAGGAATTTTATAGATCATTTTTTTGTACTAGAATTTTATTGCATCTGACATTAGGAATCTTCACTGAAATGGAATTCTCGCCATCAAAAATAGAAATTTACACTATTGTTCCTGAACTTTCCTATTAAGTTGGAAGATTATGACATTTCACAGAACTGTTTGATCTGGACCTCTGGTTTCTATTATTTATTAGAAGAGAGTGTTGGGCCTTTTGCCCATACTTTCCCCTGGATTATCAATGGTAATAGATGAACCAAATTCGTCAGAAGTAGGAAAAAAAACCTCATGCAATTTTAAACCTATTAGCCATGACCTGAGTTGCTTTCTCCATCTGACTCTTTTTATCTTTGTTCAGAAGACTGCTCTAACAACTTTTTTTCTGGATTTTTCTTTCTCCCTTCTGCTTTTCTGTTTATCATGTCCTGTATGCTGATGATTGGAAAGAGAGAAAGAAAAAGATCTATTGCTGACTAATTCTTAGTTCCTGAGGTGTTGTAGTCTAGGGTTTGGATGGGTGTGTGGAGAGTGACAGCATCCCCTTTCCCTCTGCTCTTGGTTCTCCAGGCTTGAGAATATTCTTTCCCCAATTCTGCACGTAACAACATTCTAATTCTGAAACCCCTTTCAGATATTTTAGGTGTTATCAACCGCCTTTGAGGTTTTTATAAGTAGTCTTTGTCATCCATCATTGCAAGGGCCACTTGCTTTTGTATTATTTTCATAATCCCTCTTCTCACTTCCTTTGTTCTCCTTCACTCTCTCTAGCTCAGCAGGTCACAGTCCACTGCGGTGTTAGGCAAGTTACAAGAAGGTTGTACTACATTTCAAAGGGATGACTCTCAGGTCTTTGAGAAAGATATTCCAGGGTTGAAAAACTGGCCAGAGGCTGGGAGATTTGTATCTTAAAGGGGCAGAGAAATAATTTACAATTGAAGGTCTTCTGAAGTAAATACTCTAAGAAAAGGGAGGCCAGAGACCTATAATCAGAAAGAAACCTGTCTAAAGTTTAGTCAAGCTGAGGGCAACGTTAAGGCCTTCTTGGTCAATGTAAATCTGAAACCTCCTTTTTCTGTTGGAAACTCTTCAGCATTTGCCCATCCCTTTGAGAAAAATGTCTCAAATTCTTAACATAACAAAACCAAGCCTCTGGTCTTGGCCTCAGCCCCTGTACTCTGTGACTACCTGTCTTCCCAAGTCCCGAAACTTTGTCTCTTTTCGTGCCTTGGTTTCCTACAGTCTGAGGATGGCCTAAGACTGGGAGAATTCCCTTTCTTTGAAAGAACTTTTGTTGACTCCCTTAATTTTCTTCACTTGGGAAATAACTTCTCACATCCTGGGGAAGATACAGCTCTTCTGTGTCCTAAACCCACTTGTTTCTTGTCTATCAGAATTCCTATCACAAGTATATAATCAGTAGGATGTTTTTATGCCACTCCCCTCTTCCCAGTCTGTGACACCTGGAGGGCAGGTGCCATGTCTTCCTCAGCACTGTATGTCCTACTCCGAGCACTAGAGTTGTCTCTGGTTCGAGAGAATCCTTAAAACTTGTGTGTTGAGTGATTAAGTGAATGCTTTGTAGACCTGAAAAATATTTTGGCACCATTCCTCATATGCATGATACACATTTGCCAAATTAATTGGAAATGAATACCAGGAGTTGTTATTCAAGATTATACTTGCCAAAGCTTTTAACAGGATTTTTTAAAAAGTGAGTCACGTGTCCCTTGGGTTGCCTTCTCAGGTGGTATACTGTCAGGATAAAAAGCAGCATTTGATCTGTGGTTCGAAACCCAGATTTGTAGGGAATCTGCTAGTTTCTAGAAAGCACACCTCTGAAATATTATCCTCACATAGAATGCAATGAAAACTACTTAGTTACTTTATCTTATGTATGACATTTTGAATTAACGATGCAAAGGACTTGGTTTAAACTCAAGCTATGGAATTCAAACTCTAGAATCATTTTTAATCACAATAACCTGGAGTTGTGAAACCTTTGACAGACCCTGGGTATGGCACCAAGAAGTACAAAGTTCTTAGGTGTTATGTTTCCTTTTGAATGCTAATATGCCTATTAATTTCCCCTGTTGGTTCCAGGTGAGCAGCAGGTAGTTAATGATGACAGGTTGTTGTAAAATGGACCTGTGGCACACAGTGGGGAAAAATTGGGTTGAAATATTGGCAACTCATTCTATTTAATTATTGCCAGCCCATCAGGTTAGAATTTTAGTTCCCTGATAACCCTGACACATTTGGAACTAATGAGGTAACATAGAAAGATCCCACTTGTCCCCTCCATCCTCCCTTGGGGCTTTCCTTCCTTCATCTAGTCCATTGCCTCCCCTCCTTGATTTTTACTTCTAGTCCCTTATTCCCATCATCGTGTTGACTTTCTCAATACTGTTAACACTATGGCTAAGAAAGTAGGTAACATTTATTTTTCTGTATGTCAGCAAAGTATCTGTCTACAGGAAACTCAGAACAGTTTTTTTTCTTTTCTCTTGCTTTCTATTTTTTTGTTTTTTGGAGTTTTTTTTTGTGAGGAAGATTCGCCCTGAGCTAACATCTGTTACCAATCTTCCTCTTTTTGCTTGAGGAAGATTGTCACTGAGCTAACATCTGTGCCTGTCTTCCTCTGTTTTGTATGTGGGGTGCTACCATAGCATGGCTTGATGAGTAGTATGATGACTGGATCCAAACCTGTGAACCCTGGGCCACCAAAGTGGAGTGCTTGAACCCAACTCCTACGCCACCAGGCTGGGCCTGCTTTTCTATTTTTTTTTTTTTAAAGTAATGAACTTCACTTTTTAGAGCAGTTTTAGGTTTACAGAAAAATTAAGTTGAAAGTACAGAGAGTTCCACATATCCCCTCAGCACCTCCCCCCTCGCCACCTTGAGCTTACATAGTTTCCTGTATTATTAACATTTTATAATTGATAAGCGTATATTAATACATTCTTATTAACTAAAGTCCCTACTTTACATTAGGATTCCCTCTTGTGTTGTATAGTTTCATGGGTTGTCACAGATGTATGGCATGTATCCACTATGACAGTATCACACAGAACAGTATCCTGTGTGCTGTACCCATTCATCCATCCCTCCCCTGTAACCCCTGGCAACCATTAATCTTTTTATCGTCTCCATAGTTTTGCCTTTGCCAGAATGCCATATAGTTGGAATCATGAGTACGTGGGTTTTTCAAACTGGCTTCTTTCACTTAGCATTATACTTTCCTCCATTGTCTTTTGTAGCTTGAAAACTCATTTCTTTTTGTTGCTGAATAATATTCCATTGTGTGATGACTAGTTGGTTTATCCATTCACCTATTGAAGGATATCTTGGTTGCTTCTAAGTTTGGGCAATTATGAGTAACGATGCTATAAACATTCATGTGCAAATTTTTATGGGGACACAGTTTTCAACTAGTTTGGGTAAGATGCCAGTGAGTGCAATCGCTGGATCATGTAGTAAGAATTTTAGTTTTCTGAGAAACTGCCAAGCTATCTTCCAAAGTGGCTGTTATTATTTTGCATTCCCACCAGCAGTGAATGAGAGTTCCTGTTGCTCCACATTTTCACCAACATTTTGTGTTGCCAGCTTTTTCAATTTTAGTTATTCTAATAGATGTGCAACAGTATTTCATGTCTTAATTTGCAATTCCCTAATGACGTATGTTGTCGAGCACGTTTTTCATATGCTTATTTGCCATCTATATATCCTCTTTGGTGAGATCTCTGTTCAGATCTTTTGCCCACTTTTCAGTTGACTCTCTTATTGTTGAATTTTAAGAGTTCTTTGCATATTTTGAATACCAGTCTTTTATCAGATATGTGTTTTGCAAAGATTTTTTTCCCCTGATCTGTGTCTTGGCTTTTCATTTTCTTAACAGTATCTTTCACAGAGCAGAAATTTTAATTTAATGAAGTCCTAATTACCAATTTTTTCTTTGTTGGATCATTCTTTTGGTGTTGTGGCTAAAATATCATTACCGATGTCAAGTTTTTAAAAATCTATCTCTGAATAGTGTTAACATAAAATGCATTCATTCTAAAATTATTTATATTTTTGATAATTTACCATATTGTTCAGAATGCTTTCCTATTTTATGAATTTTTAACCCTGTGATTATTTATTCTTTTCAGAAAGTGAGGGTATTTTCATTTAGCCTCAACATAACCTCTGCAATTCTATTATTTCTATGTTTATGTTTAGAGCTTAAAATCCAGTCTTGCAAACCTTGCAATTTCTGAACATCTTTTTTCTGTTTCACACCTTCATTTAATGATCCCTTTGAAGATAGTTTTGTTTGTGGTTTGAATAGGTAAATAGCCCCATTTAGCCGCAATTCTCTTTTAACAGGAATGGCACTGTAATTGCATGTGTGTCAGATAATTAAATCCTTTCTTTTTTTTAAAACGCTGAGCTTTCAGCCCTTTCTTTTCCGTAGTCATACCTTGTTGAACACGTCACAGTATCTCACAGGGGTTGAATTAGCTGCTGCGAATTTTCTCCCTTTTTGTAAATCCCATTAACGGTTTCACGTGGATTTGTGTCAAAGGCGGCTCTTTCCTGCTTTGGCTCTGAGGGTCTTTGCTTGTGTCATAAAGCAGCCAGCTGTGACTCCTTTCATTTCCCTGTAGGTTTGGTTGATTGTTTTATTTACATGCTTTGGTTTAGGCTTTAGCCTTTAGAGGTTTTGGTGCAACACATTATCTGCTGTGAGAATGGCCCCATTTGGTCTGCTGAAATTGGGTTGAGACTTTATGAATGGCTAGTGCATGTTGATATAGAATTAGGAAAAATTGATAAATTTAATAAGGCTTAGAGGAGTGAATGTAGGATGGATTTGCAGATAGTATGTGTTCTACAGGCATTGGTTGGTTTAATCTTTACAGTAACCCAGACAGGTGGGTACCGTGATGTCTCTCTTTACATAGAGCCTTCACATGCTATATTGCAAAAGTATGAAGGGCAAGATAGGCTTATTGTGTAATCAGAATGATAAAAAATATCTGTGATAATAAATTTCCTGAATATAGTGATTTACCAAGGGTAATTAAACATTAAAATGGATGGTATGAGAATACCTATCATAACAAAAACTACCAGATTAAGAATGTCCAGTGTTAACGAGACTGGAAACTAATGTTTAGTAAACACTCTTTCAAAAGTCTGGGGGAAGGACTTTTGAATATCTTGTGCATCTGATGTCATGAACTTTTTATACCTCAAGCGAGAGCGTGGGTTTCATGTTTAGTTTATGTTAACTGTCAATCAGCTCTTCCGCCTAATATTGGAAATTCTAATGCAATGATTTTAATAGCAAAACAGATCATGTGATTTTTCTATAACAATTCTGATTAATGTCTGATATACTCCTGTCTCTCCTGTCGCTATGATTAGCATCCTGCTCACAGTCTTATAGTTGCATTTCTTCATAAAGTAAGCAAGGGTACGTTTAATTCTGTGACCCCTAAATTACAGACAAGGTTGTAGCATGCCTGTCAACAGTTTTGATAAGCTTGATCCGCAGTCTACAAGACCCTCGGAAGTTGGCCTATTGGAAAGGGAGGGGAGTGGGGAGTCTTTAAAAGTGACCCCGCTCCTGCCAAGTATGTTCATGAAAATTTGTTTGTTACTCATAGTTTCTGAATCTCGTGGTCATGCTCCTTTGTCCAGGCCCAGAATTTCTTACCTTAGATTTGCTTCCCACCAATCACAGCCTTTCGCCCGTTCTTGTAGCTCTAATTACAAGTCTTGTGATTCTATCCTCACTCCCTGGTCAGCCTGTCACCAGTTCCCTGGCTTCACCTTTCTGGGCTCAGTGTTGAAAGCTAGGGGACCCTGTCCTCTGTGTGGCTCACGTTTACGAGAAGTAAGAAGAGTTGAGAACAGGGGTTTTTGAGTGAGAGAGACCTGGGATGAAATCTGAGTGCTCCATTGAGTAGTGTGACATTTTAGGACATGTTACCTAATCGTTCTAAGACTCAGTTTCCTCATTTTAGAAATAGGGATAATTCGAAATAGGTGAAGGGAATTAAGAAGTACAAACTTCCAGTTATAAAATAAAGAAGTCTTGGGGATGTAATGTACAGTATAGGGAATGCAGTCAATAATATTGTAATAACTTTGTGTGGTGACAGATGCTAACTAGACTTGTTGTAGTGATCATTTTGCAATTTGTATAAATATTGAATTGCTATGATGTATACCTGAAACTAATAGGATATTGTATGTCAAATATACTTTAATGAAAAAAATAGGAATAATGATATCCACCTCTTAGGATTGTGGCAAAGATTAAATAACACAATAAAACTGGTAAATTATTTATATTAATGTAAGCTCTTTTCTTCTTTTCTTCCCTCTCCTCCTTAGCCTCCTTTCCTGCTCTCCTCTCCTCCTTTTCCTCTTTCTTCTTCTCCTTCTTCGTGTCACGTAATCATTATTATTATTTTCCTGTTCATCCAGATTTATTCCACCCAGGCCTAAACCCTTATAACAGACGCAAGATTGTGTATTTTTAAATACAGCATGGATTAGATCATGCTCCCAGAATATACATATACACAATGTCTGTTCTGGCATACTGGCATTTCTAGAGGTGGAGGCCTGATTCTCTAGTGTAAGACAAGGAATAGCTTCAGCGCCCTGCTTCTCCTCTCCTTGCCACTTCTCTAAAACCCAGTCTGTGGCTCACAGCAGCTGTGTCAGGATAACTCCTAGCTCAGGCCAGCAGAAAATAGTTTTGCATCTGGGAAGCCACAAGGTTTGCATTTTCATTAACCTCAGATTCCCATACATTGTGAAGTCATTGGCCTCAACACAATTCGGGCACAGCCCTGTGGTTGTAGCAGAATAAAATCTACTTCAGAGACCCCGGGGAGGTGTGTGTACCTCAGAGTTGGTCCACAAGGGTCTTCTGTCTTTCTTGAATCAAATAATTAATTCACTTGAGGAAATTATTTAATTTTCTTTTGCATCATACCTCCAACTCTTTGGAAAACATTTTTCAAGTTTTCTTAAAACTCTAGGGATTTTCCATTTAATAGCCTTTAAAAACTTTAGTTTTTAAAATTTTGTGTGATTCCATTCCATATAAGGGTACTGGAGTTTGGTCTATTCTCTGACTCTGCTTAACACTTATGGAGAAATAGAAATTTTAGAAACCATATTTTACACATTTTCTTATATTTTAGAAGTTTCTTACAGATGAAAGAGTACACTTGTAGATTGGTTGCTAGAAGATTTTGAATTTGTTGAAGATGAATAGTGTTAATTTATGCACTATTTGGCATAAATTTGCATAATGAGTTCAAGTAGTCTTAAGTTCAAGTATAGAAGACAAAATTAATTACTATGACCCACTGGCATTTTATTTCAAACATAAAATCCAGAGCATGCATGTGTGAAATATATAATAGATTTCTCAACCAATTAATTTAATCACATCTGGATTATGAGGCACTTAAACAAACAAATAGGGAAAGGGGGTTAATGGAGGCCAGGGTGCAGCCTGAGAAGGGAGCCAGAGCAGGGCTTATATTTTGGCTGGGAAGAAGTAATTGGTACTATAATTTTCTCAGGGCTGGGGATTGCCAGTTAACTCCACAAATTCTTTCCTATTTCTGCACTTAAATTTGTCAAAGCTTCACCATTGCTTTTAGTCTGCTTGGGCTGCTGTAACAAAACACCATAGCATGCTTGGCTTAAACAACAGAAATATATTGTCTCACAGTTCTGGAGACTGGAAGGTTCATGGTCCAGGTGCTGGTCGATTTGGTTTCTCGTGAGAGCTCTCTTCCTGGCTGGTAGACGGCCACCCTGATGCTGTGTCCTCAAGTGCTGGAGAGACAGAGAGACAGAGCTCTATGATATCTCTTATAAGGGTGCTAATCCCATCAGGAGCTCCCCACCTTGTGACTCATCTAACCCTACTTACCTCCCAAAGGCCCCATCTCTAAATACCATCACACTGGGAGTTAGGGCTTCAACATATGTGTTTTGGGGGGACACAAACATTCAGTCCCTGACAATCATGTTAGCCCAAAGATCAAAAATGTTAAAACCCCAGTGCTCCTTAGAGGATTAACGCTTTAATCTGTTATTCGTCATTTATACCCAAATACCAAGGAGGATCTCAGAGTATGTTTTGATAGAAGGAGGGGCAGAGAAGTCAATAAGAAAGTACTGATAAGATAGAGTAAGGGAAATCAATGGCCAAGGAATGCTATTGCTGGAAATTAGGAAGCCCATCTGATCCAACCTGGTAAAGGCAAAGAGAAAAGTAGTTTTGTTTGTTGGATCTAGGCTCTATTTGTGGAAAGATAAAACATGAATGGTTTTGACATACATAGTATCTGGTACTAAGGAAATTCAAGTTGTTAGTTCCCCAAAGACTAAAGTGTAATGCTTGCTAGATACATATGGTTATTTAAAGTTTAAATTAATTAAAATTAAATAAGATAAAAACTTCAGTTTCTTAGTCACACTGACCATATTTCAAGTACTCAGTATGACATGTGGCTAAGGGCTGCTGCATGGGCCAGTGCGGAAAAGTCTGTGGTCGCTGTTGTTGTAGAGTCTTCTGAGGCCTGAATACAGCAGATCATCCTGCTGCTTGTTGTATAAACCCACACATACACGTGCCATGACAAGCCAGGGGGGTTATTACTGCTTGACATGCCTGGTGTCCACTGCTGGAAATGCATTGCAACAAAAGGATCATTTGGGGGGCCTATCTCTTGGCAATAATTGATTACTTCTCTACTTTCTCCCCCTTTTCAATCTGATATTAATTTATACTTTTTTTTTAACTTATAGAGAACCTCTCTGGAAGATATATAATAAACTTTGACACCAGTATCATTAAAACTTAGTTGCCACAGATACCTTATATTACTTATTTTCAGTTCTGGCATTCTCTATGTAGACTTGTTCTGTTCATGTATGTTATTTGTTTATATACATATATGTATACACATACCTACTTGTTCTGTTTCTTAACCTGGGTGGCAGGTCCACGAATGCCCATTTTAGTATTAACTTTTAAACTTCAGCATTTTATGTACACATATACATATATGGATGTGTACATATGTGTCTATATATGTATAGGTAATATGTGTGTGTATATACACACATACATATATGTATTTATATAAAATACTGAGGTTTAAAGATTAACATTAAAATGGGCATTCGTATACCTGCCACCCAGATTAAGGAACAGAACAAGTGCCTCCCCTCACCCCTCTCCTACTAAGATAACCAGTATACTGATTTTTGTATTTGCCATTCTTTTGATAGAAGTATATTTACCACCGATGTACGTATCCCTAAACCAGATATTGAGTGGTTTTGAAAAACTGAGTAGCAAGCCTAATCCTCTCTATGTGAGGAAAAGATGATGCTCTCACTTTTAGATGAAGGCTTTCAAGGGAGCTGAAAAGAGTCCCTGATCATTGTTTGGCTTCGGCTTCCCTGAGAGTCCACACGAGCCCCTCCGCAGAGGATTTAGTGGGCAAGGTAATGGTTGAATTCTGGGAAGCATTTGACAGGGTGTTACGGTGGGTTCTAGCTACTAAGTGAAAATATGATTAGAGGGAAATATAGTTAGAGGCTTTGAATTTTTCTGCTTCATCATGACCTAACTCTTGCTCTCAAGAACAGGTTAAGGCAGAACGCATCTAGGGGTGATATAGTATTATTATATATATAAGAAACTGCTTCAGACTCGCCTAGGCATTCTATCCTTGGGTTGAAAAATAACTCTACAAGGATTGTGAGAATATTAATAAAGACAGCTCGCACCATACTTGTCTCTTGAGTCACAGGGCTTCAGTATGTATTGTCTGGTAGCCCAGCACAGCTGTCATCCTGGGATCTTCTAGCCCCATCCCCTTGCACATTTCCTTTGGTTCTCTTCTCTGTTGGATTTCCCATTTGTTATATCCCATGCATTCCTCATTCTTGCTGCAAACTTTTATTGGGGCAAGTACGGCAGTAGCTTCTTGATAGAAAGTGTGCCCTTTATTCAATCCTTGAACTTGTTTGATGTTTGGATTATGTGCAAAAGTCTTAGCATTCTGAAGACATTGTTTCATTGCCTCCTGAACTGTATAGTTGCCTTCGAGAAGTTTAGAACCATTTGAATCCCCGATCCTTTTTATGTGATTTAGTTTTTCTCTTCTGGAAACATGTAGACTCTTCTTTTTATACTCAATATTCTTAAATTACAAAGTAAAATGTCTTTACTGTTCAATTGCTATTGCTGGACACTTGTTGGGCCATTTCAGTTTGTAAACTAATGCTCCTCAGTTTTAGGAAATAGTCTCGATGTTTCTGTTTGTGCTTTTCTAGTAATTACTCCTCTGTATGTTCTCTGGCTTTTGGAATTCCTATTATTTGGATATTGGACCACCTGGACCAGTCTTCTGTTTTTCTTAGCTTTTCTGTCCTGTTTTACGCCTCTTTTTATTTTTTCTCTACTTTTGTGGAGATTTCCTCAACTTCATCTTCTGACCTTTCTAATGAGCTGTTTCTTTTATCAAATTTTTACTTTCAAGGATTTTGTATTTTTTTCTCTGAAAGATGCTCCTTCTCATTTTTCTTTTTCATATTCTTCATCTTCTTTTAATATAATCATATTTATATTTTATGGATGGAATATTTCTCTTAATTCTGAGGATTCAGAGTTAAAGACTCTTCCCCAGAGAAGAGTCTTACAATCTCTTTCTAAGAAGCTAAGCTTCTGGCTGCCAGCTTTTGGGGAGCCTGGTGAGGAAAGAAAGCTGGGGATCTCTGCATTCTGCAGATGGTCAATTAGTCCCCATTTTCTATAAGGTAACTGCACCTGTTGAGAGTGGGTGGTGGAATCTACTGATCTAACATCCAGTGCTTCTTATTTTAGATGCTCCTGATGCTGCCAGTTTTCAAGTCTTCTGAGGGTTTTACTGTGTAAATTGTGTTGGTTCCCATCCATCCCACCTGTTGTTTAGGATTGGACTGCTCCATGGGCTCTGGATCAGTTACCAATTTTCCATCTGCTTCATCTGTTACTATTTTCTCCTTACCATTTCTTTCTCTTTTTTCTCATTTTATGTCTTTAAAAAATCTATTTTCTGTAGTTTAGTAGCATTTCTGGTGAGAGAGAAGTACGTGTGTTAAGTCTGCCATCTTAATCTAGAAACCAGCTTGTTCTTTACTGCTTAGTTAGAACTTGTAAATTCTATTTGATCCCTGAAATATGTGGGTTAAGTATTGGCTGGCACTGGTGACAAAGTCTCTAAGGCCAAAATAAGATGAATCATCAAGATCAGGGATAGTGATGCTAATGCTCAGGTGATGAGCACTCTCACTGCTCCCAATTCAGAGGAAGGGAACTTCAGTGAAGTTTGGCAGTTGGTTGTCAGTAGTGTAAAATTAGGTAATTTTCCTCAAGTTTCCGCTTTGTTTTCACCATGTGAAGCCCCAAATGGAAGTGTCAAGTTACAATTCTTTTATACTACAGTTATTTTTCCCATCACAGGAAGAATAGAAGTTAGTTTTACATCAACAGGAATATGACTTATGGACTACTACCAGCTAATCTGTATAGTATTATGATAAATTAAAAGATAGATGACTAGATGTTTGCATTTTCTAGCTAAAGATGCTCAAAAGATACCAAAGGGAGCGAGGGAGAGCTATCATGATGTTTCGGTAATTTGTTTTTAAATGTAGTGTTGCATTTCTCTACACAAAATCCTAGAAGGTACCTATGCTAAATGCCATAATTTTCAATCCAAGGATCAGAGGAATTGAGTACCTTGCAAGATTAAACAGCTAATGAGTAATTCATAAGACCAAAGTAGTGCTGGGATTTGAATCCAAGAGTGAATGACTAAGTCCTTTCCACTACACCCTGCTAACTTCAAAGGATAAATTTGATCACAATTGTCAGTAATCATACTATGAAATTGTGGTAGAAGGTGGTTTTTTTCTTTCCTTTTTAGCCCAATTAATGGCTAATGTCAGTCAAAAGCACTGCTTTGCTTACTCAGCTTCTTGAGGAACAGGCAAAGTTGCTGATTTTATACCCATGGGGAAATGAATGACGCATCGTTGCAAACTTTTTCCTAGCAATTCCTTCTTGATTCTAGGTCTGGAATATCCAATCTCTAATTATAGTTTACAATATCTACTACCAAGCACCTTCTATTTACGACCAGACTAGCTCCAAGCATTGATAATAGAAGGAAATCAGAGGTGTTGATGGGATTCCTGCATTTCTGTAAAATGTCTTCTCATTCAAGTAGCTAGATAAATATTGATTAAATTTCATTTCTCTACATTTGCCACTTGAAATTAATAGAAAATATTGTTAAGCAACATTTTAATGTGGACCCTCGTGTTGACTATAGCTATATGCTATTTCTACAATCTTGACTTACTTTCTAGGCCCAAATTCTAGATTTTTCTCATTATTCCTCAAGTATTAGAGATCCTTATTCGTCTCTTACCTGAGTATCTTATTTGGATCCTCTATTTAGTAGTCTATCTCAGGATGATGACTTTAATCAGTGCTTTAGGGATCTCCTTGTTGAATTTCCCTTCCATTCCTGTCAAAGATGCATGATCACCATACTAAAGACTTTTTTGATGTTTCTTTTTATATTTAAAAAGAAGAGAAAAAGTATTTTTCCAGATTATTATTCCCCCAAACATGTGATGCTTGAAGGGTTTCTCACCCCTTTGCTTACTGCTTAGCTTAGCTTCTCTTTGGGAAGAACAGGCCAAGGTAAGCTCCCACCAGTGCTTGCCCTCTACTTCTCCAAACTCTTGCTTCTTTCCCTATCCTGGAAAGTTGACCAAGCCCTTAAAGACACACTTTCTCTTTCACACTTGAACAGACCCTAAGCCTATCTTCCTCCCTCTTCTTACAAACTTTTATGACTATCTACCATTTCTCTACCAGCCATTGGGGTTGTGAAGGTAAACATGTCTTATTCCTTATGTGAGAGAGTCCCTACTCACTGACAGGCTTAAATAGTTCCACCAAATGATGGACACTTTCAAACTTTATGTGCAGCACTTTGAGAACCTAAAGGATTAAGGTGGTGGTACTGATGTCCCTAGGGGAAACCAATTTAGGAGGTAACATTGAGAAACAAGCTCTATTTCTTTTTCCCTAGACCACCTTTGCTTCTCTAACTAAAAGAGCTACTCCATATCCTTCAAAGAGCCTAAAATCTACCCTCCAGGCAAGAAGTGGTCCCTCTCTCCTGTAGTTTTCAATTGACTAAATTCATACGTTTAGTATAGCCTATGTTACAGTTATTATTTTTGTTTATGTTATGACTTCCCTACTACTTTGTGAATTCCCTCAAGATTTTTCCATGCATTTTGAATGGATTCTCTGTATTATTAAATTTTAAAGCCCTAGCACTTTGCATTTTCAGACCCATTTATTGATGATCAGGCTTTAAAAATAAATTCAATGAGTGAAAGATTTTTGAAAATATTTTATGAACACCACTGTCATATCATCTGCCTGCTGGTCTCTAGTTGGTAAATTCAAGATTTTGACTTCTTTTTGTTAAATCATGGATTTAATAGTGTAACTGTACTTCTAAAATCAGAAATGTACACATATTTTTTGAAGTTTTGGAAAGCAGACTATTTTTTCAGTGTTTCAGGAATCTTATGGTTATATCTGAAGTAGGAGGTTCTGTCCACTAGAGCCATTATGTGACATTTGCCATCACCTAAATTGGGTATTTAAGGCACATAACAGCTTATTATTTCTTGAAGTCCTGCTGCTACTACATTTGCACTGACCATCTTTAAAATCAGTTGGATTTTTAGGCTATGAACCTTCCAGAAGCCTTTTTTTTTTTTCTTTTTTTAATATTTCATGCCTATTTAGTTCTGGTGTTGACCACCAGGTAGGAACAGTGCCTTGAGTAGTTGAGTCTGTTAAATATGGAACTGTTGAAAACTGACAGAAAGATTAAGCCCCATGCATTCAGCAGGGAAAGGGGTAAGTGTCCAGAATCATGGTTTTTTAAAAATTTCTCTCTGGTATGTTGGCTATTGCAAATGCAGGCATAAATTATCAGCTGGCTATGAGCAGCCTCCTGGTCTGCCAATCCACTGTTTCCATGACATTATACTTCATATCAGGGCCACTAAGACAAAATGAAATGAAGCCCAGGTGGCAAGAGGCAACATGGATCGTGCAAGGAAAGAGTATGACAACTGTGGAAATAGAGAGATTGAGATCCTAAGGGAGGTATAGAGAGAATTTTGGATATTGAAATAGCGAAAAAAAAAACCCCAATAATATTTATGAGACTTTTCTAACTGTAAGAAACACATTTATGCCAATCTAGAAAAATCAAATACGTTCTTTTAGACTTGTCTTTTTCCTTCCCCCTTAGCCATCCCTCTGGGTATTCTAGTGGTGCGTGGAGACTGTGATTTGGAGACTTGCCGTATGTACATAGATCGCCTACAGGAGGTGAGTTTCTTTAGCCAATTATTTATTCTTCTCAGTTTTCCATTTTTTAAACAATTACCAGATACATATACATTTGCTTCTGAAATGATGCGTTTGCGGAGGAAATGGAAATGTGGCGGCCTTGTCTTTTAAGCATGCACCATATCTTCTCCCTCCCCCACCTCCCACTGCTATCCTTCCTCCTCAGGAGGTTGAAAGGGGAAAGGATTGAGGGATTGAGTGGATTAACTACAGCCTGATGTTGCTCTAGTGTGATCCATAGCTAAAGCTTGGAACTTCCTGTCTTCTTGCCAGACTACATATCTGCACTTTTTGAGCTGTACAGAATTTCAAAGGGCACTGATAAATAATGAAGGAAAACAGAGATTTGGAGTTATTTAATGTTTTGTATCTAGCACAGACTTCTGTCAGAGACAGCTAGATGTTATTTAAAAAAATGTAACTCTACAGGAAAGAAGAATCTTCTGTATTTTATAGGAATTTGTGTCAGAACACAAAGGAATAATCTCTCTTTTTGTTCTCAGTTTGGTCTTACCATAGAGAACGAGAAAGGAAGGGTCTCATATATGACAGTCCCATGAGTTTGGACTGTGCCAGGAAAGCCAGGAGACTCAAGCCCATTGTCGCGGTGGTCATTGGCTGTTTTTGCAAAACTTTGAGGAGGATCTTCACTGTCTTTGTTTTACAAATGACAAAAAAGCATAAATAGCCACTTCTTTATCATTGTTTCTTGATGAAAGAGGCATGTTAGAATCACTTTTTTGGGATGTGGTCTAGACATTTGTATTTTTAAAGCTGTTGGGTGATTTTGATAGATACCCCAAGATGAGCAGCTCTCTTCCAGACCACATTTTATACATAAGTAAATATCGCAAATTAAGAAGAAAAAGAGTGTTTAAAATCCTTTCTAGTTGTAGCCAACTAGGTTCTACTTCTCTTGGTGGAAATAAATTCAGGTAGGAGGCATAAAGTAGGATGAAAAATTGTTAATTTTTCTCTTCAGCGTTGTTAAGGATAGAGATGGAATTGTGAATGCAAAGTATTTTGAGATGGCTGCCAAATTTTGAAGACTGATATGGGTGAGAGAAGAAAAGTCAACAAATTTTGTGCTTGTGGCTTTGTTTGCCTATGTTTACCAAGGATAACTTGAACAGGTTAAGATTTGTGAACTTTTTAGCATGTAACATATAGTATTTCATTTTTCAAAATAATGTTTGTATTTTATTGTGGAACCTTACTCAAAAAGCCCGCAATAAAAAAGTGAATCCTAATTGAGACCAAACCTTTATTTTTTTAAAAATGCTTGGATGACTTAAGATTTTGCAGTAGCAAAATACATAACTGATAAACTGACTTGGTTGAGAACCAATTTATTGACATGCTTCTCACACCAATGTTCAACTAAAAGTAGGATTCTTAAAAAAAAATGAGGACAGAGTGAACTCAAAGAGGAGAAGTTTTAAAACTAACTTGGACACAGAGAGTAAGTTGATAAAGCCCTGTGGGAAGCAGATATAAGGACAAAGGTACCCAGGATTGCTGACATCTGTAAATAGAACCACTACACTCATTAAGAAGGAAGCCGGTGAGACATGACAATGGTGACAAGTTAGTTATAAAACTTTATATATTGAGCCAGGCTTTCAGAATCTGCCAGGAAAACCTCTTTAATTTCAAACCTGTTAGTTTTGACTTCGTGATAATGCAGAGGGGGCCAGTGATTTTTCACTTTGCAGTCTATGAAATCCTGTGTTTGCCAAGTAATTTATCGGTATACACACATTTGCCATGACAGTATGCATTTGGTCTGAGATAAATCAATTCTTTCTAAGTGCTTGACCTTTAGAAGCTTTCTTTACAAGCTAAAAGTTCAGGTGCAAATTAAGTATGACCTGCCCTTCTTATTATTACAAAATTGCCTTTCTATTACTTTTGTTCTCCTCTATCTTTGAAATTATATCATTCACTTCTAAACCCTATTTAAGATTCGTAAGCTTCAGTAGCTAAATGGCCTTTCTTCTCTCAGTCCACCTTGGTATGCTTTTATTATTTTTGGCATTATGTTCTTTATTTAACTTTGTTGAATTTGGATGAGTTAAATGCTTTCCAGATGAGTTTAATAATGTTCATTTGGGAGTTCAGTTGCCAGAGTTGTGGAGGCAGCTTGTTCAAACTAATCCTAAGCTGTAGATATACATTTTTTTATTTTTTTCCATTTTCTCATTAGGACCTGCAGTCAGTTTCTTCTGGCTCCCAGAGAGTTCATTACCAGGTAACACATTGCCTCTCCTTGTTTCTTACCTTCCAGCCAAAAGAAGTCCGCCTTTCAATTAATGTCTCATTTGGCTTAGCATCCACGTCTTTCCCAGGGATAGAGTTAGCTCTAAGAACCAAGTGATGTTATCATTCTGATTCTTTTGCCTTTTCCTAGTTTTGGATGATCCTAGTCTAGAGCAAATTTGGACTGTGGGTTTTCTCTCGTATTATTTAGAAAAAAATTTTAAGATGAAGTGCTTTCAGTGACAAATACTGACAAACTCAACTCAAACTAGCTTGACATGGAGAGAGTCTATTGGCTCACATCAGCAAAACATTCAGACCAAGGCGGGATTTTGTGTACCATTTGGCCGTGGCTTGTGCTCCATTTTCTTTCTGCTCTGTTCTCCTCTTTCTGAAATTTCACATCTGGACTAGATGTTTTCCTGGTTAGAGATGGCAACATTAGCAACCAAGGCTTTATGTTTCTCCTTCACATCAAGGAAAGAGAATTCCCTGCTCCCCAAAACCATCAGGCAAACGTTCTAAAATGCAATCTGATTGGTCCCTCCTTTTGGACAGGGTTTAATAAATTCAACCTATCTCTCTCTTGTGACCCGCATCAAGTCCCCAGGAGAATACTCAGATATGCTTTGCCCCAGCAATCTTTGGGAGTACAATTTCTTCCCTACTTCCTCACCCATACTGTGCTGCACCAGCCTCTCCTGGCATTGTCTTACATTTACAAATTAGAATTCTCAAGCATCATTCAGGTACCAGTACACAGTATCATCCCAAACTATAATGGGCACATCCAAAACTCTGAGTGGTTCCATTAAAGCCCTTTTCTCTGAGAGGCCCAGAGAAGTACCCTTCCTCACTGGGAGGAATGTGTGGGAGGCACAGCATACCAAGACTTCTTCCAAATAAATCCTTTCCTGGACCCTTTTATACCACCACGTGGGGGAATGGCTTAAAGACATCTAAATTTATAAATCCTGGTTTAGCACCTTACTTTAGGTTTTGGTGTCTATTTTGCTACTCCCAACAATACTAGTTTAAGATCCTTTTCCATAAAAAACAAAAAGCGATTTTAAAAAACCCTATACCTTGTAGCCTCTAGGTAGCTTTCTTCCTCTGCCAATAGATACCCTGTTCCCTCAGCCAAAGCAGTCTAATTATCCTGGGGCTGAATGATAGGAAGAGCCCTGATGTTCTTATTTGTTTGTGTTTATTTCTCAAACAAAAATGTTCACTATTCTGGTGTCCTTTCTTCCATCTGGCTGCAATAGAAAGGATGAGAATTCACTTAGGGTTTGTTTACATTGAGGAAATAAACTCTACTTCTGAGACTGTTTCCAACCATTAAAAGGCAAATTTCCACTTTATTTTTTAGATAGAGTACAACATTCCTCACCTCCATTATTTGCATATTTACGTAGAGCCACTATCTAGATATAATTTCCTTTTTAAGAGTATAGTGCTTTTAAATGCTAGAGCTGATCACTACTCTTTAAAAATTGGCCTGGGAGCTATAAGACTTTGAGAGTCTGTTTAGGTAAAGAGTTTGTACTTTTTACTCATGGACATTTTGAAATTTTTCAATTTTATCGAAGTATATCAGACATTTATTCTAAAGTGGTTTTATGAAACTAGTTCATTTATTTATTATCCTTACTTACTTGATGCAGTCGTTTTGGCCTGAGAATTTTGATATATGAATATTTTGTACCATTTTCTTTATGCCATGTTTGTACATATCAACAGAGATCAGGGGATCGTTGAGACTCTAGAATATCATAAGGATATTTGTTTCATTTATTATTTGGTAATTAAAACATGCAGAGGATTAATGATATTTACCTTACTGTATCAAAATCTTGCTTCATTTTTTGTTTACTTGCCATCAGGTCAAACTCTGGTGTCAACACTGCTGCAGTATAAATGTCATTTGAGAAGGTTTTGTGCACTGACCATAGAGGACAACCAATGAAGTGATCAAAGATGAGTGTCAGGAGTGTGACTTCGCCCCACACCCCTCATTGCAGAGTTATAAAAAACAGAGACCTTGGGAGTTAGGGAGGCTGGAATAAAAGAATCTGTGGAAGTCCAGGATCTACTCATTAAACAGGAAGCTTAACTGAGAGAGACCATGTCTGTATTAACATGGTCAGAGCATAGAGAAAGGTGGTGAGGAAATTTCCTGAGCTGAACGAAAGAGAGCTGGTGGAGGCAAGGAGCTGGGGGGAGACAAACGTTCATGTTTGGTTGGGATCTCGGACAGGCAGGAGGAGGAATGAAGGGGAGGGATGGTGAATAAAGAGCTCTGGTTAGCCACACTAATTTTGATAGACCTATTTGATCCAAGAAGTTTTGATGAGTAGAAATTTAGATGTATGAATTTAAAACTTACTGAAAAAGTCAAGCCTGGAGATGGAAATTTGAGAAATGGATAGAAATTAGCAAATGGATGGTACTTAAATCTGAGAGGCTGGTGGAGGTCACCCAGGGAGACTTTAGGTAAAGAAGAGGGCCCAATATCATATCTGTGTCTATTGACCAGTCAAGAAGAGCACAAGTTGAAGAGAGCCATCAGTCAAGAGGAGTCATGGACCCTGAGGCAAGCAGCAGGGCAGCTGGGAATCAAGGAGAACATGGTATCATAAAAGCCACAAGTGAAACTCATTTCAAGAAAGAAAGAAGTAATGGAAAGTGTCAATGCTCTTGAGAGGCTATGACATAGATTGATTTCCATATTTTTTTAAGGGTGCATATAAAATACTTTGGATAGACATGCTATCGTTTTTATGCAGAAAGTGACAAAACCAACTAGTAGGAAATTTAATACTAAATGTTTGTTTCCCAATGCAGAAACTGGTAATACCAGAATGTCTGGTCCACCTTGGTGAGAGTTAGGGGGTGATCTAGGAGAAAGACCTATAAGAAACATGGGCAAGAAAATGTCTTAAAACCTTTTTAATGAACTTTCTTGTGTATAAGATGGCACTGAATATGCTTGGAGAATGAACTGTGATAGAATGAATAAACACCAGTAAGTTTTAAAAACTTGAGAAATTCCTATCAGCTTGCTAATTTGCAGTTGGGATTTTAACCGACTGTTTTCTAAGGCTAGAAAAAACTCTAGGGAAAACCAGCATTTGGAAAAGTGTACAAGAGCCCAAGACACCTTATTAGTGAGCCATATGGCAGTTCCTAGCCATTTAAGCATTTCATTGCTTTGGTTTCTTCCTTTCCCAAATTCATAGCGTGTTGCCAACAAAGCATTAAGGCTCAAAAATGGCACCCTGTATTAGCCTAACAAGGCATTATGGATTATACAAGAATGTGTTGGATATTTATAGCCTGCGGAAAACTCCTGCCTACACCATCTGTGAGGTCAAAATACAAAGGCCCATCCATCCTAGTGGCATCTCATGTTACCTGTAACTGATAAGTTAGACAAGCAAAATGCATTGTGCTCGCAGATTCAGGATATTCTTGAACTTGGCAGATAAATTAGAATTCATATAGAAGATGGACTCTGCCTACCTATTTGTTATCGATGCTTCTTGAGACCGCCTACTACGACATAGTTCCTTCTTTGCTCCCTCCCTGAACTTCATTGTATCCCTTCTTAACCTCAAGTCATAAGGTCACTAAGGAGTAGAAGTAGATTCAGTTATTCTAGTGATTCTCATCTGGGGGAGATGTTGCATCATATGGGACATTTGGCAATTTGGAGATCTTTGTGTGTCATGACTAGGGGAGGTATTGCCACTGGAATCTATTGAGTAAGAGGCCGGGATGCTACTGTATATCTTACAGTGCACAATCCACTGCAACAAAGAATTATCTAGCCCCGAATGTCAATAGTGAGGAGCTTGAGAAACTCTGAGTCATTCTGATGGCTCTCAGGGCATGATTGGGGACCACAGGCAGATGTATGTCCTAGATGAGGAAAGTGGAAGGAGAGAGAAAAAGGAGCAGGAAGAGAAAACGTGGTAAAGGAAAATAGAGATATCTAAGGATATGGTAGAGTAGAATAAAGAGAGAACCAGGAACAGTTAGCGATTTTGTAGACACTCAGAGTATCCCCACTTCCAAGGGGTATTAATGTAGTTGGCACTCAGGAATATGTTTCCAGAATATTAGAAGCTAATAATTTGAGATTTTAGTCAATATAATAGAATGCAATAGTAGTTGCAAAATGGGTTCATCCAGGTGACTCCTCTTCTTTAAGAATTAATTTACTGAGAAATGACACCAGGATGGTTGGAATATTTCAAAATAGATATAACATTTTTGAAAAGTTCTTTCATCCTTTAGAGTAGTAAGATGTCTTTCACTTTCATAAGGAAAAACTCTTGGTCAGATTTGAGTCTACATCCATTTGTTCATCCTCTGACCTCTCTTTTCTTTCCTACATACCTGATCATCTCTGGAGGATAGAACTGTGTTGTATTCCATCTCTGTCTAGTCCTAGGGAAATAGCATTTCCCACAAATATTTGATTTATTCCCTTTCTAGTCGTACTGCTGTCCTTATTCATTTCTCTCCTTTCTCTGAAATCTCTTCCTCCTTAATTTATTTTCTGGATTCTAGAAGAGTCTTTCAATGGATGAGTTGAAATAAGTTTAAAGGAGTCCTCCTGGGAATGAATTTATCTTGTCTTAGAGAAGGACAGGAGTTAGCCAGGAACTTTGGAGAATGTTCCTTTAGGCTAGTTCAAAGCTGTCAGAAATGGATCGAATGAGGAATTAAAGTAAGATTTGCCTGGGGACAGATCTGTCTGCTGTTATAAGTGAAGGCAATACTGCTAATACACATGTGTGCTCGCGCACACACACACACACGTTCAGTTGTTGTTAATAGAGAACTTCCTCACACAAAAAAAGGACTCTTGAAAATGTTAGAATATCTCATTTCCATCTTCTGCCACACCATCACTGTTTCTTCATCTTTCAAAGCTGGCTGGAAATGGGCATCCCATTTCTGTATTCTGCTGCAGGAATTGTGGGTGGTAAAGTAGGTTTGAGGGGAACAAATTTTGAAAGATAAAAATAACAGTCGCAAGCCTATTAATTGGGATTATAGTTGGATGGAGATACATAAACACATATTTCTAACCATCTCCTTGTGGATCTATTCACCAAGGATGAAGAGATATTGGTACACAACTTGATGATGGAAAGAGAGAAAAAATGAATTAACAGATGTGTTGGACATGGGGGATGTCAAGGCAGGCAGAAGAGAAATTTGGATGGGTAAACGAGAGAAAAATGAAGTGATTATTGATTGGACATTTATAAATGAAGCAGGGATTCCCGACCCAAAGGGACTTCTGTTTTGCCTCTGCTTACATCTTCCCTAAATTTTATGAAAGAAGAATTTCATTCACAGTGAAGATATAGTTAAAAGCTAGGTGAATATTGCTTAATTGGATAACCCACTGGAGTGTGTAATGGGGCTGCTGTGCTGTCGTTAAATTAAGTATGCATCAGCTATGAGTAATTGAATGTAAATTAAGGGCAAGTTTGGCATATGCATGCCAAAGAGTGGTTCAGGTAATTTCCTTATCAATTACATATAATTCATGCCAGTTGACTTTCAAAAAAATATATACGAGAAATATCAGGGTTGCTTTTGTGCATGTGGCTATATTTTTAGCATTAGAAACAAATTTTTCCATTAGCATATATCAAAAGAGAAAATTCACGTATCAGGGATTTTTTAAATGAGCAGTAATTGTTAATATTATTCATTTAAAGAGCATGCAATTTTAGGAGATTATTACATCTAAAATAGAAAGGAGCATGGTATGTCCAAGGTTATATCATTCTGCCTACATTATAGAGCAATGACAGTTGCATTCATCTAAATCACACCATTTATATGAAGAAAAATAACAGATCACAAAATGAGCTGCATTCACACAATCACATTTCTTAAGTATCCACAGTCAGATGCTTTTGAAAGGTGCATATTTTTGAGTTTGTTTTTTGGCTCTCTCAGAAATTAAGACTTTGTGTATTTATTTTAATGTGTAGCATTCATAAAGGAAACATACTCCATCCATTTGACTGTCACTTGTTTAGTGACGAGCATGCTGCCATGTTCACCCCAGAGGGTGCGTGAAACTAATATCTGCTCTTGGGGCCAATACTTGACCTCCTGCTAGAGGCTGTTTTGTTTTTCTCACTTCCCTTTTCCTGCTGAAGTCTAATTCATGGTCCACACTGCACTGCTGGTCACCCTCTGGCTGCCTCTGAATCCAGGATTCCTTAATGCCGGAGACATCCACTGTACCTGTGTGCCAAGCCCTCTGTGAAGACACAGTGGGGTGTTTAGCTGATGTGAGTTGTATCACCCACCATGGGTTAGCAATGAGAGTTAGTTAAGACAAAATTACAGCAAATTCAATATTGCTTCTATGCTAACATCTCCACCACTCATGTATTCTGATTTCCTTTTTTGAGTTGGGGAGAAAAGGCTATAGATAGACAAGACGCAAGAATTATGTGAATCCTGAGTATGTAAGACCCTAATCACCTTTGTGCTCATCATTAGTTAAGAACTTCAGAGTATAAAGAAGCTTATAGACCATGGCTTTAAGTTATTGTGATTCTTTTTTGACAATCTACTTCCCTTTATACTTGCTCCACTTTTAGTCCATTCAAATATGCATTTGTGTTTGGTCCTCAAGATACTTCTCTTGACTTTCATTAGCTACTTCTGTCATGAGTCTGCCAGGTTTTATAATCTTGGCTTATCCTAGTTTTCCAGTTGTACACAGTTCTAGACTTCTGCTTAGTTTTTAACTCCCCACCCAAAGTAGACCTTAGGACAGCATCCTTCCAGTGTGCACCCTTTTATACCTTTATCCACATCTATACAAAGGTACATACATGGACATACATGCACACACATTTGAGGTTTTGTTGGTTTTTGAAAACAAAAATGGATTTAAATTTTTTATGCACTTGCTATACGTATTGTACCACAATTTATTTATTTGTTTATTTTTTGGTGAGGAAATTGGCCCTGAGCTAACATCTGTGCCAGTATTCTTCTACTTTATATGTGGGACTCTGCCACAGCATGACTTGATGTGGTGTGTAGGTCTGCACCTGGGATCCCAACTGGCAAACCTCGGGCCACCAAAGTGGAGCATGTGAACTTAACCACTATGCCGGTCCCCACAATTTATTTTTGACAGTACTATACCACAGATCTTATGTCTTGCTAATAAATGCAGCTCTAACTTAATCTTTTAAAACTGCCACTCTATTCCATGGTATATATTTAACCCCATTCCTGGATAGACATTTAGGATATATACAGAAGGTCTTTGTGACCTTCCAGTCTCATGCCTTACGCTTCATTTGCTCTAATAAATACACATTGAGAAGAGATAATTGTGTCACAGGAATAAGAATAATGTAAACTGTGTGACAACTGACAAATCAGCAAATGAAAAGATAATTTTGGTGAAACTAAATATCTAGGAAGCATGGTTATTATTGAATGAGGAATGGAGAGGGCAGTGAAATAAAGTGTTCTGAAAAATATTACCCTTGGTGATAGAGAACGTCCAGCCTTGAAGACAATACCTTGTATTTAAGACAATTATGGAGCTTCTAATACTGTGAAAAGAGGCACCAAACTACTGATTAAGACGAACCCTACAAGCACCAAACCAACAACCATCAGCCTTTGTTTGATGTCATTCTTTATTGTGTCCACTCATACAATCTGTCCTATTTCTTTTCTCTGAAACCCAGATTCTGAGCATAAATGCATTTATGGATAAAATAGTGTTATGCTACAGAGAAAGACGAACTCTGTATGACTCCACTCATAGGTGGTAGTTAACATATGGACAAAGAGAACTGATTGGTGGTTACCAGGGGAAAGGGGGGTGGTGAGAGGGCACTAGGGGTGAAGTGGTGTACCTACAACATGACTAATAATGATGTACAACTATAATTTCACAAGGTTGTTAACTATCATAACCTTATAAAAAAAAAAAAATAGTGTTATGCTGGTGTAGCACCATCTAAATGATCTGGTGTGAAATGTGACCTATGTCCCGTGAGCACCTCACATGATTAAAGGTCATAGTTGTTTCGGGTAAAAGAATTTTGTCCCAGCTGGCCCAGCATTCATTCCTCCTCTAGCTTGACTGTATCTGCGTATCAACATGTACCAGCCAATGAGTTAAGCATTTCACATGTTATTTCATTTATTCCTCAAAAGAATACTTGATAATAGATAGTATGGTAGCCATTTTATAAATGAGGACTCCAAGGCACAGAATAGATAATAAATTTGCCTAAAAATCTCACAGTTAGTAGGTAGTGGAGCTGGGATTGTCATGTGCTCTGATGGCTGGTGCTCTTGGCCGTCAGAATCCCACCACCTCTGGGCTTGCTATTTAAAGGGGGGGGATCATACACAACCTGTGGTGTTGTTGTCCTTCCCATTCGTAGGTCTACCTCTCCAATGATATTGAAATGCTTCAAGGACAGAAACATTTTTGTTATCTCACTGCGTAGTCTGATGACCTCATCCTACAAAAATTTCATATTCCAAAGCAGACTTTGTCACTAAAAGTAACTTTTTGCTCAGTTTTTCAGCTCAAGTGAAATACAACCACAACCTCAACCACCAGCAGATTTCCTGTCCCCAGGCTGTTGTTCACCTCCTGTTCCCCCTCAGATCTTTTACATGTAGTCCTGGTACCCGGCTGTGCTTAGTAGCTGGGTTTGTTTCTTGTTTCTTATTTTATAGATTTTTGGTATATTTTGTGGGTGTGTTTTACAATCGTGTCAGTCTGCTGCACTGAAACATCATTTAACACTGATTTCAGGAAAATTTCCAACTTTTAGGCTTCTAATGCAGGTGAGATCCTTTCATCTGCATATATATGTATGGACTAGATTAGAGCCAGGCAGAAAATTTTGTTGAGACTTCATTGCTTTTGTATATCTTTGATATGTAAAATTTTTAAATGAGTAGTTTAATTACATTGCATTATAAATCTTTCCCAGATTGGATACATGTAAATTACATTTTTCCTCTGGAATTCAAATGTTTGTTAACATAGGACCTCATTATATTAATAACTGTCCCCTTAAGAGCTCACTTTTTTTTTTTATGAACCGGGTTGAAAGAGCTTGAAAAAAGGAGGGAGAGGATGCAAAGCTAGTTCAGGGAAGCTATTTCAGAGAATTTAGGCTTCTACTTGGTTTCTCTAACCACCTCCTCAGATTGTAGTTTAACCTTTCGGAAAGTATCCAATTATTTTTCAATAAATTTTTTTTTCATGAAATTCCTGTGTCTTTAATTAGTGAAGTATTGTTTAACTTTAATTATTAAAGCAATCCAATATTCAAAATAAACACGTTTTCTCCTCTGTTTTTTAAAAAAAATAAATATAAGTAGATAAACTTTATATAAAGGGCTGGAAACAAGCGTTTGGGAGGGACAGTGGGTGGAAATAAGCAAAAAGTTCATTGAGTCCTTCTCTGTAGAAATTGGCCTGATTTCTGCCCACTGCCAAGAGAATAGCCGCAAGCCCAGAGAGCTTCAGCTGCTTGACTCTACAATCACCAGTAACTTTGAAATAGTAATTCCTATTCTTGTAAGTCTGGATGTTGTTAAGGCATTTTACTGATTAGAATCTTCTTATTTTGTTGAATTCCCTCTGGCCTAAATTTTTGATTACTTGAATTAGCTTTTTAACCTTTTGGGGGGATCTTGGATCACTTTGATATCTACAGAAAACAGGAGAAAATGCACATACACATGGACACACCAAATTTGGCATAAAATTTCAGGGAGTTCAAGGATTGTTGAACCTGTCTGAAGACCCCTTTGAACCTATTTGAAGTATTTTATTGAGTTCTATGGCAAATTACTTTTTCACAGAGCAAATGTAACATTCTCTTTAGAGAAAAGTTGTTTAAGGAAATTGTGGTATATCAAGTGCCTTGTGGATCAAGGTGTAGACTAAATAAATGAACAGAAAATAAGCAAAATAAATGAAGTCAGGCACATGCATAAAACTCTCCAGATACACAGACTTTTGCACATAAAACGGTGTACAGTTATATCAATATTACTTTACCAGCCGATGGTAAGCTAGTCATGTGGCCAAGTCAGTATATCAATTTGCCTCGTGTTAAACTAGACTAAAGAATGTCCAATATTCTCTAATTTGAATATTCTATCAATAACATTATTAATCTTTAGGTTTTTAAAATGATAAGCATTTCTGTATTCTTTCAGAGTTGATTTTTAGCTGGAGAAATTTGGATTTTTTTTTGTAATGGTCTCTGTAGCACATTCGACACCAAAATTCAGAAAGTATCCTTGGTGTCTAAGCCTCTTTATTTCGAGAGAAGACAGCAATGTTTCTGTTTAATATCTTTATTTATTAGCTTTCATAGTTGCCAGTAAATATTTGAAATCACTTTCACATTTCTTGATATAAATCTTGGTATAAATTACGTTTCTCTCCAAACTGAGACACGTTGATATCTTTACGCTTTATACAAATACATTAAGAACCTGAAGTTCCTTTAAAACAAGGTATCATATGTGTCAAAATATAATGTTCAAAATGTTAAACATGATTCTCATGTAAATAGGTACTGAGCATATGTCACGATTTCATTTAGTGCAAGCAGCAGGATGAGAAAGCCAGTTCAAAAGAGGAATATATATTTATCTCTGTATCCATTGCTATAACAATTCTATATCTATAAATATAAATTTTGGTGCCAGGCCTGAGTGAGACCAATTTTTTCCCTATCAATTATTTGATTTGCAGAATCCATTCATGTTAAAAGCTCCATATACCCAGGATTTCTAATAATGGATCCTTTTTGTCCTAGTAACTTCAGTCTGATGGTTCTAAAACTTTAGCATATACCAGACTCAACTGAAAGATTGCTGGGCCCACCCCCAGGTTTCTGTAGACCTGGGGTGGCACCTGGGAATTTGTATTTCCAACTAGTTCCCGGCTGTTGCCACTGCTCCAAGGTTCATACTTTGAGGATCATTGATTTAAGCATCAGCTTTGCCTGAGGATCAAGTGAGGCAGGTTAAACCCCCAAAGAAGTCAATGCAAACTCTGATTGGCTCTCTTATTACTTCTGTGTTATTCCCATTTCCTTGTCCTGTCCCCCTCTGTATACACAAGGTCACCCACACCCAGCTGCCCCCCAAGGATGCTCCCTATTTCAGTGTCTTCCCCAGAGAGACCTGGCCTGCCTCCTCATTTGTTCCATTTCTGTCAGTGATTTCAATCTCACTATGAGCCAGGGCTAGAGTGCTCCAAATCATGTGTTGTAAACTAGAATGTGCTTTTTATTATTTTTTTTAAATTATCATCTCTTAGTAGGGGAAATGTTTATACCTATGTGGAGAGCTCAAATGTAAATAACAGTCAGCTGCCACTAGTTTCTCAGCTTCACAGAGGGAAAGAAATTCCCCCAAAGGAACTAAATGTCCTAAATTATATAATTTATGAATGTTTAATGAAATAATTGAAAACCTTCTGGAAATTTTATGTGGGAGTTGTTTTAATGATTCTATGTGAAATAATTCATTTCAAAGCAGAGTCCCTGTTTCTGTTTCTAGTAAAAAATGTGATTTGGTCTCTCACTATGCCTTGTTTGGGAAGGTTTGTTCACTCTTAGCTATAGATGATATGGCAGCATGTGGCGTGAAGGGTTCCCCTTAGGTAATTCAGATGGAGCCATGAGGGTGTGTGGTGTCTCTTTCCAGGACCATGAAACCTCCTTCCCCAGGGCTCTCTCAGCCCAGAGGCTCTCCCCACGGTGGTGCTTTCTAGATGGTGAGTGTTTCTGTATTTCATGGAGGGGTGGGGATTGGGGAAGCAACAGGGCAAGGCATTGATTAATAAGAGTAGACTCTAGTTTTCCAAAAGATTATTCAGAAACCCTTCACATGGCTCCACGATCGGTATTTCCATCTCAAACGATGTGGACTTGCTGATATTGCAACACACTTTCCTGAAGACATTTTCCTCAAAGCAACTTGGTTAACTCAGGCTGAACTTCTCAGCATCAAATTGCTCAAGTAGACGTCTCCTTTTCAGTGCCCCCATTTTCCTAAAGTGTGTTGAGTGCCTATCTTAAATTCAGACCAGTACATGGATTCAGTAAGCATGAGATGGGTACTAATTTGTATGTTGTTTGCAAATTATGGAACTTTCATATTATTTTCATTAAACATCATTTCAATATGATGTATAAATTTTTGTAAAAGGGTAGAAATTTCAGTTGCATTCAAATCTGCTTTGCTGAACATGACATATTGAATGCATAGTGTCAGTTAGTTTTTGATTATCAACGAGTCCATTTTTCATCTTAAGCATCTCTCACTCCCTAGATGCTGTCTAATCCTACTTTGCTATCAATTACCCATGTTGCAATACATTCCTGCTTATGTGCCACCAGTGTATCTACCTCCCAATATCTTTCTTGTCTATGTGGAAATGTGGTTTTCAGTGTAGATCTTTCTTTTGTTTATCTGTGTATGCATCTAAGAGGATATAAATGTGGAATTGAGTATGACACGATGTGTGAGTGTGAACAGTATTGTGAAAGTGAGCACTTGTATCTATATGAGATCTAAATCTAAATCACATAAATCTTGACATCAGTTTTCATTTATGGCTTGTCAATTGCCTCTGAAGATAATTTACACTTTTCCTCCAGCTCCTTTATTCCCTAGTGACGAGACATGCAATAATTTGTTTTTCCTGAATCCAGGAGGCACAGCTTATATTTAAGAAAATTATGAAAACGTATATGAATTAGTCTATATACAGTCTGTTCTCTATATGGTCTTAGATAAAATTACAAGTGTGGATAATGGTCTTAACCCAGATATTAGGTTTACTGTATAAATAGTTTCATTGAAAAGCTTTAAAAGGTGATTGCAGTCAGGGTTAAAAAGAACAAAGCAGAGTAAGTCTTTCTCAGCCAGATTTTACTCTCCTATTACTTTTGGAGGGCAGGGACCATGATTGTCTTATTTCTTAGGTTGTTTTCCTTTGAAGAGAAGCTACTCATTAAATATTTATGATTTTTGAATGATTATTTGCATTTTGAGTTTTTCCCTCTAGTACTAAGTACTTTGTAGAAAATCTGTTTATAATATTTGGACTCTGTTAGATAGATTCAAGTGAGGAGGAACGCAATTCTTTTCAATATTAAGAATAATCAGAATAATTTCTAGAAACCCAAAGTTTTTAATTAAGATTTTTTTTTCCTCAACCCACAGATGCAACCTAATCCGTTTTAGGAATGCTTAAATAATATATATATTTTTTGCTGCTTTGGCTTTCTTCAGACATGGCTTAGGGACTCAGTTTTAAAGTAAAATAATTCTTTTAAGACCAGATGTGGTCCCTGGCTCTGCATCTTCAAGCTCTTTTCCAAAATGAGAATCACTTCCTCAGGAAGTCTGGCCGACTGCAGGTTTTTCTATCTTTACTTAATAAATACCTTTGAATCCCAGCTCTGTTTAAGGTCTTGTGCTAATACCTGCACACATAAAAGAATAAATGAAACACAGACCTTTAAACAGGCAGATATCTTTGTCTCATAGTTATCTGTGAAGATAGTTTCTATGAGAAGTGTAAACAAAGTATAACTGTGCCTAGAAGTAGGAGCAACAAATTCTGTCTGGGATAGGGAGAATGAGACTGAAGAAGCTTTCACAGAGGAGGTAGCATTCGACTTGGTCCTTAAAAGACAAGTAAGGTTTAGATATGCAGATGTAATGAGGAAGTGCTCTCTAAGCAGTGGGATAGCATCAGCAGAGGCATGGAAGTCCTGAGTTTTTCTTGATAGACTTAGGGACTGGCCAGTAGTCCACATGACTGGAATGTAAGGGTTTTGATTGACAATGTAGGAGAGAAGTTTGTAAATTTGGTGCCACATCATGGGACACTCTGAATGCCATATACATTTTTTTTTCTCCTAGCAACTTCTGCTGATCGCTTTTATCGAATAGACAGATCTCAGGTAAGTTTTCTTGAGCCTGCTTGTGAAAGTGAAAAATTCCTGAGTAAATATATTTTATTAGAGGCTAATCTTACAAATTTTTCTAACAAAAACACTGAAACATTTACAGATTTTGGAATGGTACTCATAGCCTAAGCTATGAGCTTTTAATTTGTCTTCACGTGTTTTGTGATTTGTGGACTCAAGATGATAGGGCTTGACCTTGCAAATGAGTACAGAAAATAACTAGGCTATAAATATTATTACTGGCCTGCGCTCCAAATTTTCATTCACACTGTTCCTTCTACTGCTTCTTTACCGAATATTATGCCCTTTTAAGTTCGTTTCTGGTTAGCAAGTCTGAGTCCTCAAGAGTATATCTAGGCTACTTCATTTCAATTCATCATTTTCCAGAGTTCAGTAATGAGCAAAAAAAAAGCTCTTGCCCAATGATAACAAGTGTTTCCACAGTCCGAATTCTCTTGAGAAAACAAAAGGTACAGTATGGAATCCAGTGATACAACCTGTTGTTAACCATGCCACTTAGCTTTGACCAGATCAGGGGAGTGGACATCCAGGTTATCATACACTCATGCTGGACCAAGTTGCATGTAGGGTTTCACTTCTTTGATAGTATTTGGGAAGATGAAGAGGCAAGACCATTTCTGGTTATACCCAACAAGATTCGGGTCAACTAGGAATCCCAAACCAAGAGGGATTCAACTGCCCCCTCACCAGCTTCTTGCTACAATGTTGCTTCAGGGAGGGATGTCCATTGGTCTGGCATATGATGCACACTGTGGTCATTTGGTATGTCACAGAATTTTATTGTTCCTCAAGACCAAGAATGCTTTGTTTTGTTTTTCTTCAGATGATGGATTTGAGCATCCTGTTAATCATCTGACAAACTTCTTTCTCTTCTGTAGGAACATTTGCACTTTGTGATGGAGATTTCCCAAGATGAGATTTTTATTCTGGACCCAGATATGGTGTTGTCACAGCAAGCAGGGACGCCTCCGGGAATGCCTGATCTGGTGGTGGAGCAAGCCTCGGGGTGAGTGTGCTTCTCCTTTGGTGGGTCTGGTAGGGAGGCTGGCCACAGGGTAACATCCACGTCTGGTTTGGCTTTAGACTTTACATTCTATCAACCTATTTTAAAATACAGGTTTTCTTGTTGTGTTTCTTTAGAGTATGGTATAGCTGGTTCCATTAAAAGTCTATCTTACAAATGGCGGTGTAGAATTACTCTTTCCCACTCAGGTTTGAATCACATCTGAGCTTTCTTTACCCATCACACCCACACTTCCTACCAAACTAGAAAGCTCTGGTATTTGCATTTGTGCCTATGCATCTATAATGCCTGTATTATCCAAATAAAAATGGACACCGGTGGTTTGACAATTACTTTTCTCCTTCTCCTTTCTCTTCTTTCTTCTCTTCTTCTCCTCCTCCTCTTCCTTCTTCTTCTTCTCCTCCTCCTCCCCCTCCTCCCCCTCGCCCTCTTCCCCCCTTCCTCCCCCATCCCTCCCCCCTCCCCCTCTTCCTCCTCCCCCTTCATCCCCCCCCTCCCCTTCCCCCCCTCCTCCTTTCTTCTTCTATATCCAGGTAGCCTGAGACATATAGATTATCTATAGACACTATAGATTGTCTCCTTCCTTCTTCTCCTTCTCCTTTCTTCTTCTCCTTTCTTCTTCTATATCCAGGTAGCCTGAGACATATAGATTGTCTAATAATAACTATGATATATCGAACACTTATGTGATTACACGGGTGCCCTCCGCCATATCTTACATTTCAAGACACCAACGGATAACTCAAATCCTTTAAAAGTTTGAGAAAACCATACTGTTAGGCATGGGGGCGTGAGTTAGTAGTTCTTGCATACTTTCTCAGTTAATAAGAAACTTTGAGTTTCTATTACTAGATTCACAATCTAGTGTTTTTGTTTTGTGGTACAGTATGCCACATACTGTGTTCAATGTCTTTCTTTATCCCTACTACCATTTCACAGTGACTTAATCATGTTAAGTGCTCTCTGTTTATTTCCTCATCTGTAAAATGGAAATAATAATACCTACTCATAGAATTGTGTGAAGATTAAATGAATTAGTACATGTAAAATATTAAGAATAGTTTTTGGCACTTGGTAGACACTCATTAAATTATGTTATTGAAATAATTATAACCACCATCTTTTCAGGATGACCCTTCATATTTGCTACTATTATAATCCTAAATCTGTAGATAGAAAAATGAGGCTTAGGGGGCTTTGTAAGTTTCCCAGTATTGCACAGCAAATAAATGGAAAAATAGAGATTCGGTCCTATGTTTTCTGATACTTTACGCCATGCATTTAGCCATTACGTTGAACCACTAAAATATAATTACTATTTCTAGGTTATTTCAGCAATTCAAAAATATGTATTTAGAGAGCTTTTTATGTGCCAGGTACTAGTATAAACCCTTGAGAAACAGCAGTGCAAAAATAAAAACAGACAGGGGCTGGCCCCGTGGCTGAGTGGTTAAGTTCGCGCGCTCCGCTGCAGGCGGCCCAGTGTTTCGTTAGTTCGAATCCTGGGCGCGGACATGGCACTGCTCATCGGACCACGCTGAGGCAGCGTCCCACATGCCACAACTAGAAGAACGCACAACGAAGAATACACAACTATGTACCGGGGGGCTTTGGGGAGAAAAAGGAAAAAATAAAATCTTTAAAAAAAAAAAATAAATAAAAAAAAAAAAAAAAATAAAAACAGACAAGAATCTCCGCCCTTGTGAAGTCTAGTGAACATCTGTGGTTTCCCAGTATATGGAGACTAAATAGTTAAAATAAGCATTTTCCTGGAGAGCACACACACATTCACGCAAGCAGCATATGCAAATTGTGTACACATACTTACCCATTGTAAACAGACATGTTCACTGGAGGTGACCCTCATGCCTGTTTACCCCGCTTCACTAATTCCTTTGACCATTGCTGCTATTTCTGAATATCTCCCACTCTGCCAGGGCCAGCTGATATCCATGGTATGTATCAAGTCTGTGGGGGAGTCAAGAGAAGACAGAGTGGCTGGATGGAACAGATACATAGCTGTGTGTGGGAAGCCAGAGCTAGTGATAGCAGACGGTCTTGGCATGAAGAGAAAGCTGAGAGGGACAAAGGGTGTCCCGAGGTAACCTGGGGAGTCCCAGGAGGGGTTGGAGAAGGCCATCTTTGCAGACGATGTACCATAAATGAAGCCTGTCAGTAGTGGAGAGAGCAAGTGAGGTGCTGTGTCCTACTGCGGAAGCTGTAGGTACTAAAGTCTAGGTGTTCTCTCATTCCACCTGATCTGGGCTCCGGTCCTTGGTCTGATAAAGAGTGGACCCGTTCTGCCAAGCTTGCCCTGGGCTTCGCCCTCTCAGCCTCAGTCATTCTTCTATGTCAAATAACGGTCAAAAGAAATGACTTTGTCCTAGGTTAGACCTCTGTTAGCTTTAGTTCCAAAAATAAAGTAGCTTGAAAATCCACTAGAATTTGAATAAGTCCCTTTCTTATTTCTTATTAGTTGCCTTCTCTAGAAATAAGCTAGGAACAGGGAAGCAGTGGAAGGGGACGGACTTTGTTATTTTCTAATCTGCGTTTCTACATCAGGCTCCATTACTTCTTATTTATTAAAGTCATATATAAAATTACTTCATCTTCAAATTCAGTTTTCTCCTCTGTAAAGAGGTCAGAATCATACAAACAGTTCATGATGGTTGAGAAAATGAAATGAAATAATAAATGTGAAGTACCTAGTAAATACCTAATAAAGATTCATTTGCCTTCTCACATTTAGAGACAAGAATCATCTTTAGAAAGAGTAGAATAAGTCCTGTGGCTGACTTTGAATGCTTAAATGTCTGATGCCCTTCTTTCTCCCAGAATGTCAGACTGGTGGAATCCTGCCCTGAGGAAACGCATGCTGAGTGATAGTGGGCTGGGAATGATAACTCCGCATTATGAGGACTCAGACTTGAAAGATCTCAGCCACTCCCGTGTGCTACAGTAAGAGCTCTCTCTCTCTGTTCTTTTGCTAAGTGCCTCTGTGGTTGCTGGGAGAGGATGTGGGGTCCTCCCCAAAGGGAGGGATTGCCCTTTCAGTGGTGCTTCTGCTGTCTCAAGCTGTGTCATCCTGTGGTTTGACATTTTATTCACCTTGCTCACTTTTATCCACCCCAAGCTCCCGATGGAGCTTCACTTTCCATTTCTCTTGCTCCTGAGCCACACTGAGCCCTTGCATGTGGATCTATAAATACTTTCAACCTCACCAGTGTTTGCTTTACTGGAAACCAGTGTTTACCAGATGTCCCAGTGTTTGCCACATCATGAAGACATGCTTAAGAGTGATCATGAATAGTTTGGAAGTGCAGTATAGTTTTTCATTTGTGTGAACATTTTGCCTTGCTGTTATAGCTCTCTTTCATTTGTCTCCAGTCCTGAGCCTGTGGATGTATGCTCTGTGTAATATAGCCAAGTGGTTTTGTTGGCTGAAATGGAGTGTTGCTCATATGTGGTTTCAGTCTCTCTGGGTAGACAGTGCAGCATGTGCTCATAGATCAGAATAATAGATCTGATGGTCAGAAAGTAGGGTGAATGTTGGAGCTTTATAACAGTATTGATACATTTGTGTCCACTGACTCTGCCCTCCGGTCATCCCTCCTTGCAGGAGCAGGTTCTAGGGCAGTATGTGGTCATGGACACACTCATTTGTACCTACTGTGTGACTTCAGGTCAGTCAACCCATGTCAGAGATTATACAAGTTCATTGCAACTCTTCCAGTTAGACTGGTTTCTAGTCCTATCCAACGTGCTAATCAAATAGGGACAATGGCCTTGTAACCATGCTACCATTTTTACAAAATAATGAAATTACTAAGATCCTGAGAAGCCTAGGGTTAACTGAAGAGGCAAGACAATGCATTGTTTCTAAAGGAAAACCGGAAGCAATTTCAGCATGACAAAGGGGAGAAAAATGAGAAAGCTGAAGCTAATTGTTTCATTGGTAAAGGTTCTACTCAGACAGCCCAAGGGCAAAAGGCGACTTCATTTTAATTACTTCTCTGTACTGCCTCCTATTTGTTGTGTGAAGAGTGGAAAAGAAAAAGTGAATTACTATGGATGTTCCTTTTTAATTAAACCGTGTTGTTAGTTTCTGATGGCATTTTGATTGCTTACAATTCAGGGTGTTCTTCTACATCTTTTTCATATGGAATTGAGGCTTGTGAACCAGGGTGAGTCAGCCATCCATTGATGGCTAAAAAAAGTGACCTTCTAGCTCTGGGCAGATTTATTTGAAAATTAGAGGTTTAATTAGCCACGGAAATAGGAATTAAGCCTAGACAAACCAGATGAGTGTTTTAGTTGTTCTTATATACGGGCTGTTTCCAAAAAGTAGAGTGTGGTAGTGTGGTTTCAGTCTCGTTTCCTATGCTCTGTCTTTTCTATATGTAGTATTTTAACGTATATATCATGATGTGTGAAGTGACTGTTTCTAAGATAGTGAATATTCTTCCCAAGAGCCACAAATAAATGTACCACTTTGTATAATAGCCAAATTCTTAAAACCTTATATCAAAAATCAACTCTTACTTTTTATTTGGGTTATATCATCCTTTCCGGGATTTCTCTTAATTTTTGATTGATCTTTTGTGGGCAGTTATCAGTTTTCCTGGTCTTTTATTCTACCTTAGGTCTTAAATGCACTAGAGCAGCTGACTCTTTTTAAAAAATTTTTTCTACCAGATCACGTGGAAAACAAACAAAGTAACATTCAAACATTTAGCTCTAGCCTTTGAGTCTTTCCAGCTGAATCTCCAGACATTGTGGAATAGAGACAAGTGGGCTGTCTCTGAATCCCTGACTCACAGAATACACGAGCATAATAAAATTGTTATTTTAAGTCACTTTAAAAAAGCAAATACTTTACCTTGCCCTAATTTGTCTATTAATTCTTTAAAAAAAATTTTATTGTGTCATTAACTCCTTAGGAAGAACATCTCTTTATTTCCTTCAGAGTTCATCTCTGATACCAACAGGTGTAATTGCAGTTATGGAATAATATAATTGTATAACATATATATTATATAACTATATAATATACATTAATGTCAATAATAGCTAGCATTGATAAAATACCTTCTACTTGCTTTGAATTGTACTTAACTTATCTTTAATTCTTTCAACCACTTTTAAAACTCACTATTGCTTAACAGATGAGTAAACTAAGACTCATAGAGTTTAAAACATTCATCTTAGGTCACCCAATATAACAAGTGTGGGAATCGTGGTAGGAATGAGATTGGCTTGGCTTCTGAATCAATGATTTTTTTCACTGTACTACACTGTCTTCCCAGAGGGCCACTGCAAAGGTGGGGTTCCTGGAGCCCCACTGCCCTGGAAAGATTTGAGTTTCCTTTTTATTAGCATCTGTAAAGTGAAAAATTCTGCAGCAGAGGGAGACAAAGTATGCATATTATATATATATATGACTGCAAATTTAACCAAAAGTAATTATAGTTGACAATTAATTTTAAAGCAGTAGTTTTGCTTCTATTTTTTATTTTTAATTTTTTTGCGAGGCCTTTTTTAAATGTTTATTTTAATTTTTTTTAAAGGTATGCTTTTTGGTGAGGAAGATTGGCCCTAAGCTAACATCTGTTGCCAATCTTCCTCTTTTTTGTTTTCCTCCCAAAAGCCCCAGTACATATTTGTATATCCTACTTGTGAGTCCTAGTTCTTCTATGTGGGAAGCCACCGCAGCATGGCTTGATAAGTGGTGTGTAGGTCTGTGCCCAGGAACTGAACAGGTAAACCCCAGGCCGCTGAAGCAGAGCACATGAACCCAACCGCTACATCACCAGGCCAGCCTCATTTTTTGCTTTGAAAACAAGAGATTGAAATAAAAAATAATAATAAACTTTTATTTAAAAATGAAGTGTATATTAAATATGCCCCAATCTAAATAAGTACAAAAATTATATTAAAGGTGCTCATGTGCCAACCACCCTGATATGTCATGTTATTGTTTTACATTTTTCTTTGCATTAGGTCTTTCTTTCAATCCATAAACAAACAGAGTATCATAAAAATACATACTATCAGTTGTTTTTCTGCTTTGTATTATATTATCTTTTTACTTTTCATCACCTGTATCAATGCATATACTTTTATAACTTGCCATTTCATCATATTTAAAAAATGTATTCATATTGATATATGTAGATTTTAAATTGTTTTATTTGATATAGAATATTACAATATAAATATGTGCTAACTTACTTTTTCATTTTGAATTGATTTCTAATAATATATTATTTAAAATGCAGTGACCATCCTATGCCTGTGTTCTTCTGTGTTGCAGGGTGTATATGCAATTTCATCTTTACTTGATCTTCAAAAATTTACATTCCCCTTAGGAATATTTAAGAATCAGTCTGTGAAAAGGGCCTAAAGAATTATTGTAATATTGTAGGTATGATTGGCCTCTGTTGCTTTCAGCTTTAATGCCCCAGTTGACTTGGAGACAGGAAAAGTTTAATTTTAACATCCTCTCTACAGTGTTAAATAACTCACTATATAAATAAATCAAAGGGGAAATTTTAAATTCTTAGAACTGGAAATACTATTTATCAGAATTTGCGGGACACTGTTAAAGTGGAATTCACTGAACAATTTATGACTCTAAATTCATTTATGAAGGGAAAAAGTGATTGCATACTAATAAAGAATTCAATGTGATAAACTGGAAAAAGAATCCAGAGTAGAGAACAGAGAAACAAGAAAGAATAAAAATAATAAAGACAGAAATCAGTGACAAGGAGAATAAAACAAACAAAATGGATGATTAACCAAGAATAAAATTTTAAAAAATGATTCTTTACCAAGGTAAGTAAGAGAGACAAAGTTCTGAGAGAGTGATTTAAAAAATAAATAAATAGGGGAAAGTGAAAGGATTGCAACTACAATGTTTTCCCCAGCTCATTCTTCCTCCGTGGCACCCAGTGTGCACCTGCTCAAGGCGACCTTTTCCCTTCCAAACTCTAATTGACCCACTCCCCTTGGGTCTTCTCAGGGTTTGCTCATAGTTTTAACTTTAATTTCTAAGATCTATCAACCTCCCTCCTCACAGAGAGAGTGACATGGAATAAACAGAATAAATTAGATTTCCATTATTGCTAGAGCTGGTTACATTTATATTATGATTCCATTTAGAAACATTACAAGTTTTTGAGAAAGATACACATATATTCCACTTATACATAGACCCCCTAGGAAAGACTATAATTCTGAAGAAGGATGTACAACACGTGAACACACAGATCTTCAAAACTTACGAATGTAGTAAAAAACAATCTTTAAGAACCAGTTTTAAAATAAATTTGTAAGAGGTGGTTGACTCTGTAGGGGAGGAAGTGTTTTCTTCTGCCGAATGTAGGTTTGTCTGGCCGGAGAACGAATTAAATTCACATGAGACAGAATAGCAGGAGAAAATTAAACAAAGCTTTATGAGGACCATGGCCTGGGGCCTTTCTTCCTGAAGGAAGAAAGGGCACCAAAGAAGTGGGGTGCACATAGTGGTTATATACCCCCAAACAGGGTGTTTCACATAGGATTGAAATGTCCCTCCCACAATAGTCACAAGATTGCCCGGTGGCACAGCACTTGATGGACACAGCAGATAGTGGGTCTGCTATCTCGGTGGGCGTAACAGGAGGCAAGTCTATTGTCTCGAGCTGGGTGGTCACAGATGAGCACAGCAATCAGTTCCTAGCCTAAGGAAAGATGCTTAATCCTTAAGGAAATGCCAACGTTGGAGGGGGAGGGAATTCAGTTACAGGAGGTTACCAGACAAGCACAATAAACAAATGCAGATTTAAGTCCTTGCCTTCCCCATTGATTAAGAGTTTCTAGAGATAAGGTCATCTCCTTTCTTCTTCCTAGTACAGAGAGGGAGGCACCTTTTACAGATAGAGATTTACCTTACAAATGTAAATGTCTCCTAACAAAGGGCAAGCAAGTTCTACTTTTCAGTTGGTTTCCTGTCTGCAAAGTAACGAGCCACAAATAGTCATCATGCCAAAGAGACATATCTTGGGGTGGCCAAATCCAGGTCCGAAATGATGTGGGGTCGGTGAGCCGAGGAGTTGAAAGAAAGATTTCTTGGACTCTCAAGATCTGGCAGTAGTGCTCTTTTATTTAGAGAATAGTGTAGCATGGGGACAGGACCCATGGGCAGTCAGAGCTTCTGCTGCTGCCATGGGAACAGGACCATGGGCAGTCAGAGCTGCTGCGTGGGGACAGGATCCATGGGCAGGCAGAGCTGCTGCCGGCATGTTGCTGCTGCCGCTCCTGCTGCAAAGTTGGGTGGAGAGTAAGGCTAAATTTAAGGCATAGGTATGTGAATTATATCTTTACAAGACAAAAAAAAAAGTTAAAATGGTACCAGTGCTGGTAGGGTCCAGCCATTGGGCGGTCCCACAACTTTTAGATAAGAATCAAACTGGATTGAGTAAATGGCAGAAGTCACCGCTTACATATTATCCTCAGCTAAAGACAAAAGAGGAATTTGGGGGGGGGGGGGTGGTCAGTTACATGAGGTTGCCATACAGTAAACAACTTAAATTCTTGCCTTCCCCATTAAGAGTTTTCATAGATAAGGCCATCCCCCTTCCTCCTGGCGCAGAGAGGGAGGCATGGAGATTTCCTTCACAAATGCAACTGTCTCTGCTCAAAGGGCAAGCAAATTCCATTCCTTGGAGCCTGCTTCTCATCTGCAGTTTTAAAATTAACCAGCCTAAAATCCTCATCACCCACAACTCACATTATTACTGTTCAGACCGTAATAAATTTGTCTTTAAGTTCAAAAAGTATTTTCGTTGTCTAAGAAAGTTCTTAAAATAACATTCTGGAAAGATGTTTACCCTTAGCATTAATTGTACCACCACAATTAGCGATAAGACTATGTTTCATTTTGGCAGAAGATTCATAAGGAAGAAATTAACTAAAATTTTAGCAGACAGAATCTATTTGAATCATAGGGAAGACTTTTCCCAACTTCACTATCTGTGAGATAAGAAAATAGGCACTGAATGAAAACTCTGGTATGTTCTTTCAAATTATCTTTGAGGAAAGGACAGACTTACATGTGAGTTAGATGGGCTAAGGGAAAGCAAGTAAAGAGACTGGGAGGTATTTTTTAGTTTCTGAATAAGAATAATCTTTTCTGGTTCTTATATTTTGTGGTTTATGCGAAACCTCAAAAATTGATTGAAAGAGAGGCACTTTTTCTTGGTGTCTCCAGTCCTAAGCCTGAAAGAGCTAAAATGAAGGTCACATAGGTGAAAATAGAATATCTTGCCACTGGACTAAGACGCTGCAGAGACAGTGTAGCGAACCACCCGAGGGCAGATATTCAAGCCAGATGTCTGTGTCTGGGCGGGTATCTGTTACCTGGTCAGCTGAGAAGGCTGAGGGAGTTTTATGACCAGCAGGGCAGCTCTGCCTCAGACACGAGAGAATGTTACCAGAATTTGAACTAGAATGTATCTGGTCTGATTTATGATTTCATTGGGATTCTAAGAAACAGGTTGAGCCCTTCAGTTAGTCATTTCTTGAGCAAATAAATATTGAGCACCTTCTAGGTGGGAGGAATTTATGTACCTAGGCACTGAAAATATAAAACTAAATAAGAAATAATTATTGCTTTGAAAGGCTTATATTCAAAGGGGAAATATGACTTAAACCAATTATTCTAGTTCCTTCTGACAAGTGCTATAATGGATATATGCATAGAGTGTTCTAGAAACAAGAGGAAATAGAATTTGCTGCTTCCTCTAGATTTCACTTTTTAATTTTCATATGAAAAGGCTAAGTATTTAAAGAATTAATGAGAAGTTTAGCCTCAAAGGAAAAAAAGAGACTTTTAAGGGCTCTATGCTTATTTTCTTCAAGCTTTGCAAATGAGCAGACAAGTATTTGCTTTTTATCATATATAACCAGAAATGCCCCCTCAAATAATTCAATGTACTGAACAGAGTTGAGCATCCCTCTAGCTGATGTGTGTTTAAGGAAGTTTGTGCAGCTGACAGATTATTTAGGGATATCCAGAACACCTAATAATGCTTTAAACTGGAAAATTGGCCTTTTTAGTGTAGTCCACAATTCTGAACCACCACATCAAGAAGATAGCCCTGAAATCTTCCCCCTTCCAGAGACTTTAGAAGTTCTGGGCTGAACATAGGAGTAATAGCTTCATTCCCCTCTTGTCTTCAGCTATTTCCTCTACTCAGTTTCTTCCTGGAACATTAGGTGATGGTCTGACCCTAATAAAAAGGATAATTGTGCTTATTGTCAGAGCTGAAGGTTGTCAACAGGAAGACAGACTGTTGGGCAATGACTCGGTTGTGGAAATATCCTTTGAGCATCACAATCAGATAAGAAGGAGAAAATTAATCTTCTTAGTGGGATGCAGGTTTTGCTGAAATACATCTTAGAGATGAAATCAGTGCTGTCAGGATAGGGACAGTCCCTTCCATCTGTTTCGCTAAGATAGTTGGGGTCCCACCCCCATTTACTTTTGACTGGTCTAAATCTCGCCCTCCCTAGCTAGTCACTCAAGCTGGAAAAACTGCAGTTTAGCTGACATGTATCTTTCTTCCTCTTTTTCTCCCTCTCTTACCTCCAGTTGTTACCCTCTCTGTTTAGCCAAGCACATGATAATACTCGGTCCCTTTATGTGTGCAAAATAATTAATGAGATATTTTTCTCTGTTCTTTTCATAATTGCTCCTTGAACAGTTATGCATATGGGGCCCTAAACCTTTTGTCAGAAATGGAATTACACTTCCATTTTCAAGTTTGATTAGTGGCAGAGCCAGAATAGAATTCCTTATGCACCAGATCTTATTTTGACTAACATTGAAAAAAAATTTGCTAAGGTAAATGTGCTTTAATATTAAACATCTGTTTTATTTAAAATGATGCCAAGAGTTCTGCCCTTTTATTTTCATGAGTTCCAAGTTTTACCAATGATTACAGTATGAGGAAATATTATTACTGTTAAGTGGCTCTCTTTTTTCATTTGTCAAAGATGGTGGCCTCCCCTCCTCACACTTCAGGAATATTGTGAATGGGAGGGAAAGTTGATTGCATTCTTCATTAAAGCATGTGAGTTCCTTGGATGGACAAACTGTGTATTGCTCACTCTGTATCCACAGCCCTTTGTACCATATCTGGTATAGCAGGCATTCAATAAGGCAGGCTTGTTGGGTGAATGGATAAAAGTTAGATGTTAGAGGGTCTCGCCTGGTGGTGCAGTGGTTAAGTTTGCACGTTCAGCTTCGGCGGCCCGGGATTCACCGGTTCGGATCCTGCGTGCGGACCTATGCACAGCTTGTCAAGCCATGCTGTTGTAGGAGTCCCACCTATAAAGTAGAGGAAGATGGGCATGGATGTTCACTCAGGGCCAGTCTTCCTCAGCAAAAAGAAGAGGATTGGCAGCAGATGTTAGCTATTGGCTAATCTTCCTCAAAAAAAAAAAAGTTAGATATTAGAGAAAAGGTGCTCTATCAAACCAAAATAGATACGTCTATTTGTAGGGCTATAGTAAACCTGGTTCTAATCATGTGACAGTTTTAAAAAAATGATGTATAAAATGTTAAACATTTTTGTTGGGCTGTGGAATCCATTTATATATTTCAAATTTTAATATGGATCTGTTTGATCCAGGAAATTCACATAATAAAATAATAAAGATTCATTGGACCCCTGACTCAGAGAGATGTTGCCCTGTTGATGAACACAGTGGTTTAGTCCTTGAAGAGGTTTTGGATGTTCTTTAGATGGAAGAGAAGAAACTTGGCACATGAGAAACCATAAACCATCAAAATTTTATGGATGGAACAGAGTTCTGGGATTTCCAACCGAAGAAGACAAGGCAAAGCCAGAGCATTAGGAAGCAGTGGGACAAGATGTGCAGAAAAGTGCTTTCTTGAGTTTCCTAACAGGCAGGGAGCAGTGGAAAGGACCTCTCAGGGAATTATGGGGGTCTTCTTTAAAAACAAAACAAGTATTTCTCTTTCCTTCCAATACCACACTCTGCCTTAGGGCTTTAGGGAAAGCTAGTAGGAAGGTGACAGAGTCTTTTGTGACAAAATGACTGAAGCACCATTCTAAAACTGGGAAGATGATCACTCCATCTCCCCCTGCACTCAGAAGTTAGAGTGAGTATTGGTAAGCCCGTATAGGAATGGGAATTTTTCTTGTTTTCGGTGGCTGTGCTAGAAGTGGGGACTTGGGTACATAGGGGATCCCCTCTCATTCTTCTGTCTTGTGTCCCCTGGGGACAGCCATGTGCTTGTGGTGGGGTCACTATGCTATCCATTTTTGTGCAGATCATCCTCTCTTCCCTGAACTGGTCACTGGATCTTCCTTAAGGGCTTGACATTGAAATCTCCTCAGTTTGGTAAACAGAGTAGGGATAAAGGGAATGGGATACAAGCTGAAAAAAAAAAAAAAGCTGGCATAGACGTAGGGGATGTTAGTTCTGCAAAATGATGTCATGTCTCTTCTTGAGGGCCCAGTTTTTCTAAGCGTCGGGATTAAAATTTAGTCAAGAGTGTTAAGAATCATCTCCCACAGCATGCTGGTGTTCACACAAATAGTAATCAACCTATAAATCAAAACTGGGGAGAGTTTATTATGTGAGCCAATCGGAGGACTATCTAGCCCAGGAGAACACCTTTACCAAGAAAAACAGTACTCTGAAGATGCAAGGTGTACAGCGTGGTTACGTATGACAGGAATATCTCTTTTTACTGCAGTCACAAGATGTTTCACTGGCACAACAGGCAAGTGGTCAGCAGGTCAGTGGTCACAAGATGTACACACTAGGTCACTATGACCCTTAGCTTCTGGGAAGAAATGTTTATCTTTAAAGAAATGCTGATTTGGGAGGGAGGCAACATCCCTATCTTTAACGGCATCATTCTTGGCTTTGGGACATTGTACATGTTTAAAGCAGATGTACAAGGCATGCTGGATGGGCCACGTCAGGCCGTTCTGATAAACAAGGTCAGGCTTCCTTATATACCCCAATATGTTAACTTTTCTTATTGATTTTCATTTATTCATCACTGTGAAATAGCATGCTAACAGGAAAGTGGGCACAGTTTCCAAGGACTGACTATGATTTTTCCTTCCTTTCTGAAAGGGGGCAGATACCCCAATTTAAGACTTCTGTCATGTCATTCTTCGTCAAAGGATCCCACCCTGTGGAGTCCATGTTCCTTGGGACGCCTGCCACGTCACTGGACTTCCACAGCAGGTTTCGGAAGGTGGAGGGCAACTTCTGGTCCCCCCCAAAATTGTCTCTTTATAAGTAAGGGTGCCTGTCATGATCTGAGCTAAATATTTGTTTTGAGTAATTTGATTAAGTTGATTTAAAGTATGAATGAGCGTTTTGAAATCTTTCCAAAATTGTTTGCCTAGGAATCTGACTTTGGAGGGATATTGACCACTGAGCGCTGGATGTGCTCGGGTGTGGGGTCAGGGATGGGAAGAAGGTGGCATTACTGCTGTCAGAGATGGGGAGGGGAGATGTACAGAGTGTGGAACTTCTCTCAGGAAACGCCAGGGACCCCTGACCCCACAACCCCGAGCAGACTGGGACAGGAAATATCTCCACAACCTGGAGAAGCTGCCTACTTGGAATTCAGGGAGACGGGGACCCCATTTTCCCCTTTCCTGACTTTTCTGGCTCTTGGGCTACTCACCAAGCATAAGAACGACTACAACAGACAACACAACACTGTGTGACGTTTGTCTCATTCCATGACCCCCTTAGACTCTCCTTAAAAGTGGGATGAAATGTCTGTTCAGTATCTCCCACAACTCCTGGAATGGAGATAAGCACATAGCAGGGCTTCATGTTCAAACATTGAATTAATTACATTATGCTCTAAGATGGAGTCTGTGGAGCCCGTTTTCATGTCTTGTTCTCAATGTTACTATGATTTATGTATAATAATTTATCATTTTCTCATAGAGCTCCTCTACTGGTTTTGGTGGTTGCTAATATATTACTTAGAAACTCTCCTGTCCTTAGACACAGAAGAGTTGGGAGGAGACAGACAATTTTCAGATTCTGTTTCCCCGGCCAGTATCTTGGATGTGAATTCCCTCTTCTGAGAAGTAGGTGAGGTGGGAGGAGATGTTGCTAGGAAAACTTCTGGAATATATTACAGTTACCTTCTGGAGAACTGCCAAACAGCTTCCAACTCCACTTATGTTTTTTCCTCCATTTTCTAAGGCTGGATTCAGAAGTCCTTATTTGATTTCATAAAAATACTTAGCTGTGGGTGAGCCCTTGCTCGGTTTCTGTGCCCCACAAGGTAGATATTGCATGTCCTGAATCGTGCACTGTGTGAGATGGCCTCCGTAGAAGTTTCTTGTGTTAACACTAGATGTGGCACTCATGTGATCTGCCTTCACAATCCAGAGCTTCATGTTTCGATTTACACTTAACAAAAAAAAAGCCCACATTTGCAAAACTCCAGGTGGATTGCATCTCAACAGGAGTTGTTGGCCAGGGCTCCCAGAGTCACCAGCATACAGCCAGCGGCTCTTTCTAAAAGGTCCTCCCACTTGATACTCCCTGCCGGGTCTCTGCAGGTGCATCTCCTTTGGTTAGGTTTTAGAATAACCTGCCTTTCATATTCCTCTACTCTCTTTTTAGAAACCATGTATTGCAAAGTCTGGTTTCTAATGTGAAGCGTCACATCTTCTATATCTGCATGACTGTACTGTGTCTAATATACAATTTTTTTTCATGTTTTCTTCAAAATGTTAAAAATGCTTCCTAGGAGTGTTCGGTTTTTAGGTAATAAAAAGTGTGACGGTCAAGTTTTCATGCTGAATGAACTTGTTCAGTATTAGTTTTTTCAATGCCATCTATCCATCTGTTTCTTCTCCGTGTCCACTGTCCACTTTTGCCCATTTCTCCTCATCTCTACCTCCAGATTTCAAAGAAACACCTTTTCTCTCACTTTGTTGTAGTTCTTAGAGTTGAACAATAGGTGGCAGTAAAATTTCAAGCTCAAAGGACCTTCAGGGGATTCCTAACTTAAGCTGATTTAGGAGGGTGTACGGAGGAACTGAAGTACATGCTAGTGGTAAAACTGGTATTTTCGAAATGCCAAATATAACTAAACACAGGAACTTATGTAAAAAACACAGAAGATTTTTCAAGTACAGCTCCTGCGAGGATCATCGGGTATGTATTTGGGTAGGAGAGTCTTGGAGAATAGGAAATTATGAGCGTGAAGGGAATTAGAGCAAATTTACATCAAATGAAGACCTCGCCAAACAGCCTTATTATTTGAGTTCTGGGACTTATTTCCTTACCTCCACACAAACGCCCGTCTCTCTCTCTCCTTCCTTGGATTTTGCTCTTTCTGCACCCTCCCCTCTGTTGGTGGTGAATGTTACCTTTGAGGCTGTTTGGCATTCCCTCAATGGGTCTGTGACCACTTGAATAGAGAATGTGTTTGTCTTTCTCTCATTTCAATGCCACTTTGTGTGGTTGCTGTAACTTTCATCTCTCTCCCTCTCATTCTCGCCTGCTCTTTTTACTGTATGTGCTTTGTTCATTGTCTTAATAGCAATATTCTTAATTAGAGGGAGGAAGAGCAGACAAAGAGAGGATTGAATCAGTGATGGAGATTCTTAGCGCCAAGGGATTTCTGGTTCTCTTTTACCTAGTTAGAGATATTTTGCGACTACAGTAATGGTGGTTAAGATGTTACCTAGATCTATGATCTCACTGTTTCTCCATCAAGCCCTCAAAATGATGTCATAGGCGGGACATAGCAGTCTTTCAGGCAATGCACATGCTTGAGGGAAGCTCGAGGGAGAAAAGCTGTTGCTCAGAGATGATCATCTCCAGCCGTGCTTTCAAATCACAGGAGATCTTCCCTTGGCTTGCTTGATTTAAGTAAAAATTCTTTGTCTATCAGTAGTTTGAGGAAATAAATTTGTGTGGCATCATCACATCAAGGTAAAACAGGAGAAGAATAAAAGATGGTGTTTCTGCAGCAGTGGGGTGTGTGGACTCTTGACATATCCCTGGAAGGAGTGTCCAGCTGGGAAGTCAGTTTCCATTTGGATCACGTCTCAGGAGTTTGTTAACAGATAACTGGAAATAATGATTCAGGCGGGGAATGAGTCCTGGGGAACTTGGCTCAGGACTGAATGTTCCTGATGTTCTTCAGTAGGAAAAAGAACATTAGCACATGATGGGAGGCTGTTTTATAGAAAGATTGGACTCCACCAAAGTGTGAGGAAGCTGGATGAGAAAAGCTCAGGGAAGTCTCAGGGCTGTGGTAAGGAGAGGGAAAAAATAAAGTTGAATGACAAACGAAAGAGGGCAAGAACATTCAGAGCTGATATAATGCTAGGAACCAGAGGCTTCTCTTTTCCTTCTTGACTAGGATGGATGCTCACCCCATGCTTATAGGGGGTGGTGTTTTTGCTGTGGTCCTCATCCCCAAAACTGGAGGGTAAAGATGAAAGGCAGGCATAAAAAGGAAAATTGATAAAGTACATGCAGAGAGAGAGTTGCTGTCAGTGTGTGTACTTCTTTGTTCCCCAACGAGGACTTCACAGCCAGGGAAGAGTTTATTTGTAGTGTGCTGAGCGGAGCGTAGAGGTAGCACAGCTTATAGCTCACCCCAGCATTCCTCGTTTGTTTTCTATTATAATTTTATGATGGTAACCGGGAAATGAAGGTGCCCCAGCCTCTCCAGCTAGGCTGTAAGTATGAACATCTCAGAGCTCTCCTCCCCATCCATAGTTTTAGAGAAATACTCCATTGCTGAGTATTTTCAGAAGATGAATCTCTACACTTGTGCCTATTTAGACTTGGCTCTTACACCTGTCCTATATATTTATTCCAAGCTCACCTCCATGTGGTGACCCATCCCTTGGCTGACTCCTGACCAGGTGATAGTTTAGAAATGCTAAATAGATGTATATGTGTTAGGGACACTGGAAAGGGAAATTGACATTCAATGGTGGATGATTCTCTCCAAAAAGTAATAGACCCATGTAGGATGGGTCCCCAATATTTGTCTAATCTATCTTTAGGAAAGACTATATCTAAAATGGATAGTCTATTGACCTCCTATCTATTTCCAAGGAAGGAAATGATACAGATATTCCAAGGGAGAGCCAACTAGAAAAGCCATAGATGCTATTGAATTAAAGCCATGAGATGAAAAGAAAAGCAAAATATTACAGAGGCTTTCAAAAATAACAGGAGAATGAAGATAGTTTCATTTAAATAAAAAAGAAATTGTCTAGGATGAGCTTGTAGGGTTAGAGCATTTCATGGAAGGGGCCAAGAAAATGCATGTACTTAAAATATGTTGCAAAGTATTATACCATATTGTAAAGGCTGAAATAGTCATGATGCCCATCATCTCAGTTCTAGGTTTATTGATTACAAACAGTAAAACATCATCAGAAGTGCAATACTTCTTAAAGACGTTTTTGCCTTCATAAATATAATACTCTTTTGCTCTTATGGATGTATTACTACTTTGCTGCTAGAAAACAGAGCACCTTTTTCAATGTCCCTAAGCATTGTAATTGATCTTCTTGAAAGATTAGAGGCCTTGAATGGAAACTTGCTGATGAAAGTCAATCTAAATAACTATCTTTGAGTTTCTTAGAGATTCCTTGGGTCTTAGTGACTGATGACAGGGTCTAGATGTTGCTTTGTCCAATATAGTAGCCACCAGCCAATGTATGATTCGTGTCTCAGTCCCTCAGATTCTTGATGTCTACATACATTAATCTTATAAAATGATTCATTCCAAAATGTTATAGCTGTATTTAACTGGATAATTTCATGTTATCAGATTTTTCCTTGGAAATCCCCCTATTCCAGAGGAGAACAAACTGACCCCCTTAGCGGCCTTGGAGACATAGCCTGAAGCTGACTGCCTAAAACACAGATTTTTTTTTTTACGTTTATTGCTTTATTTTAAGAATTCAAGTGACTCTTGCTTTGGGTCCATAATATGTTGGTTTCAATTTAAAAATAGCATTTTAATTTTTCTCGGTTAAGTTATATATCCCCCATCTAATAATAGTGTTTTGTTTTCCTGGGGCTTCCCTTATTTTTAAGTTCTTGTGTGTACCCTCACTTGAGAAGCATTGCCTTCAATTAAAAGGAGAGAATATTCTACTGAGCAGAGTTAACATTGGGAAGGGGACTTTCACCAGCAAATCTTCAAGTCAAAATTCACAGAAAAGTCAATCAAAATGAAAAAAAGCTGAACAGACTTCCACAAAGCAGATGCTTGAATGGATGACTAAATGAATGGATTATTTCTCAATGCATTTTTAATTATTCCCCTCCTCTTAATTTTCTGTTTGCAGCAGAGTGGTGACACAATGGAAAGAGCCCTCAAGCTTTTTCTATAACTTACTAGTTCAGAGACCCTGGGCAAACCTTTGCTTTTTCAACTCTGCTGTCGTCTTATAGCTATTTCTCGATCATCGTGTTTCTTTAAGTTTCTGTTCACAGAGGCTCTATTTCCATCCCTTCCTCCTTCCTCCCTTTCGATCTTCCTTCCTGCCTTCCTTCCCATTTTCCGTTGCTAAATTTCATGGAGATCTGTTCACAGATTTTACCTGCTTCGTGCCATAGTTTTTTGGCGTGTTCCCAGCCTACATTTTGTGTGTTAGCAGATCCTTGACCGGCTTTCTTTTTGGGGTATTTTGTGTGTGGGTGTCATGCTAGTTCCGTTTTGTTCATCCTTCATATTTGCATTGGGTGAGTCCTTTTTGGAACCGCTAATTTGAGATGGATAATTAGGGATAGTAGGTTGGTGTGTTTCTGGAAGCTTGACTTTGGGTCTGTTGTCTTTAAACTCTTTCTTAGTAGCACTCTCCTCTGGGATTTGATTCTCCTCACAGCAGGACCCCTGGCTCAGAGTGGAGGGCCTTCTGTCATAGGTTCTGTGGTGCATGGGGTAGCTCATGTCTCTTAAGATGACTAGGATTGAAACACTCTCTCTCTGTCTCCCTGAAACTTGGTCCGGTTTTTCCTATACTTGGTAGCTCTTCTTCATCTATGATGATTCCGGTTTATGGGCATCTTCTCATTTAGTTAAAGATGATATTTCCTTTCCTATTTCTCATTCTCCCTGTTATTTTCCATGAATTTCAAAAAGAATTTAAGAGCAGAGGAATTAATGTGAAAGTTTTGCAAAAATAGTCTTGAACTTGTCTTCTGCCTTTATTCTTGCTCCTTTATAATCTGCTTTCCACAGCCTGCCCATTCAGAAACCCAAATGAGAATGTGCGATGTCTCTGCTTCAGATCCTTGCTGCATTTAGCTTACAAGATAAATTATAAGCCGTTTGAAACGGCCCCCGCCTCTTAAGTCTCTAGTCCTAACTTTTATTACTCCTTTGCATTTTAGCAACGTTGGGTTACTTGTATATCTGATCACATCTTATGAAGTTTCATATCTGTTCTCCTTTTCATAAGCCTTTCTGGAATTCATATGCTTCTATCTGGAATTCTTCTCCTTTCTTTTTTACCTAATAAACTTCTACTTATCCTTCAGAGCCTAGTCAGATGGTTCTCACTTTCTGGAGCCTTCTTTCACTCTTTTGGAACAGAATTGGTCTCCCTCACTTCTGTGCTACCTCTTTACTTCATGTATATTTTGATCATTACATTTTTTCATGGAATTGTAATCATTTGTTTACATCTTTTTCTTCTTCACTGGATTATAAGTTCCTTGAAACTGATATCTTGTTCATCTTTGTATCCCCATCACTAGGCACAGGGCCTGGTACTTAATAGGGTCTCAAGTAATAATTACTCCTCTGGTTTGAATCAACACAAATGGAAAGATTCAAACCTGAATAATAATTATTAAGATTTAATAAAATAAGACAAACTTTTTAAATGCAGGACTTGAGTTTTTGTTTTTCTTGTTTTAGTTTGCTGAATCTGAATGAAATGTAAATAAAAACATAAAAAAAACCCACTAAAACAAATAAAACAAAGCAAAATCAAATATAAATATTCTATAGACTGTAATAAAAGACTAGTGATGAGGAAAGAAGAGAGGAGGAGAACTCTAAATTCTGGAGTTACTTGAGTGCTGGTAATAATTTACCCGGTGAGAGCAGATGCTAGCTCCAAGATGAAGTGTGTTTGGAGGAGAAATAAACAGTCAGGGGCAAAACCACAAGTCTTTCAGGTGCAGTGGGAGGAATAAGCAGTGAGCTCTCATGCATTTATTCCTCAGTTGTCAGGCTGAGGAAGGTTATCTGTTCCTGGGATTCAAGCTCTCTGTTTTAAAAATAACTACTCATATTGCTGATTTCACGATATTGCTTCTCTCCTAAGCTAAGTTCTGTAAAACTTTTTATGCCCATTTCCAGCAATAATGGATGATGTGCATGTCTCAGTCATATAATTTAGTGACTCGTTACCATGAAAGGTGAAATACTGAGTGAGGATTGAAATACTCCATATGGCTTAAAATTCCACAAATCCAGGCGTGTGGGAGACATTCTGCACAGAAACTCAACGTGGCTCTAATCCTTAAAAAACACTCTGAAATCGATAGTTCTTCCCCACTCCCTAGATGTATCGCAGAATGCAGCCCCTTGGGACTTTAACGGAGCCATCTGGAGTTTTTCAGATTTAATATTAGTGCTTTGCTTTTTTAGAAAGGCAGCCAAAGCCGGCTTCACGGGCCCTCTACCTGAGGCATTCAGCCATCCATTGCCATGGACTTTTCTTTGTCCCTATAGCTCTATGAGAAATGAATTGCAAACAGTCCAAGATGTGTTTTTGCTTACTTCCCATCAGAAAACACCTGGAGTGGAGATGTTTCCTTGTTGCTCACTCTTCTATGCCCTAGGCAGCTTAAGAAGTTATCTCATCTTATTTCACTCTTTAGACTCATCTTCCGATCCCATTTCACCTCTATTCAAAACCTTCTCCCCTTTGTTTTTCCTAATCATTTAGGCAGACTGTGGGTATCTCTTTGCTGGGTACATTGGATGTGTTTTGGCTCTGAGAGTGCCCACGTTGTCACAAATCTGGAGCTTCAGGTTCATTCCCTAGGCTTTCCCCATGCAGCTGGCCTAGGAGGCAGCAAACTTATCCTGAAGGTAGTTTGAAGGTGACATGGTGACTTTTTGAGGAGCCCCAGAATGTATCTGAGTCTGAACACTGGTGTGGTGATATTGAAATTAATTCAATTCAATACATTTTATTCAGGTCCTGGTTTCCAGGGAGCTCAGAACCTAGTGGGGAAGACTGGTATGGGACAGAATGGAATAGGAGAACTCGAAGGAGAGGATATGTCAGCACCTGGGGAGCCCAAGTGGTGTTTGTTAAGGAGCCAGCTCTGCAGTGATGACTTAGAACTGCGTTAGGTTCCCTCTCACTGCTCTCTGTGTCCGTCTCCCAGATGCCCATTCTCTCTCCACAAAATCTTGGGACCCTCTGTAGTTTTCACATGCAAAAGTTTACTTGAAGAGACCTGTAGGGTTCAAACAATTTCACACTTTGCCACTAATGGAAATTCAAGCCTATCTCACTGTTACTGCTGTGTCTTTTTACTTTACTATTTCCTCACATGATGGACAAAAACATTACTGATCTGTAGAGAAAGTAAAGCGGGGGACCAAGCATCCCAAAGTAGGTAAAATTTTCCTTCAACCACTATGCATCCCCTGAATCATTCTTTCCCCAACATTTGTATTAGTTGTATCAATGAGAGCTTTATTACCAAATTCTCACATTTGCCTTTGGTCATCTCCCTGTTCTGGGCTCTGGCAGGCTGATCAATTAGAGGAGAGGACTCCTCCCAACTGATTTCTTGCCTTTCCCTTCAAAATCCTAACACCTCTGAATATGGTATTATGCATCTCTTTCTTCCAAGATAAGAATGAGTTGGTAGTCAAGACTATATCTTTCAAGATTGAGGGGAATTCATCTACAAGGTTTTGTCTGTATTCCTCAACGTAACTCAGTTAGTAGTCAGCTGGGGAAGTAAACAAGATTTTTATTGTGAAAGGGATTGGTATGATGCTCCATTGGTATCTTACTACCATAACTAGAGCTGATCCTCAACTGGTATGCAAGAGTCATTGATTTGTAAACGTTCTGTGGGGCCCCAGAGGTCACCCTCTTCCCTCATCCTGATTCTCAGAGGTTTAGGGACACAAGGCCAACACATTGAAGGTCTATGTCATGCTCACTCAAACATTAAATTCCACAAAGCGTGGAAACAAAAAACAATAATGACAAGGTTACATGCTATTTCTTTTACTTCTGTCTCATTTTTAACTATTCAAGTCGATTTCTTTTTATGTATAGATGCTCAATTTAGTGCTTATTTACATCCTTAGCATTTTCTCTGGAGGCGTGGCCTTGGGCACTTAGTGACATCACAGGATTTCATCCATTACCACCTTTCTATGAGTTTTCTTTCTGTGTATGGTAAATCCAGACTGAATTAAGTTTGCTACAGTCCTGTGACACCATTCAGTAGATTGACATTTTAGCAACATCTACCACTCAGCTAATCCAGGTAAGCTTTGGGAGTTATTGATTGGAATATACCATGCAACCAACTCATTAATTATACCATCTATTATATTGAATTTCTATTTGACTGAATTTGGGGGGTATAATTTCCATGAGATTATTCTTGATCATTGTTATAATTATCAGATCACTTACAAAAGATTTATCATGCTTATTATTTTATTTTAGGTCCCCAGTCTCTTCAGAAGATCACGGTAAGAATCCATCTTACTTATACTAATTGAGGATTAAAAGTTGAGCTGTAGCCCTTGAATTTCACGTCAGAGGGCAGAATTATTTAAGAAAATGTCTCTAAAATGTTTGCCTTGTATTTTTTTAGTGTGAAATGTCAAACACCTTAAAAATCTTAATTCTTCCTAGCTAAATTTGATATCTTGTATTATCTTCAAATCTGTTACAACCATTTTGGTTGACAAATATTGAAAAGTTTAGTGAATTCTGCCTGATTTCTGTCCCACCACTAGATGCTTTTTGTGACTTTGGGCCAGACATGTAACTCTTCTGAATCACAGATTTTAGTCTTTAAAAATGGGAATTTGTAGTAGGTATTCCCAAAAGTCCCTTCCAGATTGGACATTAGGATTTACAGAGGGTGTTATGAGTCTGAAATGAAGCTAATTGGTAGTGGTGCGAGTTGTTACCTAGCTCAGGGGAGTTATTTGCATTTTAAGAGGCAACTATTTCATTTAAAGGATAAGATGTATAGTTTTGTCACATCTAACCTTCGGAGTTGTCTATTTATTCAATCAGTCATTCAAAAATGTTCATTAAGTGTCTACGATGGGTCAGTTATGCTATATAATCGTGTTATACAATTATGCTTTATGGGACTGTATGCAGAGACAATGTGGGGTATGATACAGAATTATTCCCCTCGAGGAGCTTTATGGGTCTAGTGGAGAGTTGGGTGGTGGAGTGACACACTTACTTAAGTATAAAGCAAAATGTGATTAATCTTATAAAAGAGGGATAAATGGGGACTCCAAGAGTCCTACTGGCATTCCTCTTCATGCAGTCCCTAATTTAGCTAAGGGCGCCATTATTCATTGAGCCAGCCAATGAAAAGACTATGAAAGCTGTTTTAAGCTTCTCTCTTCATCCTCTCATTTCCTCCTGGTCCCTAAATCCTATCAACTCTGTTTTTTATACTTCTTTTATCTCTATTCTCTTTTCTATCCCCATTGCTTTAGTTTAGGGCCTCTCCATGTCATACTTGGATTTTTAAAATTGTCTTTTAAATGGTATTCATACCTCTAGATTTCCTTCCTTAGTTCACCGTATACCTAGATAGAACCAAACTGATTGTTCTATAGTAAAATTCTACTCCCATTGCCCCGTAGGATGGAATCTTTTCATTTTTTCAATAATTGTATTCAGCTTTCCAATATCGTATTTTAACGTGGACTAGAAAGTCCTAAATGATAGACTCTTTGTCTTCCTCTACTGCTTATTGCTTCTTTTGGCATCTTTCCCCCGTCTCCTACCCGTGCTCTGTGCTCTGCAGGCCATGTGGCACTACGTCTAATTTCTGGAACTTGCCAGTTTATCATGTGTCCCTGCTTTTATACATACTGTTCTTTCTGACAGGAAGTTACTGCTCCCTTCTGCCAAATAGACAGTTTACACTTAGCATTTGAGAACTTGTTAATCATCTCATCCTCCAGGAGAGCTTCCTGACCCACTTATTGTGGCATCAAATATTTTTCCTCATTCTAGAATTTAACACACAAATTTGAGGCTTGATTTACCTGTCTCCCCTGCTAGGCTGTGAGTTCTTTGATGTAGATCCCGCAAAATAGCAAACACGCAAAAGATGTTTATTGAATGAATGACTGACGGAGATGGAGAGGGAGTTTTCGGCAGGCCTGTTCTGCAGCCACATCATGAAATCTGTCCCGATATTGGAGGGAAGGTATATCATGTTCTATGAGGAATCATAGGCAAATTATGTTTAGGGCTATTAAGTCAGAATTAGGCAATCAGCCACCTAATGATGACTTTTTGTTGTATGCTAGTTTGCTCGTCTGTGTTGGTATGACTAGGTTTTTATTGCATTTAGAGGTCCTGGGCTGCCAGGTTCAAATGATAACTAGAAACTTGTGTTTGGTTTTTATTGAATTAGGGTTCCTCTTAATGACCTTTGTTGGCTTTGGCCTTCCTATAAATAAGAACTTACACCCCATTTCCAAAAAAAATGTGAGTGGGACTTCTGAATTGCAATTCTATAGTCCACTAGGAATTCTTAAGAGATTATGAGCTATCAGTGAGCGTATGTTGGTGTCCTTAGAAGTCCTGAAAGGTGACTTGCTCAGTATTAATGGCACTTCAGAATTGATTATTTTACGAACTGGTCTATCTGAAACATTATCCAAATTAAAAGGCTTTCATATTTTCATGGCTTCAAAAAGTTTATTATATGTACATGATGCTTCGTTTGAGTCTACAATGTCCAAAAATTATTCAAATATGTAACGTAAAATTATAATGCTGATTTATCTAATCTTATCTAATTTTTCATCATCTTCTAGCCCATGAATCCTTGGAAAAACATTCTTTTCCTTTTGTTTATCCTTTATTTTATTTTCTACCTAACACTCAAACTATGTTTTCTTTTGTTTATGCGTTTTTCATTGTTCATATTTACCATAGTTAGCATAAAACCTTTTGAATATTATATCATCAAGCTTACATTTGTACACAGTAATGACATGCAGTATGCTTGTCAGAGAGGTAAGAAGTAGCATTTTTGCTTTCTCAAACTCATGGGTAGAAAAATTGGATCACATTGGGAAAATGGATTGTGCTATTGGAATATAAAGCCTTGTGCCTCCTGATTTTCTGTGTTGTTGATTTCCAGCAATGATCTGACATCTCTCCCTAACAACTGGTCACTTCAGCTATCCCCAGCAGAGACTTCATTCTTGATAAATCTAATTTTCCGAAGTTCAATAACCCTGGCATTCTCCATTCCCACAGATTACCCTTTCATTGACTCTTACCCTCTCTTAGTGTCAGTTTCCTTGTCTGTAAAATGGGGCTAATCAAATCTACCCTGCCCACCTCAAGGGACTGTTGTGAAGTCAGATGGGAAGTCATCTGTGAAATCAGTTTCCAGTTTATTAAAAGCATCCCAAACATAAGGCTGTTACCGTCCGAGCAGTGGATGAACCACTGTGGGTTTACTAGTGATGATGGCTTAGCATGGTGTACTGCCTTTGAAAAGGTAAAGAGCGTGCAGGAAGGGGTGGAGTGAGAAAGGTTCCCTTTAACATTGTCATTAAATATTACATTTTCATTGGAAAGCTGTTGCTATCTAAGTGAAGAAGAGTAAAATGTTGAATACACAATTAGTTTGTAGTTCCAAAGTTAAAGGTTCAGTTCGTGATTAGATGTGTGGTCATAGAGAACTGGCAAGACAAGGCATAAATAAAATGTAAAATGTTTCTTTTTATATAATAGAGTATCTGAGTCACTAAGAACAAGGGCTGAAGTTTATTGAGCACTTATTATGCGGAAACACTGTGCTAAAGCACTTCAACTACGTTATTTCATTTCATCTTTCACAAATAACATGACAAAGTGGATGTAGTATCCTCAATTTTATAGTTGGAGAAACAGTCTCTAAGTACCTAAATACCTCACGGAAGCTCACACAGCTATTAAGTGCTAGAGTTAATTTTGACACCCGGTGCTAACACCCAGCTCTTCTTCTCTTATCCACCGTGTTCCCACAAAACAAAAGAAATGATTGTCAGCATTAAGGTGAACCGGAGAATTATAGAGAAACATTCTTTTCCCTCTAACAAGAGTTTATTTACTACTGCATAAGTAATTACTTTTTAATGACAAAACAGAACAAAAATAACAACTTCTCCCTCCTGCTGGAAATGATCTGTCCCTGTAGAAAAAAGTAAATACCAATGTCACATTCTCTCATAATTAGTTAACTGAGTGAAACCGAAGCTTCAGGGAAACCTGCCATGCTAAATCCCAGTGGAGACATTATGTTTGAATGTTGCATCTGGAAGCTGGAGTCTACTCCTTGTCAGAAGATAAGCTTGGCAGTGATGGATTGCCCTGTCCTGTGAGTTTCCTCTGCGTTTAGTGCCGATCACTTCATCATTTCAAGTGCTCCTGGAGCTGCCTCCTGTGCCCATGCTGCTTCGCCTGCTCCAAGCTCTCAGACTCAGTTCTGTCACATTAGTCTGCATATTTTACAGGCTTCTCAGCATGCCTCTCTGCTGCCGCTACCTGTGCCAGGGCCCTGGCAGAGGGTCATCTTCCAACTAATGTCTGTCCGCTTACAAAGTAAAAGACATTAATTGACTCTCTTGAAAGGAAGTGCCAACGATCTGATTGATTCCCCCTGGAATGTCTGAAGCAGGCACCCTTTCCAGTCCTACCTCCTAGACCTGTTGGCAGTAATGGCTCTCGTCTTATATGGTGGCTTTTTTGATGCAACAGTAACAGCAGACAAGGATGAGAGTAGGGGGTATCTGGAAATAAAATTGTAACAACCACAATTGCTAGTGTAAGTGCCCAAGGATGAGCCCACTGTCAGGCTTGGAGGCAATTTTATTTGGCAATAGGTTGTGCAAAGAAGCACATTGTGGTGAGGCCTGAAGCTCTCAAGCATCGATAGCGATCTCTTGGCTCAAATACCACAGATTCATTTTTCTCTCTATATAAATATATGTTTATATATAGTTTTACTGAAACAGAAGATATTTGTAAAAATGTGTTAAATTTATCGGCTCAGTTTAAATAGTCACCAAAAGGAACTACCGTGCACCCAGCCCCTAGCCTCAGAAATAAAACATCTGTGGTTATCTGGAAGGTTCGTCTTTGCCTTTGTCATTACATTCTCTTCCTTGTCCTATAGAGATAACTACTATTCTGCATTTTTGTTAAGAATTCCCCTGTTTCTTTTATCATTTTACTACATATATGCGCATTCCACATATGAACATATGTGTGTGTGTATATATATGTATTCCATATATGTATGTGTGTGTATAATTTTGCTTATTTTGAACTTTTGTAAATTGAGTCATGTTGTTAACTCTTGTGATTTTCTTCTTTTGTTCAAAATAGTGTTTTTGTGGTTCACCCTTGTTGATGAGTACCATATTCATTTTTAATTTTTCATGTTGTGTTGTCTGTTATATGAATATATGAAAACATCGAGTCTGCTGATGAATGTTTATGTGGGTTACAGGGTTTTTTTTTGTTTTTACTATTGCAAATCATATCACTATGGGCATTATTTTTCATAATTCCTCCTGGTGTCCATGTGCAAGAATTTCTCTAGGGTTTAAACCTGTGGATGGTATAGTTAGGCGTTAGGATATACACATATTTAACTTATCACATAATAACAAAACTGTTTTCCACAGTGGTCATTCTAATTTACTCTCCTAACTGCAATGAATAAGAGTTCCCATTGATCCTTGCCAACACTTGATATTAACTGATTAAAATTTTTTAGCCAATTTGATGGGAGCCAAATGGTATCCCAAACACAAAATGGTGTCATGATTTTAGTTTGTATTGAATGATTACACATCAAATTGATTGTTTTCATATATTTACAGGCCATTTGTGTTTACCCTTCTATGAAATGCCTCTTTATTTCTTTTCCCATTTTTTCCCATTTTTGTTAGTCATGAGCATTTTTATGTATTCTTAGTAAATTTTTTTTGTTGACTATATGTGTTGAAAATTTTCTCCAGTTTGTGGTTTACCTTTTCTAACTGTTTTGAGGAATAGATATTCTTTAATTTAGTGTAATCAAATATGAACGTTTTCTCTGTAGTTTATGCCTTTGGTGTGTTCTTTAAAGAAATCCTTTCACAGCATAATCATAAAGATATTGTCCCATTATCTCTTGTACAGTTTTTATAGTACAAATTGCCTTTCAATTGTGTCCTTAATATCTTGGAACTGATTTTGTGGCTTGATGAGAGGTAAAAGTCCAGTTTTGTTTTGATTTTTTTTTTACATACATAACCGGTCATTATGATTATTTCCTTTACTGACTTGCAAAGCCAGTTCTATCTCCTTATATACATGGGTTTCTAGATTCTCTTTTCTGTTTTATTGATCCATATGTCTATTCCTGTACAATACCACAGTGTTTTAATTCCTCTAACTTTGTTAGATGTGCATCTCAATATCTGGGAGAGCAAGCAGATGCCCTAAACTTTGTTCTTCAAGAGTGTCTTGGGTATACTTGGACTTTCCTTCATATAAATTTTAGAATCAACTTATCAAGTTTTGTGTTGCAATTTTCACTGCACTTGCATGAATCTATAAGTCGTTATAAAGAGAATTGATATTTTTATAATAATGAATCTTTCCATCTCAAACCATATCTCTTTACATTTAACTGGGTTTTTAGAAAGACTAATTGGACCTTTTAAATGCCTATCACTTGAGTTTTATAATTTTCTTTATGAAGGATTTGTCTATCTTTTGTTAAATATATTCTTAGGTACTTTATATTTTTTAGTGGCATTTTATGTTATAGTTTTAAAACTTTCTAAAGGGCCATTGTTGGCATATTAAAATGCAATTGACTTTTAGAATCATGTCTCAAGTTTCTTGTTTCAAAATCTTGAATCAAGATTCCTGTTAAACTTTTAAATTCATAAGCTTCATCTGAAGGGTCTTTTTGTGAGGAAAGAATTCTGTAAGGGCAATATCATCTGTAAGTAATCAGAATTTTGTTTCATCCTTTCCAGCCATTGTGCTTTGTATGTATTTTTTCTGGTCCTTTCTGCACTGATTGGAACCTTTAGGACAGTATTGAATAGAAGTAGAGACAATCAGCATCATTGACTTGTTCCTGATCTGAAAGTGGATGCACCCACAAGTCTCCAATAAGTGTGAAGTTTACTGATGTGGTGCTGGTGGTGGTGGTCTTGCAGATAGCTTTTTAAGGAGTTTTCCCTTCATTCAAATTTGTTAAATTCAATGAGTGTTGAATTTTATTGAGTACCTTTTTCTTCATCTGTGAGGTGATAATATGGTTTTTCTCCTTTGGTCTGTTATTATGGTACACCTCACTAATTGATTTTCTAATGGAAACCAATCTAATTTGTATGAGATGAATTCAAGTTGATTATTATATTCATCTCCTTTATATATTGCTGGATTCAGTTTGCTAATATTCTATTTAGGATTTTTACATCCATGTTCATGAGTATGATTGGCCTTTAATTTTCCTTTTTATTGTACAATGCGTGTATGATACTCCTAGCTTCATAAAATGAGTCGGAGAGTGTTTCCTCATTTCCTAACCTCTGGAAGACTTTGTATGACACTTGAGTTATCTATTTCTGAAATAGCTTGGAAGATTTCGACGGTAAAGTTGTCTTGGGCTGGCGTTTCCTTTGTGGGAAAAATTTCAATCACAGATTCATATTCTTTAATGTTTGTAGGGCTAGTCAGATTTTCTATTTCTCTTGAAAAAGTATTGGTAACTATTTTTCAAAGAATTCATCCATTTTGTTGAAGGTTTTTTCATTTTTTGGCATACATTTTTTATCTCTTCTTATTGTCTGTGTAATTTCTGTGAGACCTGAGGTGACATCTGTCTTTTCATTTTTAATAGTATTTGTGTCTGCTTCTCTCTTGTGTGTGTCTCTTCTCTCTCACAAGAGCCTTGGAGCCCTCTTTATATTATTGGTTTTTCAAGAAACTGTTTTATAGCTTCATTGGTCCTCTGTATTATATATTTGCTTTCTGTTGTATTAGTTTCTTATCTTTATAATTTCCTTTCTTCTAATCATTTGGCTTATTTGCATTCTTTTTCTACTTATTTTCTAACATTGACATTTAAGTACAAGCATTCTCTGAATGCTTTCTCTTCTCTACACATCTCCTTCTAGAATTCTTTTTAGATGCATATTAGGCATTTTCATGCTATCTCATATGTGTCTTACCCTCTCTTTCGTATTTTATATCTCTTTGTTTCTCTGGAATGCATCATGGATAATTTCTTCAAAATTGTTTTCTTGTTCAATTTTACTGAATTTTATTCACGTGTTTTAGGATTATCCTATGTGAGCTGCTCATTTCCTTGGACTTGATGCATGAGGATTCTTAAAGTCCTTCAGAGGGGTTTTCAGTCACCACAGAGAACTACCAAACTCGATTCACATAAATTAAATTCTCCTTTTGTGAGTTTGTATGTGTGTGTGCTTGTTTCTTGTTTAAAATATACAGGAAACACAGACGTTAATTCAGACTGTGTGGTGGTCAGTTGATGGCGGTAACTTCACTTAAGAGTTTTCTTTGTTTTTGTTTTTAATTCCACGCAGCACCAAGTTTTCTTCCTGAGTCTTTTGTAGGCTTTATTTCTTATTCATTCTTACACTGATTTAGCTCTTTGGGGCACAGTTTCATGTAGGAGTCTCTTTGGGCAGGTTCCAGGCTTTCTCATCTGTTTCCTGTGCCTCATACGCAAGGCACATCAAAGAGTGGCTCCGAGTCCTCGGGGTTTGGCAGAGACCTTTAGGATGTCAGGTAGTTTTGGGACCTGTTCATCTACTGTTGTCGCTGAATTCCCTTTGTTTAATGGATCTATGGGTTCCTTACTGTCTTTCTTAACAGTGGGGATTGTGCTTGTGTGTGTATGATGAGGTTTTAAAAGTTATTTTATTTTTGTTGTAAAATAAAACAATATATAGCTTAGCATATTATTATCATGTTAATACCCTTACACCCATCACCAAAGCCAAAAATAGAATCCCCTCCATGTGTCTCCATCCTAATTGCATTCCCCCTGGTCCTCTAAAGATAACCACTATCCTGATTTTTATAGTAATTTTTTTGCATAGCTATAAATTTTTATCACTCAAATATGCTACTTTAGATACTGTAGTCTAATCTTGCCCAGTTTTTGAAGTATGGTATGTCTTTTAAGTATCTTTGAAATACCAGTTCCCCATCTACCCCTTTCTTTTATTGAGAATTTATCACTGAAGCACCCAGGCCATTTGAACTGCAGAATTTCACACAGACTGGATTTCGCTGAGTGCAAGAGCTCTAATGGCAGCACGGCTCACATGTTCCTCTGTCCTCTGTATTTCCCACTAACTAGCAACTGGATCCAGAGCTTGATCAAGGTCAGGTCTGATCTCTTTTGCAAGTCCCTCGGTGGTAGTGTGTTCTTTTATCAGGGACAAGTGGTATCTGGATTTCACTGGTTTTTTTGGATGTTCAATACCTAGATTTATTATTTGGGGGTTGTCAAATAGTGATATTCTAATTCTGTCATTGGGATTTTTCTAATTCTATCACTTTATAAAAAGGCGCTTCATCTCCTCTACTATTTGATTACTCAGTAACACAGTTCCATACAGGAAAACCGAATAACTGTTTGAATCTGTCCTCTTATTTATCTGGTTATCAAGATAATTACCTGGTTCTTCATTGCCTTAAAAAAATGACCAATTTTTTTAAAAACATCTTGATGAATGAATGATTTTTAACATATGATTTTGGGCTTCAGTCAAGTGCATTTCTTATTCTTATAGAAGTTTAAATTGTTCTGTCTTTGGCTAGGGGGAGCACCTTAAGGTTGGCTCCTAAGACCTCTGACATTGCCCTAGTGTTCTTAGATCACTTCCTTGATTTTTGGCATGACAGTGTATTTCTTGCCCTGGATGTCATTTCTCCAAAACCTCTTAATTTCTTTTAGTGAGAAATAGTATTTTAAGACTACAGGCTGGGCACTTTGTGCTACCATGTTGGTCATTGTTTCTGAGCCTTTTTGGTGATCAGAGATAAGATAGATATGTATGGATTAAGGATGTATATAGACACACATACACATATACATCTTTAATCTTTTGCTTTATCCCACTTTAACATACAATATTCTCAGAATATTACCACATTCAATTATGATTACTGAAAGCATTAAAATATATTTCCTTGCATTTTTGTTGATTTATAACTTGATGTTAAGATCCTATAGCCGCTGCACACTATAATTTCTGCCTTTTAAGACATTTATTTTTGACTTAGTTGCAGAAGTAACTAGTTAATGCTCACCATCAGTCATTATGTTGATGTCTCTCTAGTTGTTTTGGTTGTCTGATCCTCATCAGCTAGTAAATTCCTTAGGAAAATCTACTGGGAATAGTATTTCCTGAGTTCTTTCATGTAATAGCGGTTCATCTGAGCCTTTTACCCTTGAAAATTAGTTGTGCCGCATACAAAATCGTTGGGTCACATGTTCACTCCTTGGTATTTTAAATTTTCCATTTTTTCCTAGTATAAAGCATTACTGTTAAAGTCTAATTGTATCATTCTTCTTATGAAAGTGACATTTTTTGTCTAGATATCCAAAGGATCTTTTATTTTTCTTTAATGTCCAGTACTTTTATGAAAATGTGCCTTAGTGTAGAACACTTTGAGACATTATTGTTCTCAGATATATAATATGCTATTTAAATATATAGTTTTAATTTTTAAAGAAAATTTCAGAAAGTTTTCTTGAATTAAGTGTTCATATTTGTTCTGTTGTTTTGCTCTGGTTTTTTTCTTCAGGAAATCATTTTATATGTTTGTTTTATCTTTTTGCCTATCTTCAACATTTGCCATTCTCTCTCTCATTCCTTTTGTCTCTTTTCTTGTTTCTTTTTTGATTTTTAAAAGGTTCCTTGTTTGTATCTTCTACTTTTCCTAAGGCTTTCCTGGTTGCATTTATTTCCGTTCGTTTTCCTTCTAGTTTAGTCTTAATTTGCAAAATGCTCTTTTTATTTCTAGTTCTTTGTTGAATTATATCACCTCGTTTCTGAATTATTCTAATTCTGATTCATGCTATTTCTTTATTTCATTTATCACTTTACTGCTGTCTTTAAAATCCCTTGAATAGTATGTTACTTTTTTTTGAGCAAGTCTTTGCAATGCACTTTCGTTGTCTGTACCAATGTTATTCTGTTCCTTATTCTCTTTTCTAAAATAATTATGAGATTTTTACCTCATTATCTTTCTATTTCTATTTTCATATGAAATTAGTTTATCTGAATTTTAGGAAGAAAAATATTTCAGTTAGCTCTTCTAGCCTCAGAGAGCTCATTCTTCTCTTGGTTTTGTGTACCGTTAAGAATATGGTAGATTGTTTCTCAGACTTCCTGGCTCTGACTCTTGTTCTCACTTTCATCCAGACCTCATTCCTTCTGTTGTCTCTGTTCTGCTCAATGTATGTTCCGCTCACAGAAGTTTGCCCTCACTTTGGGTCCTGTCTTGAAGGGGAGTCCTAGTTGGTCAGTTTTGACAGTTCACTGGGGCTACAATGCTCTGGGTATCTTAGTCCTTTCTGGGGCCGTCGTGCTTGTGAGCCACAAAAATGGGAAAAACTGCTGAGTTTCTGTAGCTGGTGTCATGTTGATTGGCCCATTGTACTTTTCAGGGAATATCTGTTGGTTATTTTGAAGCTTTTCCATTCTCGGGTCCATCACCTGCCCCACTGCTTCCCTGTACTTTCCTGTGCAGACACTGGTGGAATGCAGGTCTTTTGGCTGTTGGTGGCTTCTCTCCAGGCACTTGAAATTTTGAGGTTTATAAGGGTAACTTACCTTATTTTGTTTTAAATATTTTTGGTTCTTCTAATTTCTCTATTTCTCTCTATGTGGAGATTCAGGAATATTCAAAATGTCTACTGCATCTATTGCCACCATCTTCCCAAATTTCCTGATTTTTTTTAATCCAGCATTTTAGTTTACACTGTTAGAAAAGTTCAGTGTATCTCACTCCCCTTACTATCGAAAAGAGAAACCTATATTCAAAGAAAGGTTAAACATCTTGAGAGTTATATTTTAAAAAAAATTCTATGATACTTTCTGAAATCGAAAAATTAGAAAAAGAATAATTGATTTTTGATAAACTAAGCTTTAAGGGATTAATTATTTGACTCCTTGTGTTTTAGCAAAATAATTTTAATTACTCCTTTGAAATTATTTGGGATAAAATACTCTTATCTGAGCTTAAAACTAAAACGATATCAACATTTATTAAAACTTTATAAGTGCCAGGCAGTGTCCTAAGATATGCTCTGTTGAGGCTTAAAGTGATTAAATAGCTTCTTTAAGGTGACACCCAACTAATATATACTTAACCAACCACTCTAAATGTTTTATATATACTTAATCTTTACAACAGTCATAGTACTACTGTTATTCCTCTTTTACAGATGAGGAAAGCAAGGCGCAAACCTATTAGGTGACTTGTCCAATGTCACATGCAGAGCCAGTAAGGGTTAGAACTAGGATTCAGACTCTGGTAATCTAGATCCAGACGCTATTCTTAGCCACTCCCCTGTACTCTCTTTCAATAGCATTGCTGAGATTTGAGCTCATGGAATAGGAAATCATGATTGTTTTTGTTGAATGGAGACTTCATCATTATGGGGTGGGGTTTAATCATTAAAGAGGGAGGATTTTGATTTTGGTTTGTTTTGTTTTGTTTTTTCATAACAATGAGCAGTACCCTTGACACATAAGAACAATTCAAAGGTATATTCCTGATCCACTTGTCCTTCCCCCATACTTCTATAATCAAGGAAACACAGATCTAATTTCCTGTCAATAGCACTCATTCTTAAAAAGGAAGAATTCTTGAAAGAAAGCTATTTCCTTGAGGAAATAATCACAATAGAAAGACAATTATTATGACCAGAATAGTGAAGTGAATTAAGAAAGTTAGAAGTTTTCCCCTTTTATTTTCTATAAGCCATTTATCAGTGAAATGTGATGAGTAAATCTGGCTGATGATACAGATGCAAACATCTGCAGATCTTTAATTGCCTTGCTAGGAAGAACTTTCAGTATTGGCCATCACAGTATGCCACTTTGCAATGACTTTGGACTAGCTAATGCAAAGTTGCTAGAGTGTTTTCTTCTGCCCTATATTCAGTTTCTGACTATGGAATCTCCCATTGGCTTTTTAATTAGATTCAAACTTTTTAGTGCTCACTTTTGAGGCTCTTCCTCACCCTGGTTTAGCTCATGTTGCTTTAGTGAATTATTTCTACTCCCTGCTTGTGGGCCCCTCTCCAGATCCCAGCTCCCTTGTATTCACTCAGCCGTATGGTTTCTATCAGCTCCTACCATCTCTCTGGCAGATCACCTTCATTGTCCTTCATTCAAGTCCCTCCTCAGTGCTCATTAATCCCCTAGTCTTGGAACCACCTCCGTAGATTCTAAGGACAAATAATGATGAATTTTCCTGACAACTCGAATGCCCATGATTTCTCCTTCCTTACTGTTTTTTTGAGTGTATTCCAAATGTTTTTCCCTATGAGTGGTGTTGCCCTTGTTATTTAACTATAAACCCATGAATAGAGATGTTGCCCCACTCTACGCTGTGCGCTGGCACAGAATCCATTCCCTCTATACAAGTCTCACTGTTAGGTTTGCTGCAGTATGTGGTGTTGGCAAACAGAAACTTTCAATACACATCTTTGAATTCCATTGTAGGCTCATTAGCATTGTTCCCTGTTGTTGAAGATAGGTTAGTCCTGGTCCTTTTCCAAAGAAACTCAGTTACTAATGTGCTGAAAAGATGGCCTTTTATGGTGGTCTCACTGGGGGCTCCCCAAAGACTGTGTGAAAGGAAAAGGAATAAATGACAGCATGCTTTTCCTTGGCTAGTCTTCTTTCACATTTCCTAGGAAAACAGACCTTCACTGCTGATTAAAAAACAAAATAAAACAGAACAGGCAAACAAAACAAAACCAAACCCCCTGGGCTTTCCAAAATCAGGTTATATTACTTTATATGTGTCCTGACCCCACCATTCTGTCTCATTCTAAATCTCCCTATTGATTGTAACCATATAATCCTTTGATCCTTTTGGTTTCTTTGGAAGGCTTTGTTGGTGGTAATTATCTAATGATCTTTTGAAGCCTTATTATAAATGTGTGTGTCGGGGGTGTGCTCTGTACTAAGATTTACCTATGACTTTGCTGTAGACTGCCTTTGGCGTCAAAGGATATTTAAGTTAAAAGTATTTAAACGTTGCAAAAAAAGAAAGTAACAGAAAAAAGGAGAGAGTTAGAAAGGGAGGAAGGCTAATCTCCTGGTTTGCCTTTAATTGGATGGGTGGAAAGAGGCAATCAAATAAGATGATGTGTCATGAATTCTCTGGCGACAATGAAGCTATCATAGATTTCATTCCTACAGGTAACTCACTATAGTGTTTAAAAACGGACTGTGAAATGCCTGCCTTCATCCCTATGTAGCCATCCATGACAGCAGAAATGAAGAATCGAATTATGCTTACTTTTTAAAGTTTACCGTGTTTAAGATTTTAGCTGTAAGAAATGATTTGATCTGGGTTATATTAGTATCCATGTAACCAAGGGGCTAGGCAAGTACACTGAAGTTATTGTAGTACAATCTTTATATGAGGATAATTATTCTCCATTTGTCTGTTTTCTACTTGACTAGAAAACCTAATATTCAGTGACAACTTTTTTGCCAGTGTGCTCCACCTAAGGTTTATTTTTCATTTTGGTGGCTTCTTCTCCCAAAGAACTGGGTAGACACTGGTGACTGGGTTCCCTGAATCATGGTCTTAGCCTCAGCATCTCTTATCATGATTACCAGTTGCAAAATATTAGAATGTATTGTTAACTGTTCGGTTGGTTCCTAGAAGGTTAGTCCTGGATATGTTATTTCAACCTGTATGTTCCAATGTCTTGGAAGCATTTTTTGGTGTATAGTTTTGTTTGCCCAGGCTGTCTATTACAGCTACTTAGGCCTGGGCTGTGCTGGATAGACCTTAGAAAATATTCATCAGTCCAGCTCTTTTACAAAATAATAAAGTCAGTTAAAATACTTCCTCTTTTTGCCAGCCTTCTTTGTCAATCCTCATTTTCTGGGTCCATTTTGGGTGCACCAGATTTTAGGGCGTGACTCTCTTGGCTTCATACAACATCCCTTTATCACTCCACATAACACGTGTAAGCAGTTCTTTACTACAGCGTTTCCTTCCCCCAGCACCGCAACTTTGTTTTCTGTACTGTAGGGGAGGAAGACATTTCCTCTTCCCAAATGGGGGTTCGTCTGGCCGGAGAACGAATTAAATTCACACGAGACAGAATAGCAAGAGAAAATTAAACAAAGCTTTATGAGGAACCATGGCCCGGGGCCTTTCTTCCCGAAGGAAGAAAGGGCACGGAAGAAGTGGGGTGCACATAGTGGTTATATAGCCCCAAACAGGGTGTTTCACATGTGATTGAAATGTCCCTCCCACAATAGTCACAAGATTGCCCTGTCGGCACTTGATGGACACAGCAGGTAATGGTCTGCTATCTTGGTGGGTGTAGCAGGAGGCAAGTCTATTGTCTGGAGCTGGGCGGTCACAGGTGAGCGAAGCAATCACTTCCTTCCCTAAGGAAAGATGCTTAATCCTTAAAGAAATGACAACATTGGGAGGGGGAGGGAAGTCAGTTACAGGAGGTTACCAGACTAGCACAATAAAATGCAGATTTAAGTCCTTGCCTTTGGTATTGATTAAGAGTTTCTAGAGAGAAGGTCATCGCCTTTCTTTTTCCTGGTACAGAGAGGGAGGCACCTTTTACAGATAGAGATTTACCTTACAAATGTAAATGTGTCCTAACAAAGGGCAAGTTCCATTCCTCAGAGCCTCCTTCCCTGTCCCAGTTTATCAAAAGCAATCAGCCTCAAATGATCCTGATGCCAAAGAGACATATCTTGGGGTGGCCAGTTCCAGGTCCCCACACTATAAATAGACCAGATATGTCCTATTTGCGTGGACTTATGGAATTATTCAAGCTTATTATTTTCTAAGTTTCCTGGAACTGAACACTTCCTTGAGGTTATGTCTCAATGGGCAGGGAATGACTTGTATCATTCCTGACATAGGTCTCTTGAGCATGGCAGTGTAGTTGGGCAAGGACAAGAGCCTTGGTCTGGGAGTGGGAAGAACCAGGCACTGCCCTGGCTCTGCTCTTCTCAGGCTGGGTAATCTCGGGCAGATCACTTCCCTCAGACCTTGGTCTTTTCAGCAAGCAGGCTGAGCTGGCAGACATCTAAGGCCTCTTCTGCCCCAGACTCAGGCCTCTGAGCCAGGAAAGAATATTGGGCGATGAAACATGTGAGGAAAAACCAAAAATGTCATTTTCAGTTTTGGAAGGGTATTTTGGAGACACCTATGCCCTGCTCTCCGTGGGGCACGTGTATGGATCTCTGCAGATGTGTGCAGGTCTGTTATATTCTGCTTGAGATGACAAAAGCACCGCAATTTCCATACCTCACCATGTTCCCACTTTCTGAAAAGAAAGAAAATCAACTTTGCAAGTGTATAAATGCTGCAGGCCACTTTCACACTGGTAGCTTTCTTTAACAAGGTAACAAAATACATTGCTATTTAATTATGCAGCTTCTAGCTTTTCTCCTGACAAAGCAGAGCCCCATTGCTTATTGAAAAAGGGATTTGTAATCAGCCAGAATCCACTCAGTTTTGCTCAGTCTGGTGACATTTCCACCTCCTCTTTGACCCTGGTAAGTGAAGGCAATTATTTCAGCCATTGTGAAAACAAATTAGAGGGGTGTTTTGCAAGACAGCAAAACAGTCACTTGAACCATACTGTTCTTGTAACTGTTGGCTCTGTTTCTCTGACTGTGCCCCTCTCTAGTCCTCGTATCTTCCCTAACTAACCCTGCGTGGCCATCTAAAGACATTTTTCTTCGGGCATCTGATGTCCCAGTGATCTTTCCTTTCTTCTATATATTTAAGCTCCTTTTATCTTTGAGGAAGAGGGTGATCCCCCTGGCCAAGGATATATTTGGAAAATGCAGTTGCTAAATGCTTTTCATTGACATTAAAAAAAACGGTCTTTGGCCTCACGTTACTCTGGGAGTCTTGGAAGGTGTTCCACCAGAATCTCGTTTTTCACTCTATTTCTGACTCATTTCTCCCTACCCCCATTTCCAACATCCTACTTTATTAAGCGGAACTGCTTATCACCTCTTCCTTCATGCCAGCCGGTGTTCTCTGTAGAAAACTCTCCTCCATCTTTTCTGCCAATGCAAATCTTCCCTTTTTGAACAACTTCTTACAATTTTCCTAGGAAGTCATTCCGTACGTCACTCTATTTCTTCAGCAATCAGGGGCTATGTTTGAATGTATAAGTACACACTTATTACTTTATAGATACTCTCACTTTCTTAAAAGTATATGAATTCCTAAGAAGAATGAAAGTTTAGTCTTCATTTTGTTTCTCTTCACAGCAACTGGACAGTAAAATCTTCTCTGTAATAAATATCATTGAAGATTTACTCATACACCGAAGCCTATTCTATTCTGCCTCTTTTGAGCAAGCTTCAGAACTAACCATTTACTTTAGAATTCTTGCTTCTAAGGCATGATATTGCTTAGTCAACTTAGTGTAATGTTGAAGTGACAGTTAAGACTTATTTTTCATTTCTCTGAAATAAAACGCTTAATTTTTCTATGCTTCCAAATAATATCTGTTGTATCCTTATATGGAGATGATTCAAAATAAGTGTGTTATTGTAACTTAATTGCAAATATAAGTTATCATGTCTATCTTTCCACTTATAAGTAAGAGCAGGCTCTAGAAATTTCATCTTTTTTAAAATTGTACAATTATGCTGTGTGTGCATTTTGCTGATGTGTGCCCCTGAAAATGACCTGTGTTATATTCACTCCTCCTACGCTTTACTTTTGTTCCAAGGAGGAATGTTTTGGCTAAATCGATTCTTCTCAGTTAAAAAGACCTCCATGTTACAGAGTGGTCAGCATGCTGTTAGGCAATGATAAGGTACTTACTGTGCATCCTGATGACCAGATGACCCATAAACCTATCATCTTCTTGAGCTCTAGAACACATTCATTTGTACTTGGATCCTGCCCTTCAACACCATTTCCCACGCAGTCTTGATGTTTGGTTAAAACCAATAACCATCCATCACTTTCAGGCCATGTCAGATCTGCTTACAGCTATCACCGAATGAGATACGAGCACTCTTTTTCAACCCAAGGTTCTTTTAAAAGTCCTGAAGGACACTGGTAAAATACATCAAATGAACTCAAGGAGACCTATCACAGAGGAATGCGGCCTGACATTGAGGGAAGGGATGAAGCCAAAGCCCCGATGCTCTCACTAAGATCCTCAGTGAAAGTCAGTAGGAGCTAAGGCCAGCAGCAGCTTCCCTTCTACTTGGCACTTTCCACTCATCTGTGAGGCTAACAAAGACCTTTTTTATTAGTGCTTCCATTTCTCTTACCTCCTCAGGATTATAGCTTTATCATCCAAAAGCCAGGAAAGCAAAATAAACAAAGTTAGTCAATCTAAATTAAATTCTCTCAACATTCTGAGGATGAAGGACTTTTGGAGAATACTAGAATTTTTTTTTTTAATCCCTTACATTGCTAATGCAGTTGTATTACTTTATTCAGATGTTAAGAAGCAGAAAGTGTGTTATTGTGTACTATAACTATTTTGGGTTCTTGAATTTAGTAAAGTGTAATCAGATTAAAACCCTTTACAAATATGAAAAATCGTGTTGGTGGAAGCCTAAAATTTATTGAACAAAAATAGTTGATGGTTCAATTATGTAATGTTAATGCTAAAAATGAATTTATGTTTTTCTAGTTTTAAGGGAATAGTTGGATATTACTTTAGAAGGTGGTATTATATAAAAAGATGTGTTGACACACTATAGCCAAAGATGATAATATTAATATATAATAACTAGAGAAGAAAACATTAATTTTGAGTTGTATAGATTCTCAAGAAGATATTTTCAAGAACCCCTCTCATCTCCCTTGTGACTATTGGCACATGTTTTACACAGCTGGCTGAAAGTTACATACTGTGACTGTGGAAAAGAGTGAACCCAATTCGTCCCTTAACCTATGAACTTGTCTTCACTAACCCAATGCTCAAAGAAAATTAGCCCATGAAATTTGTTTTAACACTGAGCCAAGGCTTACTACTGATGTCCTAGGAAGTAACATGTATTATTACTGAGTATAGGGCTGTGATTTGACCCATAAGATAAACATTTCTAGTTTGTTGAGATAATTGCAATAGTATTTCACTGCATGTAATAAGCGCTATTAGACACCAAAGACATTTGAAAATATTTTCAACTCCAGAATTGACTGCCAGGTGCAGCAGGGGACAGTAAAGTGGACTTTCTTCCATTCCCTGGAGTATCTTCCTTGATCCAGAGTTCAAAAAGTATTGAAATGATAGCAAGTTGAATCACCAGGCCACGATCAACCAAATATTGATTAAGTACTTCACGTATTTTCTGTACTATAGTGTTTTCAGTGAAAGATGGAGTGTGGATAAAACAAAGAGAAAAAAAATGAAAACATGGTCCTTGTGCTTGTGGCTTAATTGCAGAGATGGGACTGAGACATGTGAGACAATGAGAAGAATTTCACAACAGCGGATGAACAAATGGGATGTTTGGGAGAGACATCTGGTCCCTGCACTGTTTATAGATAATTCCAGGGGTGAATAGGAGAAGTGGAGCTGACTGCTTCTGAAGGGAGTACATCCTGGGTCTCTGGCAGCAAGGTGGAGGTTTTCTGCCAGGAGGGAACACTGGATGGGGACTGTTTGTTTTTTCTCCAAACAGGAAATCTCTTCCATGCTAATAGGTGGCTTCAAAAGGATTGCTGCAGCAGATGGAAAGAACCCATATACATTCATGCATTCAATTAGCAGGGGCTAATTGAATTTGAGGATTAACTCTGTCATTAGAAACAAAACCTATTTATGTCTCCTGTCTATGGTTACACACTTTAAGAGGGATTTGGCACAGGTGGAGCTTGAGTATTAGACCACTGTAGCATTTAATGGCCTTTAGATGCACTGATGGATTAATCCCGACAATGATGGGATGATAAGAGAATAATAGAATAAGTAAGACTTATTCTCTGCACCCTCCACTGCATATTTCTGTGGCGAAGGAGAAGCTGGTAGGCAGAGTGAGGGATTTAGACTAGAGTTCAGTGAGTGGTTGCCCCCTCCTCTTTTTTCCTCCTGAAAGTAAATGGGCTCTTCTCTCACATCAGATTATTAAAGGGAGATTCTGTACAGAGCTCACTGTAGATAGAATTCCTAATTCAGTTCAACAAACAGTTGTTGTCTGCTTAGTCTTCTACTTGCCTTTCTTCTTCCTGCTCCAAAATGCTGATCTTTCAGATAAGCAGTTCTCAGCCTTTTTAATTTTCCTGCTGAGATACTCATTACAGAAAACTGATGACATTGTTTTTAAAATACACTCCCATAGGTGACACAGGTAACAAAGGCTATTTGTTCATGCCCATTTCCCAGTGCTAACTGAGTCAACCCAACCCTCTGACTCAAAGCACATCACAATGCAAGCGGATGATGTGACAGATTGTATTTTCCAAAAACAGCCACAGCATTATCTCCCATCCCACAATATTCTTCTTGCAATATGATTTTGACACTCTTGCCATCAAGATATGAGGTCTGTGCCCTCTCTCCTTGGATATGGGCAAACTTGAGACTGTAGTAGAAGTGACACTGTAGTTTCCAAGGCAAGGACTTCCACTGGGCTCTCTTGGGATGCTTGCTTTTGAAACCCCACCACCATTTCAGGAGGAAGCCCAAGCAGCCTATGGAAGCCCACACAAGAGGAACCAAAGCCCCCTGCTGAAGCCAGCACCCAGGTACCAGTCATGTGTCGTCATCCTGAAAGTGGATCTCTCAGCTGTCAGTGAAGCTGCCCCAACTGATGCCAGGTGGAGCAGAGACAAGCTGTTTCTGCTGATCCTGGCCCATATTGCAGATTTTTGAACAAAATAAGTAATTGTTATGTGTTAAGCCACCATATTTTGGGATGATTTGCTATGTAGTAGCAGAAAAGTGATACAGATTTGTGTGTAATTATGAGAATAATCTTGAATATGTCCTAATATATTATAAAAACCCCTCAATATTCTAGCTATTATTGTTAACAAATAACTTGACATGTATCTTATTATCAATTGTCAAAACCTCCTCTAGGCCTAGATTAAAGTGCAGAGGTCTTTAAAAGTATCTAATTCCTGCTTTCTCTTATCTCATCTTGGACTTGTTCAGTATGACCATGTAAAATAATATTAATTGCAGTCATTTTTATGAACTGCTTCTCATTTATGCCCAGTTAGCATAATTCACACTGGTTATCCATACCATTAAATGTGTATTAGATTACCTGTGCTATGTTTGATGATTATACTAAATTCCATTTTGGGGAGCTAAGCATTCACAGTTTGTTGCTCATGTACCATGGCTGGCTGCTCACAAAGTAGAAAAATTGGACAGAATGTTTCCGATAAGGAAAATACAGGAAAAGCTATAAAGAAATATGTATCTCAGAGAAGTGGGCTCTTGGGTAGTCGAGAGTGCAAGCTCTCTGGTACAGTAAATTACTCTGAATAAAGGAAAAGTATGAAGACTCCAGTTATGATCAGATGAAGGGAACTGTGAACATAACATTTGCCATGAGTGTGCTCATTATTCAATGTCTCCTCTGGCATAAAAAGCCTTGGTACTTAAAGCCGTACAGAGACTTGACTTCATTTTGTATGTGATGCATTCATGGGATTTTTATTTATTTATTTACTTATTGTGAGGAAGGTTGGCCCTGAGCTAACATCTGTGTCAATCCTCCTCTTTTTGCTTGAGGAAGATTGCGGCTGAGCTAACATCTGTGCCAATTCTCCTCCATTTTATGTGGGATGCTGCCACAGTGTGGCCCAACAAGCGATGCCAGGCCCACGCCCAGGATCTGAACCCGAGAATCCTGGGCTGCTGAAGCAGAGTGCGCAAACTTAACCACCATGCCACCGGGCCAGCCATACATGAAACTTTTATTTGGGTTATTTGCTTTAATTTTTGCCCACTCTACTCCAAATTAAAGGGGAGACAGCAAGGTGGCAAGAACTCTGACCTAGGGGTCAGAAACAATAAAATAAAAGAAACAAAGAAAAAAATCAACAAGAGTCCCTCTGTCTCTCAGCTGGATTGCTACTATCTGTGTGACCTTGGAAAAATCAGTTCACTTCTCAAGCCCCAGTTTCCTCATCTGTGAAATGAGAGGGTTAGACTAAGGCCAAATACAGCTCTGGAATGTGGAATATGACAATTTCTGAAGGGATAGTCTTAGGCTGTGATTCTGCTTTGCAGATGAAAAGATTTAGGGGTGAAAAGTATGCAGACCTTGGCAAAGCTAGATATGCATTTATGATTCTCGATGAATCAACTGATTTTTTTCCCCTAGGTCTCCACAAGCCATTCTTTGTTCAGTAGTTTTTGTTTTTATTTTTATTTTTTTCTTTCACAATTTTTTTTAAAAAGATCTAAATGACTGCTATCATTAGCAGGAGACAAACAATTTGGCCATAGAATATTAATTTAAGAACTGAAAAATTATTGAACATGAAAGATTAACTTTTTTAATAGATGTAAATGCTCAGAGTTTTAGCTCTATTTTATATATCATAATGTAGTTGTTTTAGTTGACTTATTGAGAATTACGTATATATGGGTTTGCCAAGTTCTGTATACTTTTTATTCTTAAATATTTTTATCTGCAAAACAGGAATCACAACTTAAACTATCTCTTCAGAAGTAGTCACATGCCAACTTCTAGAGCTGTAATTATCCTTGGTTTAACTCTCGTTTCACAGATGAGAAATGGTTGTTTTCCAGTGTAAAGGGGTGAAAAACACCAATACTCCATGGTGTTCTCTACAGAAGACCATAATGGTCAGATTCTCTATTTCTTGAGCTTATTTGCAAGACAGAGTCAGGAAAGAACTGAGTTAATCTTCCTTTTCCTAACGAGAGAACTAAAGCTTTGTAAAGTAACTTGCCCAAGGTTCCAGCTAGTTAGTGGTGCTTACAGGACTTGAACTCAGGCTCTGATTCTAGACTCAGTTACAATATATCCCTTCCTAATTTGGACTTGTTGCCAAAACGTCAGCTCCCTGAGAGGATGGATTTTGTTTTGTACAGTTACATCCCCACGACCTTGAACCAGGCCTGGAATGGCAGGAGCAGGTGGGCCAGCAGTGGCCCGTGGACTGTTATTTCCCATTCCTGATTTCAGGTGATAGGAGCCTCTTTTCCTTCCATGGACAGATGTCTGAGGTCATCTGGACTCTTGGGAATCCAGACCTGAGAAAGAGAGACTGTGAGAAGGAAGATGGTGACTCCCTCCTGACATTCCTGGCTTCTCAGTTCCAAATTTCTGTCTCAGGATGTTTACTGGATAGCAGTTTATTGGAAGGCATAGTGCTGAATGAAAAATAAACCGTTTCATGTGAACTAATGATTCCGGTTCTAACTTCCAAAAATGACAAACTTCTCAGTTCTCTACCTTCTTACTTTCCTATCTATAGGATACAAACTGTATAAGTTTATGATTTAATTGTCCAGGAAACTTAGTATTAATCTAACCAATAACTTTTACGTCCCATTGACGATTTGACTTCCCTTGCTTCTTTGATTTTGGGAGCCTTGTTTCCTCAGCATGAAGGGAGTTTTGGAAAAGGTGAGAAGGCAAGCTCGGAGCTTAAGAAATAATAAAGAATAATACTGTAATCATAACAGCTCATTATTTGTTTTTAAGCTTCATCTTTCAGAAGGTTATTATTTGGAGTTGAATACTAATGGATTCAGGCTCTCTTTATGCAGAGGAAACATTAAACAACAGTTTTCATAGGGAAGGACATTAATCAGGAGAGAGAAGTGGGCCTCATGCCTAATAATTTTGCATAACAGCTACCCTTGGGTGTATTGCTTGACTTGAAAATAAATATTTATGCTTTCCATCTCCAGCACAATTGGGAATTACTTGTGGTTATGATTCATTCTGTTATATGATCTTCTACCTGTTCATAGGGACTTTAAACTGGGAGGCTGTTGGAAACCAACAAACATAGATAAAAACGCTTGTGGAGGAGTCTGAGGTAGAAATTGAAAGCCGCTTTAATATGGGCAATCTGGAGAAAATGAGCCAAGAGCAGGTCATAACTCTGCTTCCAGGAGGGGAGGGCAGAATCAAACTGGCATGCTGAGGGATATTTATATGCTCCTCTGATTCACTTTTAACTCTGCAATAGCTTCTCATCACCTGCAGGATAAAACCCAAGTGTCTTGTTTTGACGCAAGAGGTGCCCACTGGAGTGGTCCCTGTGGAGCTCTGCAGTCTGGTACTGAGGCCACTCTACCTCAGATGTGATAATACACCGCTTTGCAGGGTCCCTCAGACAACATGACTCAATTTCTTTGTTCATATCCTCCCTTCATCCTGTAAGGATTTTCCAAATCTTCTTTGCTAATTAAATCCACTTATCATGGAAGAGTCAGCTTAGACTTCACCTCCTCCAGGAAACCTTCTTTGAACTCCATAGCTAGCCAGTAAGTTTTCCCTCAGTCTCTCGTATGATCATTCATTCATTCATTTTTAGTTGTCCTTAAATAGGCTTTGTCCTGGGGATTTTTTCATCATCTTGATTTATTGCTTATAGGCACCAAATTTTATTACACAAGTGCTTTCAGTTAATGAGTTCATTTTTCTTTTCTCTCTCCTTGATTCTTTTTCTAGTTCCCTTTTTTTTCCTTTGAATTTCTGGGAAATGTTTCAATATGATCTTGAAAACATAGATTCTGTGTGTGTTTCAAAGCTTTTATTAGCTGCCCCCTCGGGCAATTTCCCTAACCTTATTTCTTTCCTAATATGAATATTCTACCTCAGTCAAGAGAACATGCTGTAGTATAAAGGTCCAAATTCCTTGTTCTCCCAGACCCACAATTGCTAATGCTTTCCGCTGCCTCTCCCTCCTGTCTGCTGACTTAGGGTTTACTTCTTGGGCTTAAGCACCATCTCATTGGCTCCTTCATCCATGCCTCTCATCTGGTGGGTGCAGTGTCAACAGAGATGTGTCTACTTGATTTCACACACCAATTTGACCCTTATTGCTGGGCTCCTGCTGAAGTGTCCATATGTCTTTTTCATGTATTTATGTACAGTCACAAAAGTATTGAAAACTACCCCTTCTGTTAATAGAACATCTATTTATCTAGCACTTTTTTGGTTTCATCCTTAGTACAGAGAGGTGAGCAGAGCAGCTGTTAGTCTTATTTTATAAATAAGAAAATTCATTCGAAAAGACTGAATAGCTTCTTAAGTTTATGTGTCTAGTAAATTACAGAGATTAGAACTAGACTCCAATCCCATACCTTTTCACAACACTGTAACCTGACAACCTAGAGAGAATTTTCTTCTGTTTTCTGTAGGCCTCATAGAGCCTAGTAGAGCTCTCTATGGTCAGCTCACAGAGGGCACTGGACAGAGGCTTGGACTGGACACAGAGACCAGCATGGTGATGATTGGACCACTACTCTCTGTGCCCCAAGAGAGTGACTTTACTCTCAACTCCAGTGTCCCCATCTATAACATGAAGAGTGAGAGACACGTTTCCTTAGGTTCTTTTGACACATAACATTTTATTACTTCCCTTACTGTTATTTTTTTCTCTCTCCCCTTTGTACTTCTCTTTTTGCTTTCTTTTCACTCAGTTCAGCAACTAATTGTTGTGCATCAACAATGTGCCAAGCATTGTGGTAGGAACCATAGGGAGAGGAAAAGAGTATATTTCTTACAGCTTGTTAAGGAAAGGAAACAGTCTTCCTTCTCTTTCCTGTTCACCTTTTTTCTCCATTCTTTTCTTCTTCCTGCATCCTTCTTCCTCTTGTGCTTAAGTAGGCATCATCATTTCCACAGTTTTTCAAGGCCTCTGCTTTGGTCAGAGGGAAGGCACTCAGCCCTGGGCCAATGAATGAGTTTAACATGCCTGTGGTCCTTTGCGCCTAGTGACCCAGGACTCATCAATGCTCAATATAAAAGATTTGAGAGCTTCATTCCGTGACAGCCAGGGGCTCCAAGTGCTTTGATGTGTGATACTACATTTTTGGCTAACTCTATATGAGACACTACTCAAACAAGAAGAGCAAAATGACACTTTGAAAAGTAAATTTAAATTATTTTCTTTCAAATTTTTGTGACGTTAAAGCCTTAAAATGATATGCTTTTTGAGTAGTTTTAGAATCTAGGTGTTTATTTTCTGAAGGGACTATTTCTACTCAAATGCAAATGTTCCCTTTAGGAATCATAATTGCATTAGACACTCATATATACTTTTCCCTTTTGTCAGTCATATTTTCTCATTCTTCTACACCCTACGTGACATGCACATGCACTTCTGTTTTTTTCTCCCTAAGGCTAGATAGTTTTACAATTAGTTTAGGTTATCTAAGACTTTTAGAGTTCCTTCCATAAAAGTCACTGATGAATTTGATGCTAAACACATGGTTGTTTTCTTCAAAATATAACTAAAATATACTTGTTTCCTCTTCACTGTCTCTGGTCCTCTTCATTTCCATAGCAGTGGGTATTTATTTATCATTACAAAACACACAAACAAAATTACTGGTGATTACTTGAACTCCAAGAGGATAAAGTAGAAGAAACTGGAGAGAAAGGAGCAAGAATAATCATAATTTGGCACCCACTCTGCCTTAGTGGATGAGTTAGGAACATTTATAGGATTTAAGTAATCCTTTCAACTCTCCTATAAGATTTAGACTTGCTATTTTACAGATGTGGACTCTGAGGCTCAGAGAGGTTAAACGATTTGCCCAGTGTTCCACAGCTTGTGGCAGAGATAAGATTTGAACCCAATCTGTGTGAGTCCAAATTACATGTTCACTTTGCTGTGCCAGGGCTAGAGGGGGCTCAGGAAGACTCTAGCATAATGGATGGGGTGGGTCCCTGTGTAGGGCAGGGCTGAAGAGGAAGCCTTAGAGTGTTTACCAAGATTCAACCTTTGGCATGCTTCTCCTTCCCTGGTTCCTGCCCCAAATGTAGACTATTTCTCCAAAATATGGATCCAGCCCTTTGTAAGATTTTAATGAGAGGGTCTTCTACTAATGGGACATCTCTCTTTTGTCTTTCACAGCAATTTTGCAGGCAGTAATAGCTGGTGATCTTATGAAGGTAAGATATCTTCCTACCAAAACTTCTGGTGATTCTTTACAGAACTTTAAATCAACATCCTTTCTCACCAAATTTTCATGATCCCGTATATCATTTATCATCCCCCTGCCTGTGCTGGCTGAGTGGAAAGAGGAAGGATGTTCTTTTGAGAATTGAGCAGAGAGGTTGAGAGGAGTCTTCACAGCATCTCCACATTTCCTAACAGCAAAGGGTTTGTGCAAGGGCACCATGCTATTTGCCGTGATAAGTTAAAATGGACTACACATCTTCGGGATGTAGTGCACACAGTGCCCAGGGTTCCAGCTCTCTAGAAGTTGATATTTGAAAAGTTTAAAGGTTGCCTTTCAGACAGGTCTTGAAATGAATGCATCTATAAGAAGGACCTGGACAACACCCAGAAATGCATTCTCCAGGCCAGAGCATACCTCTTCCAACATTCTTACAGTTTTGTACTTTGGAAATCGCAGTTAACCGAAGAAGATACTCTATCTGATCCATGTTGAACATTTTAATTTGTGCTTATGTTTTCTGGTGAACTTCATTAAGAGGGAAGGAAGTGGTCGCTGCCTCTAGAGTGAATATAAATATTCACTTCAGACTGCCTGCGTTCAGATCTTGGCTCTGCCATTCGCTGTATGCGTGCCTTTGTATAATTATTTAATTCTCTCCCTGCCTCAGTTTCTTCATCTGTATAATGGAATAATAATATTGCCCCCTCTCTCTGGTTTGTTGTGAGGATTGAATGTAATAATATCTGTAAAGCTCTTGAGACCGTTCCTGTTACACTCTAGAGTGCTATTTCATTAATATCATTATAGTGTTAGTCTGTGTTTTTTTAATAGCTAAACAGAGTGGAGAGACGCATATTTGTTATAAAGTATAATACAGTCTGTGAGTATTCTAAAAGCTATATCTGGTCCCTTATCATTTTCAGGCATCAGGACTTTTGACTGCCCGTGTATCCCTGTATAGCCCACACTGGCATTGATCTCCTCTATAATATAGGCAACTGCCTAGGGGCAGAGGCTATGTCTTACTCATCAGCCTATGTAGTATGGTGCCATTGCAGATCGAGAAACCAAAAGACTTAAAGCTGAGAAGCACTACCTTGTAGACAACTTCTTTTGAAGAATATCTGTTGAATAAACTGAGGAGTGTCTGTGTAACATTTTCAACAGGTTACTAGCAGAAAACAAAACGTGAGAATGTTGCAAACGTCTCGATAAACTGCCATGTTTAGACTCACATTCCTGGAAATGATCCCTGTGCCACTGTCCAGATCATAGTGTTACTAGGAATTGTTACCCACGAGAGAACAGTGCTCTCTGAGTAGTATAGCTATGAGTTCCATGCCATTTCCCAGCAGTGGATTAAACTGATACTATCCTATCTCCCTACAAGGTCTTACACTAGATTCTATGGGAAATGAAGACATGCGTAAGACCTGATCCCTGCCCTTGCAGAGCTTCTAAGCCAGAAAATGTTGTGAACTACCATACACTTGAAATCTTTTCATTTTATTTTGTATATGCTTTAAGTCCAGCAAACAGATTTTCCAGGTCCTGAGTGCATTATCACACTTTTTTTGTACTTAATATAGAATTATTTGAGATATGGGAAATCACTGTATCCGGCCAGTTATGATATTACATGCTCTGTTATAATTATTTCCTAAATGGCTAAGAAATGGCTTAATACCATATTTACTGAGAGATGAAATATAGGGGCTTCAGTTTTTCTTTTTCACGCTTTTTCCTTCTTTTCCTTCCTAAGTAATTTTCTTCCCTTTTCTTTCTTCTCAATCTTCATTCATTTCTATCTTCCATGTAGAAAGTACAATAAAGATTAAATACTAAACTGGTTGTGTGTGTGTGTGTGTGTTTGTATGAGGGGGAGAGAGAGAGAGGGAGTGAGAGAGCATGAGAGAGCATGCGAGCAAGTGAGCAGAGAACAGAAGACCGAGGAGCCACCACAGCGTGGGGGCTCTCAATACTATCCACTGCACATTTGGGCTGCATAAGAGGCCCACAGACTAACTTAGTGTTCAGTGTCTAAAAACTCCACAGGCAGGCAGAGTCAAGGCAGCTGATGGCTCAGGTCTCTGTGGCTTTGTCGCACCCCAATCCTTCACAGCTCTGCCCACAAAGAGAGTGTCATTGTGAGACAATACAGTTGAACAGAACAGGATTCACTTAGATTTTTGTGAGAAACCGTTAGTGACGTCTTCCTCTTCTATTGCCCCACAGTTTAGGGATGAACGTCCCCATGTGTTCCTTACCTTCATTCAACTGCTGCTTTTTGATCTCTTTTCTAGGAAGGCTTCCATGACTCTTTCCATTCCCTGCTTTATGCCTTCCTAGTGTGTTACAATAAACTCATCATGTTCCTCTCCATTACTGTCTATTTCTTCATACAGCTGTCTCCCCCATGGACTGTGAGGTCTTTGAGGCCAGTGACTGAATTATATTCATCTTTGTTTCCCTGGCATCTGGCACATGGCAGTTCTGTGGTTGCATTTGAGTGAAAACATGAACTATAAGTTTACTCTTTGACCTCAGGAGATGTTTGACTTTTTAAGTAATGTTGTGCCATCTAACTTCTTGGTGGTAGAACACATTCCTTTCGCTTATTACCTGCTGGGTTATTTGATTATTATTTCTCCTAAAACTACCTTTTAGAAGCTCCAGAAAGACTCTTCTTGTTCTGATATATTGAAATTAGGAGAACAGGGACTCACTCACGCTTTCTATAATGTTCAGAATTTCATGAACTTAAACAATATCCTCATTTAGACACCTTAATCTCAGGCTGCAAAAACCTATTCTCATATTTTGGTATTTTGGGTTTCTACTATGTCCTCTGAATCCTTTTGGTTCTCATCTTGCAGATCATCTCTGACCTTGTTGGGTATGTGTTGGATGATTAACAGAAAGCATGCAGGCTGGGCTGTGGGTCTGGATGGAGAAGGGAGTCGTATGTGTATGGGTGTGTATGCTGTATGCATGTGTGCAGTGATCTCATGCAGGAAAAGGGGAAGCAGCTTCTATATTTGGTAGCTAGGTTCATGAGAGATTGAACAAACACTAAAGGACAGGAAAGGAGCTTAACTCCCAGATACCAAGCTCTTCCTGCCAACGGCCTTAACTCTTCTCTCACTTGAAAATACTGAGCCAACATCAGGAAGCTTTATTCTCTTCTCCATCCTTTACTCCCTTGGGACAGAGACCAGTGCCCAGAAAAGAAAAAGAGAAGACAAAAAACAGAAAAGAAAGAAGTAACTCAGCATGTTTCAGGTTCCTTAGGCTGTTCAATACCCACATACCCTCTCTGGAGTTAGGTGAGACACTGGCCATCTATTTGGGTGATAACGCAATCCAGGATTGTTACTTCATCTCTTTGACTTTTTTTCTCTGTGTGCTCTGAGGCTAGAAACATTTGTGGTTTGGTATGTTACTCTTATTTTATCACAGGTTAGCTATTTTCCTTGTTCTTGACTCTACCTGAGCATCTTTTCATATGTCTCTTTTTCAGCTAATAGAAAGCTATAAAAATGGAGGCAGTCTGCTAATTCAGGGACCAGACCACTGTTCACTCCTTCACTACGCAGCTAAAACCGGCAATGGAGAGATCGTGAAGTACATCCTTGACCACGGTGAGTAGGCACAGTGAGCCAGGGATCACTTATCCATGAAATAGGTTGCATTTTCTAAGTTGACTTTCATCCAGGCTGTCTTCAGAATGGTGGAAATGCTCTCCAACTTTTAGCTGACTCTCCCTGTTTATTTGAGGCAGCTAGGATTGCAGACCACTGATGCTTATGAGTCACCTTAACCAAGCAATTGATAGAAATGATTTTCATGTCAAGGTCTTTGTAGGGTATTTTTTGGGCCAATTAATTAAAAAATAAAAGACAAAAAAAAATCCAGCCTGGCATAATGAGCTTCATTGTTTTGGGAAGAACTTTTATGTTTTGGGAAGTTAATTGATTTTGGGACCAGGTACCTAATCCATACTCGTAGCTGATCATTCTGAAGATTAATGAGCATATTTTTTTCCATCTTTCTAGTTTCTCGTTTTTTTGCTGTTTGAATGTCATTCATCTTTTTTAACTCAAGACACTTTATTCCCTTTGAGAATATTTGGTCCTCTCGTGTCCTCTGTCACAGGCCATGCTCACCCTCTAGGCAGCTTCTGAACTACATTTCTAATTTGACGTTAGATCCTTTGCTGGAAGTAGCATGTACTTTAGCATCTTCCTCTAATAGTCCTTGAGAGGCGTAAACACATGTGATGAATACCAAATCTTGACCGTTACTTTCAGCTTCTCATGCTTACTATAGTGTTGCTAGAATAAAAAAGAAGAGTAAAGGGAAAGACATCTGCCTGGCTTGGCTTTTTTTGAGGAAGGAGTGGAACAGTCTCTAGCTCTGCTGGATGTAGGTACACAGAGATCCTGGAAGATGTTCTGTGAGCCCCAGTAGTGAACCTGTGGCCTACTGGCTTTGCATCCAAATTCAGGCGATAAATACTGAGCATATTAGTAGGCATTCACATACCTTTTTGCTCTTCTTTTTCGTCAATTCAGCAAACATGTCTTATTCCATTCATTCATTCATTCATTCAATCATTCAACAAATATTTGTGGAGTGCCTAACAGGAACCACCTGTGATAGACCAACACACACACACACACACACACACACACACACACACACATACATGCATGCATGAAAATAAAATACAGTGACTGTTTTGAAGGCTAAAGAAAAAATATAATCTTATGTATAACTAAATTTACAATAGTTGTATATAGATGTCTAAGTCCTATTGTAAAGCCACAAGTAGTTAACATAGCTGCCATTTATCAAGCACGCGGTATATGCCAGATCTTATACTAACCTCATCTTATCATTTAATCTTTACAAGGACCTTGTGAGGTAGGTGTTAGACTGTCAGTCCTATTTGACTCACCTTGCTTTCTCTTTAATATCTTGTCACCATGAAGCGTTTGCTTGAACCTTTGGCCTGAATTATGGTGGAAAGAGTGGTTTAGGAAAAGAAAAGTGTGCTAAAGTAGGCTGATGCTCTTTAGAGGATTTCTTTCCCCTTTGTAGCCTGGGTTGGATAACCCCAAGCCTGGCTGCACTGGAAAGCCTAGGTAGGTAAGTTGTATTCTTGGTGCTGTGTCTGGGGTGTGCACCCTTCCATCTCCTACTCCCCTGACCATTCTACCCCCTGCGATTAAAGCATTCCTCTTTGGGCAAGACTTACAAAAACAATGGTGGCATAATTTCTGCTTGCTGCTTCCACCAAAAAAAAACTCAGTTGTTGAGAGGCAGAACCAAATGTGAGAACTCAACCCCACGGATGATGCATAAAGTTGTAAAGCTTCTATGGTTATTTTTCCCTTAATAGACAAGATCTCAGGATTTCTACTGCACAAAATTCAGGCGAGCTTTAGATATGTACTGTTACTTTATTTGCCTTTAGCTCAGGTTTAAAGTACTCCTGGTTGCTATCTTCTTCATCCTCAATCCTTTCTCTCTAGTTTGCCGTTTACCCAGTGAGACTGAATTCCTGCTTGCATGCCTTAGGCTGTTCGGTACCCACATACCTACTCTGGAGCCAAGTGAGGCACTGGCCATCTATTTAAGTGATGACATAATCCAGGAATCCTCTCTCCTTCTCTCTTTCTTTACCTTTCCTGAAGAACTGGTTTCCCCCTCCTAGTCCTAGGATCCTCTCTGTGTCAGTTATCAGTTGATGTCTCACTTGGGCTCACTCAGGAGGCTGCAGTGAGCTGCAATGTTGACTGAGTCTGTATTTATGGACTCTCTCACGTGTTTGGTACTCTCAGCTCAGACAGCTGGAATGGCCTGGATGCCTGAGCTTTTCTCTACACCTGGTCTTTCATCCCAGGCTTCTTCACAGCATGATGGTCCTAGAGTTCCAGGAAGGTGAGAATGGAAACTTCTAGACATTCTTGAGCCAGGCTGGAAGGTTCTGCATCATCTCTGTGGCATTATGTTAGCTAAAACAAGTCACAGGGCCAGCCCTGACCCAAGGGATGGGGAAGTAGACCCCACCGCTTCACAGAAGGAGCTGCAAATAATCTGTGGCTGTATTTAATCTACCACCCTCCCTTACTCATCATCTTCTTCAGCTGAAAATAATAACCCTACTTTCTCAACATCCTGCACTACTGACTCACCTGGAATCCCCTGGAGCTCTGCTTCCCTGTTTACCTTTGGTTCTGAATCCTAAGGTTGCTTAGCAACAACAATTCCTTAACTTTGCAAGTTCTTTAACAATAACAGTTTCCCCCCTTAGCATAAGTATGTCTCATGCAATATTTGAGATATGCTGTTACTAAAAAGAAAACCAAAACCCCTTATCTCAGTTGAGTCTCCCCAGGAGCATGAGTGATGAGGCGTAAGATGACATTACTCTGACAGTGCCGATTTTCACTTCCCCAAGACTTCTTTTTCCACTGCCTTAAATAATAGGGCCTCTAAAAGCCCCTGGAACCCAAGTTCACAGGGGTTGGCGTTTCTAACCCCAACTGTACACATACTTTGCCTGGCGTGAAATCCAGCTGGCACATGAGTCTCTTACTGCTTTGACCAAAGCCTGACATTCCAATACTAAGCTAGTTTCTCTTCGATCCCCAGTGTCTTTTGCAAAGAGCAAATCACACAGTACAGCACTCTCTGTGAAAACTGAAGGACACAAAGGAATTTGTTAATTTCTTGGGGAGAGGGTGCTTATTTTTCCAGTTTTTCAGGTTATATTTTGTAAATTCTTTGGCTTAATATTTATGCTAACAAGAAAAAACTTGAGATTTCTGTAATCACCTCCCTTTCACTCACAGGCAAACAGTTCCCATGGTCACAGGAGGCATCCTATACCCTCCGAGCCTTGCCGGGATCTCCGCTGTGGCCAGTAGATACGTGAGAGAAAGGCTGTGGAGGGAGCGAAGCACAAGCCATCTCTTCTGTTTGAAAATAAAATCTTATTATGCTCTACAGTCCAAAGATCACTGTATTTTTGATGGATGGCAATTTTTAACTTTTTACTACTATAGTCAAATAACGGAAACTAAATGGCAGTTGATTTTTATTGAAATTAGTATTTATCAATCTGATAGGCATTGCCAATTTCATTCTTAACATCGATCTCATTATTTCTACTTATTCAGGAATGTGGATGTAAAATCTTTTCACGTAAGCACACTGATTCACTAGAATCCTTAAGAGTGAAGCACTTCACTCAGCCATTTTGATTGTTGTTTGTTTGTCTTAATATCTTTGGTTGCTGATACCATTTATATTAACCTGTGCATTTGGGGATTGAAAACTATCTTCACAGAACCATTCATCTCTTTTAAATCATAGAAACCCCTTTAAATTATAGTCTTCTTGAAGTCAGGGACAAGTATATGAAAAATGTGACCCTTTCTCTACTCTCTAATCTCCTGAATGTGACCTCTGCTCAGTGAAGTAGTCTCTCCTAATTTAATAATGATGATGGCTCTGGCGTTTCCCTGGTCTGACAAGGAAAATAGCCTCCCCCAAGAGGCCTCCGTGAGGCTGAGATTTGAGGATGCATACCAGACTGTGGCTCTGTGTTTATTAATTTAGCGCCAGATTTGCAGGAGATAGGTCTCATCAGTTTGGAAATGAAATAAATAAGTGAAAAAAAATAAAGAAAAATTTATACTCTGCCAAAGATTGAGAGGGACAGCCTTCCCAATCTGGAATGCTGCAGATCTCTTTGTAATTTTTAATTTTTTTTAATTTGTCTTTCCTGTGGCTTCATGTTATATAAATGCTAGAAACTGTTCCTAGACCTGATTGTAAAGATGCTTTTAAGGACAAGGATTCTGAGAAATCAGCATGCCCCTTCCAAGGTGGTTGACTGAAATGGTATGTGGCTTGTGTCCTTACTCAAGGATCACCACCCCCCAGTCACACCCCCTTACCCTCTTCTTCACTGGTTATTTATGGTGAGCAGTGGGGTGGGCAATCAGGAGGACACCTCCTGAACAGGAGTCGTGAGACATTAGTTATTCTCCCAGACACCACATTCAGCAATGTATTTCTCTTCTAAGGGCTCTTTTAGAACCAGGCTAGGGGGCTGGGGGCATGAGATGTGTGGTATGTTCTGAAAAGCCACAGGAGGCTTGAAGTTTTTTCATCCTGCATCTTCTTTGGGACTTTTTCTCTCAACTACGCAACATGCTGTTTTCCTTTATGAAAAACGGGAGTTTGGGTATTTGGAGGTTTGAAAAGAGAATGGAGGAGGAAGACAGCTAACAATTCCGTGGGGACAGGGTGGAGAGGGGAGGACGCGGAGGGATTCCAGCCGAGATCCCCCCAGTGGTTCCTGCTTTTCAGCTCCTTTCAACCATGTTTTTCACCCACTCCCTCCTCCCTCATTTACCCCTCCCAGAGACTTTTGTGTTGTTTTGGTCTTTTACCACCCTGCACATTTTGCTCTTTTGTTTTTATTCTCTCCACTCCTACCCCTTTGCCCCCTACCGTGTTTCCTGATAGAAATCTCACTCATGCATTTCCTTTTTGATTTCAATGGCTTATTTTGTCTTCCCTCTTTTTCTGCTTTCAGTCTTTCTTTTCTTTTTTTTTTTACCCCCCTCACCCCCTTTCTGCCTCTGGTCCCCGAGAGAAACGACCACCATCCCGCTGGGACAGGATGACGGTGCTGTGCGAGTTCCCAGTGCCAGCTCTCCCCACATCTGTGCAGCTTTTGTCCTGGAGCAGAGGAGGATTTGGAATGGTCTGTTGGCAGCGTCAGGGAGACTAATGGGAAATGAGGTCTGGAGAGAGAGAGGCCACGGGGAGGTGGAAGGAACGGCAAAGGGGATTTGGATGCCTTGGTGTGGGAAGCAAATTAAAGGAGACATGTGACAAAAGACACATCATATATAATACAAGTACAATATTGATGATAAAATTGCACCAGCAAGAACTGGGGTATCCAATGGAAGAGCCTCGGGAGCAAGCACTGGGCAGCAGACCTGCCATTTGGAAGTCTTGACTACTGACTACGTGTTCGCTTTCTCAGGTCGAGAGATTTGTGAAGCTTTTGCTTCCTTTCTTTTGTATTCCCTGGCCTTCACGCAAATACTGGTGTGTACATCCCCTTATTTTTCAGACCATTTGCCATATAGTACAGTCTCTTGAAACCATGTTCCTTTTATGGATCTTTCTCAGAAAAAATATGGTATTGGCTGGGATCCACCTTGACTTTAAAATCTTAAATTCATTAAAGGAATTTAATTCTGTCCTACGTGCTTTTGAGAAAAAGTTATAGTAATAATCACTGCTAACCTTTATTGTTCTAAATGCTTTATGTGTATTAACACGTCTCACTCTTACAACAACCCTACATAGTACATTCTCTGATCTCTATTTGACAGGTGGTAAAAACTGAAGCAGAGTGAAGTTAGGTTACTTCTCAAAACTCGTGCACAACATAAGATATGGGCTCTGCCCTCCATATTCCTAAAACCCAGCAAGGGAAATGAAACACGGCTAAACAACCATAAAGCAGGGTGGTTCAACGTGAGTATTGTATGCAGGGTTCCAGTGACGACTGGTGCAGGGCTGTGGAAGGGCAGTGATCAGCTTCCTCTGAAAGTTTCGTGGAGACATTTGCACCTGTCCCTTGAGTAGGATTTAACAGTTGTTTTCTGGTGCAGGTCAGCTGCAGGGTGGAGTGTGGACATTGTTGTAACCCCTGTGTGGGACAGAGAGCCAAGACTTCCTTTTACGTTCAGGGAACGATTGTGAGGTCACTGCTGACAATTTAATGGTATTCCTTAGGGGAGATGGCATAGTACCTCCAATCAGAACATATATATATGTTAAATGTAAAATAAGCCCCAAACCCAGATGTTCACCATGGATATATATCAAAAGAATTCCATCATCTTTATTTTTTTTTTAAAGATTTTGTTTTTCCTTTTTCTCCCCAAAGCCCCCCCCAGCACATAGTTGTGTACTTTTAGTTGTGTGCCCTTCCAGTTGTGGCACATGGGATGCCACCTCAGCATGACCTGATGAGCGGTGCCATGACCGTGCCCAGGATCTGAACCAGCAAAACCCTGGGCCGCTGAGGTGGAGCGCACAAACCCAACCACTCGGCCATGGGGCCAGCCCCCCGTCATCTTTATTTTTTCTCTCTTTCTCCTGTTCTTGCCCTTATTAGTGAGACTCAAACTAACTTTCCCAAAATCATAAATGCTATTCTTTAGACTTTTTTCCTTCAAGAGAATTTTTGTGGTCTTTGTTAATTATTTTTGTTTCTCTGGCCAACTCCCTTCTCTCCCCCAATAAACAATCTTACACAGATGCTACTAATCCTCACAGGGTACTGTTAAACAGTATGATGCACTATTAAAAAGAGCTCCCAATGGGTCACTGAAAGTACAAATAGGGGGGGAAACTACAGACTTGTCTTAGGCTGCATTCGGCACACACTCCTCTTCTTGTTTCCTCCTCTGTAGCCCACTTCTTGCTAGCACTATGCAAACATGCTTATTTTAAGGCAGGTTAAAAAAATTATTAGAACATGTTCCTGTACTATTAAAAATAGCTCCCTACTGCTATCCATGAGCGGCTAGCTGCCACCCTTCCCTCTTCGTTGGCTCTTGGCCTGCCAGTGTTCAAAATGTTCTGCTATTTTGTGATGATGTGAGTTGATGGGAAGATAAGGAAAGTTTGGGTTAAGCCCATCATTCCAGAGCTATTCCTGAAAGCTTTAACTGGAGTTTCTGTAGATATTAATTAAGAGCAAAAGTGTCTGGTTTTAGTCTCAGCATCTCTCTCTCTCACCTCTGTCAGCTGCAGAGGGTTAAAGGAAGAGAAAGAGGAAATGATAGTGACTATAGACATGCCTGCCTCATGAATTGGATAATCAGCCCTGGAATTGTTCTGGGTTGGCTGCATTTATAGTGATTCTGGTCAGAAATTTGAGGAGCAACGCCCTTTCTCTTCCTTGTCTCCACTTCAGAGTGTCAAACAATTGGCATTTTAGCACCGATTGAACTGCTTCAGTGTCCCCTCACTTGCATGGAAGTTTGGACCCCTGAGTCCATGGACCCGCCATGGGTGCAGCTCCTAATAACAGTGCTCAATAAAGAAGAAGAGGAGACAAAGCATCTCTTGCCTAAATATTTGTGCAATTAGCAATAATGATGGCTACAGACTACTAGTGAGGCTGGGCTGCTCACGTTCATGGGATTCCTTTCAAAATGAATGGCTCAAAAGATTCACTGAAGGTGACAGTATCTTTTTAAGAGGACTGCTGGGCACTGTGAGCCTTCTTGCTCCTGACCTGTGGAGAAGGCCCTGTCAGCAATTGAATAGGCCTGGAGTACTTGGTTCTTGGGACATATAATTTGAGTCAACAAGTGGCTTCAAATGTAAGTGGGAGTGAAGTGGTCCTTTTACATCTGCTTCCTTCGCTGATGTTCCAACATCTTGACTTCGTGTACCCTGCTGTATTATGCAGAGAGTAAAACACTTAATAATATCTAAAACTTTAGACATTGCGTGTAGTATGCCAGCCACTGTTTTAAGCACGTAACTTCTATTAACTTATGAAACCGCACAAAAATCCTGTGTGATAAATATTATCAATCTTACTTTACATATGCAATAATCAAGGGACTGAGAGATTAAATGAACTTGCCCAAGATCTAGTCAATGGCAGTTCAAGCTGGAATTTTGAGCAGAGGAGGTACAGCTCCAGAACCCTCACTCTGCAGGATCGCACTAGACTGCTTTGCACTTCTTTGGGGGTGTGTTGGGGGGGGGGGATTATCATTCATATTTCCTTAGAACCACAGAACTGAGGAACAAAAATAAGTGAGTTAAATCTTTGTTGAATCCTTAATATAAGGTAGATGCGAGAGGGATATGAAAAATAAAAGTATTCTTATGCTCAAGGGATTTACAATAATTTGTTTAAGGAGACAAGGCTTACAAATGAAAAGAAAATACATGGTACAAGGGGAGAACCCAGTCAGAGTTATGGGAGTTCCGAGAAGGGATAGAGTCCTTCTGTCAAAGGTGTTCTTTTCAGAGGACATCGTCACAGACTGAGCTTTAAAGAATGTGAAAGATTTGAGAATGTGGCTAGAAAGGGGAAGGCTGTTCTGGATAGGGAGAGTGGGAAGAACGAGCTTTTAGAGCTGAGAGAGCCTGAGAAATATTTGGGTGATGGTGCAGTTACCAGTTTAGCTTGTGTGAAAAAAATGGAACCTTGGAAACAAATTGAGGGAGGGTGGCTCCAAGTGAAAGACTGTGAACTTCAATGTTTAAATACTCAGGGCTAAGTAAGAAATGTGATGAAGTGGAAACCTGGAAATCCAAATGACGTAAGACCTTTTGATTTTTCCACATGTTAATTATGTTCCAGGCAGAGACCTCCTAGGAGGCCTATTTGTCAAATAGGACAAACAGGAGAGACAAATAGGACAGACACTGCAAAGGAAGATTAACCTGCCTTGATGACTAGATGTGAAAGAGAGCAGGCAAAGATGATGATTTAGCTCTTGGGTGACTGGGAGGATTGTGAAGGTCCCATAACATCTCAGTCATCTTCTCGGCCAGTGATGTTCATGATTGGAAAGTCCTAACCTCTTCTGCCATTTTTTCTTCTTATGTAATAAGTAATCACATAAGTAAATTTTCAATGATAATGATATCCAACAATGTAGAGAGAAAATCAATAGGATCATATTTCTAAGACTAGAATGTTCAATACCTAAAACTGTGTTTGGCACTTCCAAGTACATCCATTCATTCAACCAGACATTTAAGCATCTGCTTGGCACCAGGCTCTATGCCAGGCACAAAGGAAGGACACAGTGGCAGACAAGGCATGGGCCACAACTTCAGGGAGTTTTCCAGAGTCTCACTGTGCAGAGTAACACATCAGAAGGTGATATTAATATGGTTTAAATGTCAGGATCAGTAAGGTGATCATATACCCCACTTGTCTGGAATAGTCTCAATTTGGATGATTAAATTATATTACCCTCCCAATTATAGGACATAGGGTTAGTACAGAAGTGAGGGAGTACATAGGCAGGACATTTAATGCAATATTAGGAGTGCGGTCATCGGGGGCTTTATGGAAGAAATGTGTCTTATCTGATACGTGCAGGCTAAATAGGGGAAGGAGTTGCAGGGAGAGTTGGGAGAAAAGCAGTGGGGCAGAAGGTAGAAAGGTGGACATGCCAAGCAGTTTTTGCAGATTGAATGAATGAATTAGTGAACAAATAAAACACTGTGAATGCACAAACTCACAGAACAACTTTTCACTTCCTAATGAAGCCTTTATAATCATTTGACGTTTATGCATAACATTTCTTCCAGGTCTTGGAAGGGAAACTTTATGAAAAATAGAATTTTACCCTATTTCTAAAATAAGGGTATTGGACTGGATGATATCTCTGATCTCTTGTAGCGTTAACATTAGACTGCATAAGACCCCATCCCCACCAACCTGCCACTGGAGAGTGAGAAACGATCCTTAAGCCCACCTGATTGTCCCTTTCTCCCAAGGTAGCCACTTAATTATTTCTCACTGATTCTGCTCCAATTGATTTCATTTCTTCAGCTTGATTGAAAGCTTCTTGAAGGCAGAGCCCTATCATTCTTTTGTAGCTCCCATTCTGCACATATTGGGTGGTGATCGGGAGATTGGTGACAGGGAGGCAGAAGAAGCCTTTCTTTTTTGGCGGCGAGGGGGGAAGTGGTCTTATTATCACTATCACCAAATGACTCCTGTTTATTCAGTTTTCCAAAGCATTTTAATTCTGTGACTATAGACTTTTTTGTTAGTGGTTAGTTTTTTAACTTAATTTTGATGGGCGTCTTGCTTTCCTCCTTATTTAGGACCTTCCGAGTTATTGGATATGGCAGACAGTGAAACGTGAGTGTTGCCTTTCCTTAACAGTCTAGATTATTTTCTTCAGAACGTATCTAGGAAAAGAATGTTGTCTATGGGGCATACAATGGGTAATTTTAATTCCAGTGATAAAAAGTCCACTTTCAATTGTATTTATAACTGTGCAGAACTAATCTTCTGAATGAAAAGTTACACAATAAAAATCAATGATGTGTCATAAATGATTGCATGCACAGTCATTGCTAGTCATTATTTAGAACTTCCTACTTGCAAGGCCCTTCTGCACTGGTGCATGAGAGGTCTAAATAAATATATTTACCTTTTCATTTACTCTTTCTCACCTGGGATTTGTGAAAAAATTAAGCCCTAATGCCCTAAGGTATCCTTTGGTGTAATGAAGCCTCTTTGCCGAGTCTTGAATGGACTGAGTTATATACAACAATTGGAAAACTGAGAACATGGTAACTCCAACCATTTTCATGTTCTGTGATTCCGATGAAGAACACTCTTTGAGAAAGTCGTCAGCTCTGGGATGGTCCCCAGACTGACAATGCTTGTTTTCAACTTTCTTATTCCTAGGGCAGCAAAATAGCTACTACTCCCCCAATAAGAACAAAGAAAAGCTAAACATCTAACCCTGAAAGCCATATAGAGCCACTAGAGCACTTCAAAGAAATTTGAAAAAGGATAAAGATGGGCAGGGTGGACTGGGGTGGCTAAGCAGGTATGGAGGAGGAAAAGTAGGAATGAATAGAATGGAGGACCAGTGGGAAGAAGGCGTCTAGCTATGAATTACTAGACGTGGAAGAAACTGTCCATTGCTACAGAGAGCTTGTCTTCATACTGCGTATCCTATTGGCAAGGTTGTCCTTTACCCCAGTTTGCCTTCTCTAAGGACTTTATTTGATTTCCCATGAAACAGTTTGGCATTAAGCATCTTTTCAATTTTTGACTCAGAATGGGAATATCCTCCTCCCTATGCTGCCTGTTAGAGGGGGGAAAATAGCCACATTTTCTTCTGTGCTTCCCCGACTGAGTGGCTGGCTTCACGCCTGCTGCCTACAGGGGAGAGCTCTGTTTCCTGAACTCTCCAGATAACCTCTGTGGCTGCCCCTCCCCTTCCACCTGCCACTCATGTGGAATCAGCAGGTAGGGCAGAGTGGGTGTTGGCTTGGGCCTTTGAAGTTGAGTTCCCACAACACATTCCTCTGAGGGTCAGATGGTTGTCTACCAATCACTGTGTGATGTGTCTGAAGGGTCTGGTTCTCCATTGCTGCTCCCTGTGTACTTCATCTAGTGTCCCTCATGCTCTGCCCAGATGTATCCACAGAGAGAATTGCTTCACATGTTCAGACACATCTACGCACATCAGTCTATTTAGTAGTGTCATTAGATATTATCTAAATCAAACATTAATAGTTTAAAACAGGAGCAGTCAGCCTAGTTAACCAACAGTGTTTGAAAAAGAGGCTGGAGTTAGATTTTATGGTTAGTTGATGACTAACTCAAGGCATTTTTAGATACCCCCTTGCCCACCTCCTCAGAATGTGCCCTGCAGCCTTGGTCTCAGCACAGATAGGGAAAGAGGCCAAGGAGCACAGGACATCAGCAGCAGGGGTGGGATGCCACCCTCGGCCCCCTCCCTGCCACCCCCACTCCCACCCCCATCCCCTTTATGGGTGGTTTCCCATTTCATCTTTGATTTAGGGGTGAGACTGCACTGCACAAGGCTGCCTGCCAGCGGAACCGGGCTGTGTGCCAGCTTCTCGTGGACGCAGGAGCATCTCTGAGAAAGACGGACTCCAAGGTAACTTGATGAGCAAGTGCAAACATCTTCCCGCTGGGCAGGATCGCCGGCACCATTGCCTTCACTTGTGCCCACAGCAAAGGCATCCTTTCTGTGCTTATGGAAGTGCCTGGGGCTTTGGAAAAAGGAGGAAAAAATAAAGTGCTTCATTTAGAGAAACTGCAGTTTAAATGTATAAGCACAAAGGGTGGGTGTGTGCTTGCCTATGGGGCTTTCTAAACTTCTGGACGTGCTGGGACTTCGGGGTTCTCCTCCTGCCGAATGCCAGCAGTGAAATTGTGGGGAGGTGGGGTTCAAAGCCCTAGGAGAAGGGGTCAGGACAGTGTTCAAAAGACATTGGCCTGGCTACAGAGAAGACCCTTTAGGATTTCTCCTTCAGCTACTTAATCCGGGATAGTTTAAAAATCTATGATTTATTTGACCCCATATATGAGTGATTACCAGTCACTCCCAGGATGGGAAATCAGGCAACACCATGAGTTGTTCCAATTTACAGAGGACAGCCAAGGAAAGGAGTGAAAGCTGGAGTAAAGGAGTTGTTGTAACTTAGCAACTTTGACCTAGGACTACAGCCCTTGGGGGAGAGAGAGAAGTTAATACAGATCAACCCCACAGAGGAGCCTGATCAACTCTGAGAGTTTTAGAGTACCTAGGTAGACTCCAGGAAAGGACAAGCCACTTAACTGGAGAGGGTTGCAGAGAAGAATTCTAATATATAGATGCGGACTTCGTTAAGCAGGTACCGAGTAACCTAAGTTTTGGGCCAATGAATGTAGGCAAGAAAAAGACAGATGACTTGGAAGCCTAATATGACTTAAACCCCATTAGACTTATTTCAGTGATGAGCATCTTATACGCAATTTTCACCCTGAAGTTTTCTCAGACTGCAGTGCCCATCGTGAAATAACTTTTTCTCTTATGTGGACCTTTTTCTCCTTTCTGAGCCAGTTATATTGCATTGCATGAATCCGCATCTCCTTTGCAACCCACCAGATCCTTGCTCTGTGACTGAAGTCCTGGCTGCCTCAATTCCTCCTTGGGCTATCAAACACATTAAACTGTGTCCTGGTTTCCAGCTGGTCTGTTACCTGTCTGGTTAGCTAATTGGGTATATGATTTCAAACGGCAGATGATTGCTCAGTGTGATATTCTTCCCAGGTGATATTTACACGCAAATGCTTTGATATGTAATCTGATTGAGAAACACAAACCATAGACACAGGATCAGTGGAGGCTTTGATTTAAGGAAGAGTCTCGGCCTTGCTGGGGCCACTCAGACTACAGCTTATTTCTACACAAAAGCTGGTCTTACACTCAATTCAGATAATACAGTAAAAGGAAAGGGAAGAGCAACATGAAATAGAGGGACAAACAAAAGACTAGACATGTGACCTGGCCCTTGAGCACACTGCTCTTTTTTTATCTATCTGAGTTTCTGAATCAGATGAATGGGCTTGATGTTCCTTGAGATTTCTTCCTATTTTGTGTTATGTGTATACTTTTTATAAAAATGCAAACAAATAACTTTATTATTTTATGATTATAAATATAGTGTATTCTCACATAGAAAACTCTAGCAATGCAAAAAATACAAAAGTAAAAATTGCTAGAAATCCCACTATCTGGACCTATATGTTATTAAAATTTTAATGCTTTCTCTTCACGTGAATGTCTGTTTTTCTCATTTTTTTTAAGTAGATAAAGTCATACTATATGTGCTATTGTATCACTTTTTACCCAAAATTATGTTTTAGAGATCTTACCAGTTGAAGTAGTAATATACTTATGCTTCCTCCTTTTCAGGAATCCTTTAATTTTTCCATTCTGTAATTTGATGCTAGGTGAAAGCAGAATATGACAATTATGACTGGATCTTCTCTTGGAATTTTTTGGAGAGATGCAATATCTTAAGAATTTCTCTTGATAGAACAATTCCTTAAAAAACGACTCAAAGGCCCACCCCAGTCCATCTCTCTGAATATTTGGAAGCTAGGAATTCCAACCTCGTTAATATTGATGTAAAGATGAGATAGTCTACTAATACTGTAAACAAGTTGAATAAAATTATTATAGGAACTTTAACGTAGTGGTTAAATGTTGAATCCCAACCAAGTGAGTAAAATTTTAGAAAGCGTCCAGAGCCATTGTTACTTCCCTTTAATCCTTTACCCCACATACCCTTTTAGGCTACCAGGAGTCAGCTTAATTGAAGTCAACGCTGTCCATTGCAAGAGCTGAGATGGAGAATGAGCAGTCTTTGATAATTTTTGTAAAACTCTTATGCATTTATACATGGAGCTATTTCTTTGGTATGATGATACTGCTTCTACCCTTTCCTTAGAACTTAATATCACTTTTTAAATGGATAAAACAGTATCATTGAACAAAAACTGGAAGTTTCAGGAGTGTTAAATAATATCTGTAAACATTCAAGAGAATAGACACCCTTCCTCCTTTTATTGCTGACTTCTATTCATCGACCTCGTTTCAAAAATATCACGCATGTGTGTGTATGCAAGTATACATGTAGCATTATAGTAGGCTGCAAGAAATTTTATGATCATTTAAAATGATGTAGAAGAACATTTAGTGACATTAAAAAGTTTGATATATTATTCAGTGAAAAATCATGTTATATTACAGTATATTAGCAAAGTATGGTTTTATTTTTATAAAAATAATTATTTATATAGCTATAAGAAAAGGTGAAATAATTACTCGATGGAAGGTTTACAACGGTTATCTTAGTGTAGTGGAATTACTGGTAATACTACGTTACTTTTTGGAGAGATGAGAGTGCTAAATTGAGGAGAACTTAACTGAAGTCTTTGAAACCAACAAAGAAACCCTTTAAGGTCGTTTATGAGCACTCCTTCCTCTCAGGTTCTGCTTGTCGCTTCCCAGAGTTCAGTATAACAGAAAGAGTCCGAACTAGAAATCAGAATGCCTGCTTCCCTATTTATCTATTCAGTGATTTCTATCCGCCTTCTTCCACAAAGGATCAGAGTGCCAAAACTCACTATGCCACAGTTTCCTGTTGGGCACTCAGTTACTCTGTGAACCTTCGTTTCCTTAGATATAAGCCTCACCTGTCAAAAGTGATCATCTCTTTCTCTTGAAGTTACCTGCCTCACATGTTTGATGTGATGCTCTTATAAGATGATAGATTTCAAAGTGTCTTGTGAACTCTAAAACAGTAAACATGGAAAGATCCTTATTAGTGAGTAGTCTTTGAGCAGCTCTGTTTTGTAATTTTGTGGGGGTTTTTTTGGTCTCATCCCAAGTGTTTGTGTCTCTTTCTTTTTCATTGTTACCTATAGGGCAAGACACCTCAAGACAGAGCACAGCAGGCTGGAGACCCAGATTTGGCTGCTTACTTAGAAAGCCGCCTGAACTATAAGATCATTGGCCATGAGGACCTGGAAACTGCTGTTTGACCCTGATAGACGGGCGATGAGAACCTGTGCGAGCATATCACCTGTGCCCTCCCAGCGATCGGGCAGCTCCCCTGGAAGAAGCCGATGGAAACCATAAGTCTGTCTCCTGCAAGAATCTATCTGAGACCATGCCACCAATTTTAAGGGCTCCCAAGATGTACAAGAGAACAGATAGCCCACTGACGATGAGGCAGAATATCTGGATGTGTGGAATACGAGTTCCACGAAATTTGGTCCTTATTGCTTCCAGCAAGTAGCATGAACTTCTGTGTTCACCTGTATAATTTATTTTAAAGATTCAAAGGATGTTTGTATAAATGGCACTGCTCCCTCCTCCCTCTCTGCATTCATCTTTCCCCTGTACTGCACAATTCCACTGTGATAACCCATCAATTGAAAAAATATGATATGATCTGTTCTCTTTACATGCAGTCTTTGAAGACCACAAGACTATCTGAAGGTCTTTTAAAACCCTCTGGATGTCCTGCAGAAATATAACTGTAAAACCGCTTCCATTTCCAAGACTAAATATACCATGACTACTTAGTGACTTTTTGCATGCCTCCTCCCCTCCCCTATCCCTTTTCATTATATAGGAGCTGGGAAGTGCCACATGGATAATGTCAACTTGTGTGCTATATCTCTGAGGTATGGTGAGGTGGCATGGGAGTTGTCTGTGTGCAGAGGTACCTCAGAGAGGTAACCCAGGGGCAGCCCAGGTCACAGGGCTGTTGCCAGTAGCCATGAAGGACTGGGTCAGCTTGGGCTGTTTGTACAGCTCCGTACTGCCTATGTGTAGCCATCTTTGCCTTTTGCTGCAATAGAGATGAGCAATGGATTAAACAAAGGCCCGTAGCTAGTTTGCAGAACCACTCAATTTTAAGTGCTGTTTAAATTACCGAGCAGAAAACCATGTGTGGGAACTGTGGTTACAGGAAATGGAGCACTAGGACAGCATTTACTTCTAGACTTTTTTGAGTGATAATAGAAAGCAGGCTGATCGACTTGAAATAAAACAGCAAAAGCAAAAGTAGCAACATATGTCAAAATAACTCACTTAAGCAAGGAAGCAGTCACTGGAATGTTGCACAGAGGCTAATAGGTATATACTCTTGGGTACAGTGGTGAGAGGGGGCCCATTTGAGATTTTCCTTCTAAGGTTTTGGTTTTCATTACCCCAAGTAAGCTGGTCCCAAGGACAGAGGCTTGTTTTATGAATTTCACTACCAGATTTCTGGGATGCTGGATCTTTTTGATGGATGCCTCACCTATTACTTGTCAGGTTCCAAGGTCATACCTGATAGCACTATACCCCCACTTTTCATGTATGGGGTAGTCTAATATATTCTTTTCTCTATTTTCCCCTACCAAAAAGTTCTTAGTGCAGACCACTGTGGGAGCCTAGCTAGAAATATCTCTCTGGCAGTGGAATTGCAACTTCTAATCCTGCCACAGATCAGTTGGTATTTACGGGTACCTCTATTAGGGACTCTTTGATAACTAAAATATCAGGAGAAAAAGTCTTCTAACTTTCGGTGAAAATATCTACTTGACTTGAGTATAGTTCAGAAATGAAAGTGGGTGATCAAGGGTTTTGCTTCATACTAAAACTGATGTCTTCTGAACTTTCTTACATTTTGCTCTTAGACACAAACAAAGTGTTTCCCTAGTGTTTCTGCATGTGAACATAAATGATCATTTCTCCACATTTAATTTAAAGGTCCAGTGATGTTGCGTTGCTTTTCTGAATCACATTTGGCCTCATATCATTTTGAAAGTACAGGTAGTGATATACTATATTCAGTAGGAATAGCCTCTCAGTGGATGGGGACTAAGTCTCTCCTTAGTCGTTCCAAAACCAAATTGTTGGCATTATTTCCAGCTGTGGGAGAATGGGTTGGTTGTGAGTAATCTATTTCCATATATCAGTCTTAGAAATGGAACTATCTTTTGGGTTTTATGGTGAGGGAAGGAGGGAGTACAGTAGATTGTTTCCAGAAGCTGGAAAAAATATGCTCCAGGAGAATTTAATCACTGGGCTTCTATTGGGAGTTTTTCAGTTGGTGGAACTGTCAAGGAGATGCTGTGATGACAGAAATATAATCCTTAAAACAGACTGGAATCTGGCTTTGAATGGTGCCTTCCATTCCCCAGATAGAGCCAAACATTTGACCACGCAGTCAGTTACCCAGCTGCCATTGGTGTGATGGAGGAGTCTATTTTCACCAACTACTGTCTCATATTTCTCTGTGATGCTCAAAGCAGCCCAGAGAAAATTTAGGGTACAGGTGGCTCTGAGCCAATTCAAATAGCTCCAGTTGAAGTCACAAGTAAATTCCTGGTATGAAAATAGATGAGGTACTGACTACTGTAGGGGTCCTGGTACATTTGGAAATCATTCCAAACTGAAAAAAAAACAAAAAACAAAAAATATTAAAGTCCTACGTTATTGATGGGGAGTGATATATGACCAAGGCAAATATCTCTTTGAAAAAGCAAATACCCCGAGGACCTGGGCTTTCCAGAAGAAGAACATCAAAAATGAACAGAACAGTTCTGTATTTAGTGGCTTAAACCTTAAATCTACCTCCTGCGACAGTTTTATTTTTAATTGATCACTGCGTGTGACAGTCCTGGGCTTTAGAAAGAGCTAAGACCATATGCTCCAGGAGTTTCCAACTCAGCGTACATTTATAGTATCCCCTTCAGTGGGCCACCAGGAGTATAGAAGCAAATGGTCTGGCCCTGGTCTGAAAACCCACATAGCTTTGAAAGACTGAAAACTATATACCTATAGAAATATTTTCTACAAAGCCTACTGAGACAGTATTGCAAAGAGTGACTGACTAAGCTGACCTTCCTCTGTGTTTGGCTTAGAAGAAAGCCCTTTGTGTGGTGGCATTGTCTGCTCTGGGATTCCATTTTTAGATTAGGCGGATAGAGGGATGAGAAATGGAGTGTTCTTAAAAGACAACATCACATAACCTTAAAGTTAGTCATTTTTGAAGCCTTATATTCCAGTATTCCACCTTTACTGAAATAGAACCCCATTAAGCTGTGCTTTATCACATTCAAGGACTTGAGAAAGAACAGAAGCCAAGAAGGGAATAAACACCATGGCTGGGAATTTCGCTGTAAGAGTTCTGATTACCTCTATAGAGGTTATACCCTAAAACCAACACAATTTCTGAAACAGAGAATTTAGCTGGTGAGTACACAGCCATGAAATTAGTGATGACTGATGGAAAGCCTCTCATCTCCAGTGGCCCCCCCCATCCTTTCGTCATAGCTGCCCTCAGTGCTTAGGCAGATCTGTCTGCACTGAGAGATACTCAACAGGTGGTTATTTTTTGTTTGGACCTAGAAGCAGTTTCTTTGCCTAAAGCATTTTGAAATTTATTTACTAGACTCCTCATAATATTCAAGTCTTAGAAAATGTGGGGCAGCAGTTTTTTTTTTTTAACATGTCAACTTTATTTAAAATATTTGGATTTTTTAGTTATAAGAGTAGAACATGCTTTTTATGAAAAGCTCTAATACCATAGATGAGTATCATGTGCAAAGTCAACATGTTCCTCAGTGCTGGTGTAGTGTCCTCACTTCCACTCCCTAGAGATAAAGTGCTAACACTGATAAACATTGTTGCTTGTATGTTATGCAAAAAATACTCTGCATACACAAGCCCCCCCCCGACATATAGAAATGTATTTATTTGTATACATATATGTGTATATATACTATATACACATATTTTTCATAGGTTTAAAAAAGATAAAACATTTTAGAAGCATGCCAATCATCTATATATGTGTAGTTAACACCAACAGACAAAGATAAGGTAACAGAAAATTTTCATTTATTCTTTGTTGGTTCTACTGTTACTAAGCTTAGTTCTATTACTGCAGCATTCCAATTGCACATGGTATTTGTTATTGCCTGTGTCATAAAATCCATGACCAAGAGGTCTCATAATTGTTTATGCTACCTTTCATGAAGCATTAAACCCACCTGAGCCCAGAGACTTGTCTGCTACTTTTGGATCTCAAGTGGAGAGTTCCTTCCTCTGTGATGCTGACATCTCTTTACAAGGCTGAGTTTATAGGGCTAACATTCAGTAGGTTACCTAATGATATTTAATTAGGGCAAGCTACTGCCAGGAAGGTGTAATAACTTGGATGTGGGCTGGGGTCTGAGTAGCTTGGCTTCCTTCCAGTAGGAGTAGCTAATGAAATCACTGAGAACAGCATGATATTTTATTCAATTATGCTATTTAAAAATAACATAGATCATTGTTAAAATGACTCATCATAACCATCACATAAAACTACGAATTGCTCTACTTAAATGAATTATTTTCATTTTAGGGAAAAAATAGAACATTTGTTAGAGAGTTTTCTAATTAATCTTTAACATTTACTTAGTATAAAATAGCTTCTGCCCAGGTCTTAATAGAGCCATCCCTGAATCTCTCAACTTTCTCGTTCTCTGAATTCCACGTTCAGCTGACTGGAAGTCTTATAGGTTTCTCTCTGCTGAGCCTCTCAGATTGACTTTGGCCCCATCTCTTTTCTGTATCCTAGTCATCACTCATCTCTAGTCTTTCCAATTGTCTGACTATGGCAATAGTCCTGCTCCTGGACTTTCTGCCACTACCTTCAATAATTTTGTCACACAGATGCCCAAATCTCCCCCAGATGTTATGCTCAAAATGGATCAAAAAGAAATTACCCTCTGGGGCTGGCCCCGTGGCCGAGTGGTTAAGTTCGCGCGCTCCGCTGCAGGTGGCCCAGTGTTTCGTTGGTTCGAATCCTGGGCGCGGACATGGCACTGCTCATCAAACCACGCTGAGGCAGCGTCCCACATGCCACAACTAGAAGGACCCACAACGAAAAATATACAACTACGTACCGGGGGGCTTTGGGGAGAAAAAGGAAAAAATAAAAAAATCTTTAAAAAAAAAAAAAAAAGAAAAAGAAATTACCCTCTGGGACAAGTATCCGCTTTGCCCAAAGGACAAATACACGTTCACTGACCTTCATCATCTTACAGAGCTATAACAAGCCTTGTTCTGGGAAGTAATCTGACAGATAGGTTTAGCAAATTTCTTAGTCACACCATGAGAATACACAATCATGGCAGCTTCTTCTACATCCAACCATATAAACAATATGCCTCCTTCAAGTCACTTGGATGACTGGATTATATATATATTATACTCCTACTGGCCATCTGTGGATTTTAGGCTGTCTCCCCACAGTTGAATGAGAAACCTAAAAGTAGGAACTAAACAGGGAGTAGTGCCCCTGGACACCCTGTGCTCCTGGGACACTGAGAGTCACTGAACTGGCCTCAAAAAGAAAGCAGAAAGAATAATTCTTAGGCTGTTAAAGCATTTCATTTTAAACTAGAGATTTGAATATTGGATGGTATCCTCATGGACAGATTCCAGAGTCTATTTATATACGTATTCAGTTGTTCAGCATGCATTCATGTTCATGAATCAATCATACATTCTTGTAGTTAATTATTTATTTAAAAATATATTTATCACTTACTCTCATTCAGTCACCATACCTAAGATATAAGAATGAATGCAAGAGACAAAACTCTTGGCTTCATGGAGCTGGCAGTCTAGGAGATAAGACAAATTCCGATGGGATCAGTTTTGTGCAGGAGAACCCCAAGGTCCTAGGGGAACATGAACTGAGGGTTCAGTCAAGCCTGTATTGTACCAGCCACACTTTAGCCAGCAATGTTGTAGACTTGGAAGTATGAAATGAGAATAGGAATATGAAAGAAATGACATTTTGCATTTCCTTTTTCTTGGAGTCTTGGAACTGTTCTCAAAATGCATTTGAAACCAAGACTTTAAGATGAGAGTTAGAAACACTACTAAAATGAGAGCTAAAACTCATTTATCCTGTATCTCAAGGACAGAACCAGAAACAATGGGCAAAATTTGCAGTGGGTTTTGAATAAACATGAAGATGAAGTATAAATATTGTCAAACAGTAGAGGGGGCACGCTTATGGAGTTGAAAACTTTCAGCCACTGGCAGTATTTAAACAGAATATACGAGACCACCTGGAGGGACATTGTGATAAACAAGTGTATCTGAGGAACCTGGAATTTGATTCTGTGAATTTTTAAATTTTTCTTTTAAAATGACATTGTTGAATGGCAGGGTTTTATTTTAAAAATTTATGAAACTCTTGACGTTTAATCTTGAAAACATCACTTTGTGCGAGGCTTTAAAATTTGGGGGAGAGTGACCTTTAGATTTAAAAATTTTTAAACCAACTAGGCATGAACTTAAGAGCTAGTGAAGAAAAACATACTAAGAGGTATAACTTCCTGCAAAATACTCCTGGAAGCATTAAGGGTTTTGATGAATATTCTTAGGCATTCTTAAGCAAAGTCCTATTAGAAATCTGTTTTACTGTCTGTCCAGTATAAAAAAGTGCTGTGATCTGATATTCTTAGAATTAAATGTAATCTAATATAACCACAGAAGAAAATTCTGCCTGAGAGATATTTGGGATCCAAGTAAATGTATGTGAAAGCAATCATGGAAAATGCCTTGGCTTCTGCTCCTGGCATGATAATTACAAGGGAGGGCTTGCCCATGGAAATAAGAAAGTGATGACTCTGGTTTTTCCCCATTTTCCAATGTTTCAATATTTTGAGCCAAATGGCATCTTAAATGGGAGTCTTTAACTGTGGGAACAGCTGAAACTCTCTTGTTTCTCAATCTTTTAGTGAAACACGTATAGCTTTCAACCGAAAATAGCTTAAACAACTCAAATCTATACTGTTTATTAATAACAATTTCGGTAATTTTTAAAATGTTAGTGCTTTAGCATTTTTGACACTTTTGAGCTTCATTACAAACCCATGAGGTGGATAATGCAGATAATGGAATCTCTGCTCAGTGAATTCAACTTGCGCAGATTCGTATAGTAAGTGGTAGAACCGCCTCCAGAGCTTAGATATTAGCAGACAAACGTGTATACAATAGATGTTTTCTAAGTAGATAATTTTTCACCGTTGCTTCAATGCTGTTTTACATCAATCATTCCAATTTCCATAATTTAGAAGGCGCCTCCTTGAAAAAATATTTACCTAAGATCCCATACCAAGAGTTGGTTAGAACTGAGGCAGAAAATGGAGTTAAAAATGGAGAGTTTTTCCTATCAGACAGATTTCAACAGCATTATCAGCTTGGACATATTTCAAGGGCAAAAAAGGTCAAATGTTTTGGAACCGAGGTGGATTTCACAAGAAGAAATGAACACCAAGGATGACTTCTTGGCTTCTCTGCTTTATGATTCTCAGCATTTAAGAATGTTAGTACTATTTTCTCTTCTTGGAAGTCACTATTGGAATGATATTATTTCAGAATGCTGCACCAAAGTGTTGAAAATGGTCTTGCCATTCAAGACTCCATTGCTTTAAGTTTATGGCTGGGTATGCACAGCTAAGTCTGCCATACATAGTCACATACATAGAGGTCCAGTATAGCTATGGGAAGTCATGCTGCGCTGGAAGTGGAAAGAACCAACAGGCCTGAGCTATTCTCAATTCTGAATCTCATATTTTACAAGGCATCTCGATGAGCAGATTCGTGAATATGTAGAAGAGGGATGTTTGATCTGGAAAGAAGACAAAATTGGATTAGGAATAGGACTGTTTGGAGGAAACAGGTTAAGTAGGACTGTTATATTCAAGTTCTGTAGGGCAGACAATTGGCAGAATAAAATAGAGACAGAAGCAATCAGGAACAGAAATAAAAAGGAGGTAGGCTTGTTACTTATATAAGGATTTTTTTTTTCTTAAACATTACATCCAGAGAAAATGGATTGGACTTTCTAAAAAGACAGAGTGAACTTATTGCAGCTAGTGTTTCTTCTAGTATTTAAGTGAAAACTGAACAGCCCAATCAGGGATCATGTAAAAGCAGGTCCTTACTTGTGAGGGGAGGGAGCTTAGACTAAAAGACTTCTGTGCTATTCTCCAGGGTTAGCTTTCTATGACTTTAGAGCAGAACTCAATTAGGGCCCTTTTTCCAGCCTCCCCCATCCCCCAGGTTCCTGCCACGTAGATGACAATGAAAGCATTTTTGTAAAAACACCAGTCATTGAAAATATAACCCAGATCATTTAGAAGCAGGTATTTCATGACCCTAAAATAAAATTTGCTTTCCTTTTACATGCACATACACTTTACCCAATGGCTAGCCAATTCCCAAATCTCCTGAATAAGATATATGTTTCTACTAAGTCAGAACAGTCACAAGTTCAGGAATTAAAGTGAAAACAAAGGATCTAGTGTTCATTTTCATATTTTCTACCCATTTGTTGTTGGAGGTGTGCAGATCTCTATATTTTATGGTAAAGCACGGAGGCAATTTCTATAACTTACTGTCTTTAAATAAGACAACCTCCCATCACTGGACTAATGTGTCTATGATGTTTCCGTTTGTGGACTACAGTTTTAATAGCCAATCTTCCCTTACTTCCATAATAATGGGCCTGAGTTCCTAGATTTCAAATTGGCTAGGCCGGGGAGTTGGGGGGGGGGGGAGTCACTCTTAAGACGGTAGTAAGAAATGGGCCCATATCTGGAGTCTAGCTCAGAGAACTGCTCCCACTCCACTTCCTTCCCCACCCTACTCCTTGCCCCTGGCTTGGGAAGGAAAGAGAAAAGCAGTGTTATGGGGAAAGGTGAAAAGATTCTCAAGAGTAATACAGTAATAAGGCTCTGGTCTTAACACAAATAGCCATGGCAACCCACAAATAAATAATATATACCCTCAGCAAACTTTGATCCACGTGAAAAGCAAATTTAGAAGATATAGATGAAGATTAAACTTGTTCAGAATGGCTTCAAGGAGTATCATTATGAAATTTTCAATGTATGCAGTTTAGAAGAATTAGATTATGTGTGGAATTTAGCGAAAAACAGGTCTCTGCTAATAGAAAGAAGAACTTTCTAATAGAGTTTTCTAAAGTACTGGCTTGTTTTTTTGGTTTTTGGTTTTTTTGGCGAGGAAGATTGTAGCTGAGCTAACATCTGTGCCAATCTTCCTCTAATTTATGTGGGATGCTGCCAAAGCATGGCTTGATGAGCAGTGTATAGATATGTGCCTGGGATCCGAACCTGCAAACCCTGGGCAGCCAAAGTGGAGTGCGCGAATTTAACCACTACATCACCAGGCCAGCCCCTGGGTTGTTTTTCGAAGGAGTTTCTCCAAGTACGCATAGGAGGTTAGACCTGTCCTCAGACTTGTGGTGGTCTATGATAAAATTTGAGAAAAATAAGGACAATTTAGGGGATTTTTCACAAATCTAAATATAGTCAATCTTTACAAATTCAAAGACTATGACTTTCTTACTTTGGGATTTACATATAACATTTCTTCTTAAAAATTATAGAGATAGGAGGTGTTTACAAATTGTCTTTATTTATAAAAATAAACAAGGACAGCCCTAAGTTGGTTTACACTATTTTTTGTTTTAAATTTATAGGTAATTCTCTCAAATATGTTGGTGAGATTTATCACTTTTAAAATACCTTCTAGCTTTGATATTTACTGCAGCTTGTACAATGAATCCAAATGTTTCCTGAACTTTTGGGTTATATTAACAATAAATTTTTTTGCTTGCTGCCCCCCATGACCCCATTGGTTGGACTGAGGCTCAGACCACGTGAACAATTTCCAGTGCAACTAGAACTAGATTGATGCTTGCTAACACGGGAGTGCGGGCTGGGAAGTGGGGGTTCTTGCCATCCTGGGGAATGAGATTTGGAACCTTAATAGACAAAATATTCTAGCACAATAGAATATTTTGCAAAACACATCTTTAGAAAGTTAGGGTTCAAATTAGTCTCAGTAAAGGTTAGCTAGGCTGTTTTTGTTTTTTTTTTTAAATTACCAATGGTTAAATGGGCAACTGTGAATCTGAATATTATATGGACCATAGCTGATTGAAAGTGAGGAAAACCATTCCTGTAAAGAAGTAAGGAGTAGAGGACAGTCTCAGTTCCGTAAGAATGAATATGTTCCGTTTAATCTGATTTCTGAGTGGGAAAAGGCTCCTGGGCACCCGGAGTACCCTTGGCTCTGGGTAGCGCACTCTCAAAGGCCACATCTGCTCGGAGAGTTGCAGTCACATTATAAAGGGCTCTTTCATGATTTCTGATTCTGCCCTATCACATCCCAGAGCCATGCTTTTGCAAAGCAGCCAGCTGGCAGGTGGAATCCAAAAAACACCAAAAAAAAGTAGCAGCTGTGGCAGTAGGATGATGACGTTTTATTTCCAGGTAAAGTGGGATCCAGATAATATGAAATGGAGGGAGGGGGGTGGGAAGGGGGGGAAGGGAAGAATGGAGTTTTTTGTAACAAAGTCATAAAGTATTTTTCCCTAATTTTCTTGCATTTCCTATTTATATAAAGTATCTTGATCACTGTGTTGCTCTACAGAGATTTTCAATAGAATTAATTTGGGAGATTGAACTAATCTCTGAAAAAGAAATTGACTAGTTACAGTAACTTTTTGGACACTTTTTCTGTATTGTGAATTGTGTGGAAATGTACAGAATAAAAATTAAGAAATATAATTAGTTTCTTCTCTTCTGTTACTGGCTGCTAGTTGTAGTTGGTATGAATACTGTCCTTAACAGTGGTTAAATTAGATTTTCAAAATTAGGAGGTTAGCAGAGCTGGTTGTTTAGGAAAGGCAGAAACTAAAAGGGATCCCTGAGAAGGCGGAAATTTTTTTGAAAAAAGACTTCTGCTTTCAAGATGGACTAACAGAGGCAAGATTTACTCTCACCTGAATAAAAAACATTTATATAAAAAACAATGATTGTCAAGACATTGGACCTCAGGCAAAAAAAAGACAGTAATCCTTGAGAGATGGAAATCAAACAAGATAAGCTCTATGATTGCTCCATTTTATAGACTTCAGAGAGTTTCCAGGCAGTGACTCAGGGAGGGGAAATTGAGGTACAGTCTGGCAGATTTCCAGAGTTGTGGAGACAGCTGAGAGTTTGGGAGACGAAGGCAACCAGAGCTTATGGAGCAGAGTATCAGAGAGGAAACAGCTGCACAGAGAAATGACCCCCACACAGCTCTGCAGAGATGCCCCCTTAAGTATTCAATAAAATCCTTATTAGTGTTTGCACATGAGGAAACTGAGACTGGAGAAAGAATCATCCAAAATGATGAGAAAGACCAATCATCAGCCCTCACAAGGCTGGGAAGAATGCCTGTTGCCACTAACCACACTGCACCCATACCGTCTACTCTACCCACAGCTTTTATTTATTAATGAAGCTTTACAGCCTCCTATGTTTTCCCACTCCGCTCCCACCTCCTCCCCATCTCTGGTCATGGAGGCAATCACTAGGATGTTTTTGTGTGGATCTTAGCACATCCCTATCTTTTCTCCATTCTTCCACTTCTCAACTTAACTGTATGCCCTGTCACAGAGGTAAACTTTTACATTCTATTTTGTAGCAATGTTAAAAGTTCTATGTGTTGTCAATTTTTTTAATTCTGAGACTCAAAAGCCGAGAACATGGAGTTTCATTAGCGTGGCATGTTAATGTGTACTGCAGAGGCAAATACTATGCTACAATTACATTTTTTTTCTGAACCTTTCAAAGCTATGACCCCAATCCCAATGAAAGACAACGTTCCTGTCATCTAGCTCAAATAACTTCTATTTTTTTACATTTTTTTGGATTGCTCTTCTTCATATGTGGAATCTTTGATATAGTGTTTATGAACTTCTTTCTCTTGGTGTTGGTTATTTTTCTTTGTTCTTGTTGAAAGATAAAACACACATGCACATACACACACATAGTTTTTCTCAATATGTCGCTAGTATCATCTAGCTCCCTAATCACTCTTGGAATCCATTCTGTTACTTCTCCTGAAGGCATTCTGCTCAGAGTCCGTGGGCTTTCTGTTTTAATTTTGATGAATTGTTTCCTAGGCATGCTATACAATTATCACCTTAAGATATTCTTCTTTGGACTTCCGTATTTGTCTTATCACTTCTTGACTCTCACATATTTCTTAGTTTCTTGATTAGCTGGAGTATAGTCACAAATTACTTCTTAAAAGTAGACACTAGCAGAATAAATTCTCTGAGTTCTTGCCTGTCTGAAAATGTCTGTTTTGTTCTTTACCTAGAGTTTGTTCATCTTTGGGATTCTGGTTCCAACATCATTTTTCATTAGCAATCCAGAGAATCTTAATGAGGAATAAGAAGGCCTGTGTGCTTTGTGAAAAGCAGCAGTTAATTCACAAATAGATTAAAATCATAGAGTCATATGTTTGGGGAGAAAAATGATTCTAGAAATCATGTTGAACAAGTTAATTTTACAGAGGAGAAAACTATGGTTCAAAGAGATGAAAACATTGCCCAAGATCACATAGCTAACCAGTGACAGGGAGATTTCACCAAAGCTCAGGGGCTCCTCATCTGCAACTAGTTTGGCAATGCCAAGTGCAAATTCTTAGGTGCCTCCTGAAGGCACTGTGAGGATGAAACAAAGAGATATTTGTGGTAGAAGAGAATACACTGGAGTCTAGCCCCAGCTCTGTTCTGGAGGAGCTGGGTATATTTCTTGCTTTCCTTGGGCCCAAGTTTCCTACCTGTAAAACCAGATTGTACAATTAATGGTCTCAGGGCTTCTTTCTTCTCTCACGTGTGGGGATTCTCTGAAGGGGATCTTTTAATAGAAGACTTATAAAGATGGGAAAAGCTCTAAAAGACCTCTGTTCAAGGCCCTCCCTCTGGAAAACTCTGCTAAAACCATCCCCAAAGTATATCGTTTGAGCAATATTTGCCATAGCATTCATAACTGGTGGGCGTTTTGGAGGATTCAACCCTTGAGATTTGGAGTATGTGCTTATTTTCAGAGATGGGTACAGTGAGCCTCAGGGTGCTAGTTCTCCAACTATACAGGCCATCACTTCAAAGGCAGAGAGATAATTAGCTCAGTTTCATACAGATGGAGAGGACTGGAACTTACACAGAGAACAGATGCTTAATAACTATTATATGTTACAACTACATGGAGGAGATGGTAATGATAATGAGGAAGGAGGTTTTCCTTCACTGATCAATCTAATTAGGTCGTGGGGCTTCTTTTCTGCTTACATTTTCTGAATCAGTGTGGATAGCCCTGGGTTTGGTACCTAGATTACTGATTAAAACCTGGGTGAACTTGGTCACATTACATGCTTTCTCTTTTTGAGCCTCAGTTTCCTCACCAGAAATATAGAAAACGACACCACCAACCAAACAGAGTTGTGGACATTAAATAAGATACTGGCTGAAAGAATACTTAGAACTATGCCCAGTACTTAGTAGGTGCTCAATAAATTGTAGCTATGAAAGTATGCTGGGGTTGATTACATTGATGAAATGCTTATCATGTTTCTAGCACTGTTCTCTGCAGTGTGGGGCACCGGACCAGCAAAGGAGAGGTACGTGTGCGTTCTTACCTTGGATGGCTTAGTCAGTTTACTTCATCCTATTTGCTTTGACGTTAAAGTCCTAACCTAAGGTTTGCCTCAATCCTTTTTACTTTCTCTGGCTTGTACAAATGTCTTAAAACTTTCACAGTGATACATAAGCTACAATTCTGAAACTCAGATTGAGAGAAAACATGGAATAAATATACCCAAAAGTTGAAATGAAATGGAAAAACAATTCATCATCTTGTCTTAAGTCTAGTTTCAGATTACGTAAGTCTCTGGGCATCACTGATTTGAGAAGAAACCACTGTACGGTACTTTCAGAAATGCACGAACACACAACCGGTATTAACAGTTTAGTTTTAGTCTTTGGATAGTTTTCCTGTTTTAAATTTGTCTATTTAAAACCATCTTCATTCTTCTGAGAATCACCACATTTCCAAACTCAGATGATATGGAGCCAAATATTTGAAGATTGTTTCATAATGTTGAAACCTCTGACAATATTTAAGTTGTAGTAATATTCTATATGTACTCCAGATATCCCAGAAGGTTCATTTTCTGTGTCCAGTCCTGTGCTTGAAGCCTCACTTTAAATTTCTTCCAACCATAACTTTTAAACTCAGCTCTGAAATTATGTTTGGCCTGGCTCCTCTGAATTTAGCTCAGTTTTTTTTTTTTTTTTTTTGTATTTCCACAGAAAGGAAAATGCTTCTTCAGCCCAAACCTAAGGTTTGCAATGAGGACTATGATATATTCACATGAATTAGGGCCTTTTCATTGTCACCAGTGATGGGTATGAAATGCAGGCATACGAGCTGTTTTCAATTATCTGTATAGAAAAATCAATGGCAGCAGTTTGTACTGGCTTAGTGAGCTGCTGGCTCATTGCAAGAAGAGGTTACAGCTGCTCTGTCTGCCAATGACACACTCGTTCCTTTGACAGAGGCAATCCGGAGCAGGATTCTCGACTCCATGAGCAGTAGCCTCTGGGACAAAGCACATACTTAATCACCAAATGTGAAATGGCCATTTAGGCTATGAAGAGAAGGGTGCTACTGAAGGAATGGAATTTTCTAGCTCTAACCCAAACCCAACTCATATTTTCCATTCTATATATCTTGTTTACAAAGAAGTAGGGAGTAAAGGTTGGATGAGGAACAAATACTAAATATCATCCATGTGGTCCACAGCAGAATAACATGCTAGTCACTTGACTTCACAGGTCCACTAAAGAAAACTGAATCTCTCAGAGATCTTTTATTATTTCTATTATAATTTTTATTTTCAAAGAACAAAACATAGGCTGTAGGAGACTGGCTCAGAAGTTGGTCTAGTAAACTCACTGGTATAAGTTATTTGAACCAGAAATGCCATGTTGGTGTCTCTGGTTGACCGTTATTTTATGGCCTCAGTGAACCCTGTCTCCTGATATTAATTTCCTGTATAGTCCCTCCCACATTGACTTTGGGTTTGTCCTTTTTGCTGATGGAACATTAGGTGGTGTGACCCAAGTGGCGGTTTGATAGACACTTCCATATTGGGGCTTGTCCTTTTGGTATGCTCCATCTTGAAACCCAGCACCATTATGACAAATCCCAAGTTAGCTATGTGGAGAGGCACACAGAGAGATAAAGACATCTAGCAAGCCCCCATCAGTTTCAGCCATCCCAGCTGAGGCATCCATTAGACGTATGATTGAAGAAAACATCTGGGACATTCTGGTTCCAGCATGTGGCAGAGTAGAACTGCCTTGACAAACTTTTTCCAAGGTCTAGAATCATGTGCAAATAAATGTCACTAAATTTTGGTGGTTTACAACACAACCATAGGTAATTGAATCAGAGTGTCACTATCTGGAAAGAGACAGCCCATTTAGCTTGGCTATTTGAGACCCATTCCCTTATGTCAGGAGGAACAGGGGGAGGGAATTGTACATATTTTTTCTTTTTAGCCCAACCAATATTTGAATTTGTGTCATTGTAGTGGCCCAAACTACACTATAGAATCATAGAATTATGGAGTTATAGAGACCTCACGAGACATTTATTTGTATTTTCAAACTCTCCATTTTGAAAATTAAAAAAAAAATTGAGGTCCAGAAAAATTAAGCCAGGAATAGAATTCAAGTCTTTTGATTCTTCCAGAATCTGTACTGTGTTGACTCCAGTGATCTCCAACACCATCATGGAGGTGGACCACTGTTAACAACATCAGGACATAGTAAATGCCAGGTCAATGTGAATTAATTTGCTTTCATTATTTTACTTTTTCTGGCAATGTTAATCTAAAGCTGCCAGTTCCATGGCTATATCCATATCAGAGGACATAGTAACTGCTGATGATCAAGTCTTTGAAAGGAAAAGGGTGAGAGAAAGGACTGAGAATCTATCAGCAGGAAAATGGCTTCTAGCCACTTTCTCTCTTCATCAAAGAAGCAGCTGTGTCAGCCTTTGCTCCCTAATACAGAATGTTTTAGCTTCAATAAGCCCTGATTTGAGAACTCTGCTTCAAGTCTTGATAGACATTTAAGAAACTGCAGTCTCATGCTTTCAGGGCACTTGGACTCTAGTTTCTTCCTTTTCTTTCCTTCTTTCTCTCTCTCTCTCTCTCTCTCTTTCTTTTTCTCTCTTTCTTTCTCTCTTCCTCTCTTTCTTTCTCATCTTCCTTCCTTCCTCTCTCTCTCTTTCTTCCGTTCCTTTCTTTCTCTTCTTTCTTTCCTTCTTGTTTTGCTTCTCTCTCTCTCCCTCCCTCACTCCCGTCCTTCTCTCCTTTCTCTCCCCACGTCCTTCCTTTCTTTTTTTAAATACAAAACCAATCATTCGATGACTTAAAGGCCTTTTAGGCTTCTGATGAAGAGCTGCTTTAGCTCTTAGGAAAGATGGAGCACATCAATCATTTGCGAGTTTCTAAATCCCAGTTATGCCAGTCTGATAAGCCTCTAACTATGCGGTCGGGGAATCATAAAATTTGACTTTAGATAAGCTATTAAAAGTTATTTCATACTTCAGGGTCACTTTTATGATACATCTTTGAGGTTAAAAAAATAGTTTATGATGTATTTTATCAAGTTTAAAATAAACTGAAGGTCGCTGACCAGTAATATCCTAGTTACTCAAGTTACTATTATTCAAGTCCCTGTGGGTGTGAAGATGCAAACTATAAGTTGTAAATTAAAGATGTAAATTAAAAGTTGCGATGGCATAGAACCATTAACTTTTGTACACACCACTAGCAAAATTAGTTTCTACTCAAAAAGCCTTCCATTCCTGATGCTAGCATCTATCCTCAACTGTTAATCAAGATCTTATTAGTCAGTCTCTTACTGATTTTTTTGGATGCTGTGATATCCTAATAACACAACGTAATACAACAAAAATAAATTGCAGAGATAAATCACAGACCTTTTAAAAGATAGAGGACAATGACAGGGTAGTCTCCGGAATTTAGAAGAATAGCAAAGAATAAGACGGAATTTTGGAAAATTGATGAAAGCTTTCTGTATTATTGTAAATATAATCATGCTGCAGAATTAACATGTCAAATGCATATTATATTGTTTTATATAATTTCATTGGAAAAACAGAAACAAAATGTAAAAAATTAACATTTGATTTATTCTTTGGGTTAATAATCAGTGTTTATTTTTAATTATAATCTAATTTGTTAAATAATATAAAATATTTGTTTTAGTTTTCCATAGAAAAATCCCCATTAACTATGAAATATTCATCTCCTATATAAATAGATATTTTCCAGGTTCTAATTATCCTCAGATAATGAGATCCCTGTGTATTTATTAATTGGATTATATGCAAGATTCAGCTTCTGATACAAAAGACACGTTATTGAATGCCTTTTATATTCTGTAATCTGCACTGAGTACACATTACACTTGTTTTCTCAATATTAATCCTCATAGCAACCCTCTGCAGTAAGTGCCTATCAGCAATCCCATTTGATTGATTATAAAAACTAAGGCTGAGAATTTAAGTAGCTTGTATAAAGTCAAGTAGTTATTGTGTGAAAGAGAAGGAATTATGTTCGTAAGTTGTTTATTGATGGTGTTCAAGAAAGACCCAGTAAGCAACACATCACCTTATTGTTTAAATTCTAAGACAATTGAGAAATTAAAAATAAGTAAATAAAAATAAAAGAGGATAAAGCAAGTAGGAGCCCTTTATTACTGGTAAATCTGATATTGGAAGTATCGCTCATATGAAAGGACAAGTGGGCTTCCTATTACTGGCTTCTGGAATGGCACAGCCCATGGAATGGCAATACATGTGGTTTCCACAAATCTCCTTACCCTTAAAGTGGAAAAGAAATATGAATTGGAACAATTGGGGCTTAGAAAATTCATCAAGAGATATACGATTGGTTGGTCAGGAAAAATTAATCTTTTTTTATCATACATCCCTCCTTTAATAACATTTGGCCTTACGCACACCTTTTGTGCCACTGTTGGAGATAAAATATTTGGCTGAATGAGGCACTAGTATCACTTATTGGGAATATATTTTATGCTCTTAGTATTTTCTTATTCTAAACATTATGAGAGAAAAAGAGCTTGAAATTGTATTTCTTACCTGCTAATTTTACCTCCTCCTCCTTGAACCAGCGAAATTAAAATGTTAGTATCTAAAATACATAGTTAATTTCAGTGTACACGAATTAGTTATTAATAGAGTTTATAAGGTGAGATCAACCAAAAACTCTCAAGGGAGAGACTGAAAATAAAATATATAAGGGAAAGAATAGAACTGTTTAAAAACTGTTGGCATAGGCAGAGGTAAGTGCTCTGATGGAAATGAAGAGTAAAATAATTATTTTTCCATTGTAGCAGCTTTTTATTAAGTCCATTGTTGTTAAAATAGAAAATTTAAAATGTTGGTAAAATTGAGTACAGATGAAGGACCTGAAATTCAACATTAAGAAAATACCACCAACAAAAACCCAGGTAGGTGCAAGTAACTATATTTGGTCTTTGGGGACTAGATCATGAAATCATAATTTGTTCATCACATTGGAGGGGGAAAAAAACTACATGTGTCATGTCATGGTTGTAGCAGATGTGTGTGTTGTCTACCCCATAGCCTTCTGCAACCTCCATCTCCTTTCCCTGCCTCCCACTACAGGCACTGAAAAAAATCGCATCTTCCACTTAATCTTCCTTCCAGGTAAGGTCACATATGACCCTGTCACAGCTAATAATGCGTAAGGAGGGCTTTTCTTGGGACCTTTGGCAAGATTTATCTTTTCCCTATCAGAAAGAGACACTCAAGAAGAAACCTTCTGCCCAGCACCACCCTCTGAGACGTAGCCATTTTGTAAACATAACATATAGGACAACAGGATGACAGAGACATCAAACAGGCTTGAAATCTTTGAGACACTGAATCAAGGCCAGCAACCACTTCTTTCCAGAAGTCTTGTTATGTGAGACATTGTTAGTTGAGTTTTCTATTATTTGAAGCTGAAAGGATTCCTAAAAATGGAGACCACAGTTTATGATAGAAATCTATCTTCTTATCTGTATTCCATCATGATTTTTCTCCAGAAATTTATAGCTTGAAAAGGTAAGTAATCACAATGATTCATTTCCCACAGATCAAAATGTTATATGATGTGACAAAAGTGTAATGAAAAGTTTGGGCAGATGATGACCAAAGACCAGAGTACATTCTGGGTCAGAACTGGCTTAAACTCCAATTTGACCACCTCTAGCTGTGTGATATCATGGAAAAAACAAGATAATGAGTAATTTACCTCTCAGGTTTGTTGTGAGAATTACGGGTGATATTTGTAAATTGCTTACCCCAGTGCCTGGAAGACGAAAATGATTATAGCCTGCATTATACTCCTGGTTAACTTGCAAAATAAATGTTCAATTTTATACTCATCTTCTTTATATCAACCTGCACTTTTCCAGTTTTTCGGGAAAACTTTATTCTGTATTTACTTCTCAAACATACTTATTTTTTCTATTTGACAAAATTCCCATTGGTGACAAAGTTTTTAGATATTATATACAAACCAACTACTGCATTCTTCTTACCAAACTTTCCCTCACTCATCTAACTAGGATGAGGCCAGAATTAGTGTAATGTAAGGTAATTTGGGGGAGAAGGGTACAGGATAGGGATGTAAAATTAACTGGACACAGGTACCTGGCCCTACGCAGGTAAAAACGATCCCAGAGAAATTTCAACTAGCTGGAGCAGAGGAATGGAGCAGAAGTCAAGGTAACACTGATGCTCTCACTCATGTACACAGAGAGCCAAAACAAAAGAAAAGAACAACAAAACAAGAAGGAGTACTCACAAACGCGTACAAAACAAAAAGCAAGCAGAATTTAAGACAGTGAAATTGCAGGCATCGGCCAACAGCAAAAATCTGCTTGTAAGTTTACTAAATGTTCATTAGAGAAATTGTTTACATGGATAAGGGAAGGGCATTTGGGGAGAGGATTGAGGTGGGGAAACGAGGCTTAGTTAAGCTACAACTTTATCATGTAAGTAGCAGTTAACTAGATTTTGATTTAAACAAAGGCATGACTTCTCTTTTCTCCAGTCACTTTGATATGAGGAACCACCAAATGATGGTTACCTCCAAGTGGGGAAGAAATCAAAGAATTAGTCATTAGCAAAGTTTCTCCTTTTCACTTTGGACATAGAAGCATCCAAAAAATAAATTTGGGGCCAGCCCCATGGCCTAGTGGTTAAGTTCGAGCGCTCTACTTCACTGGTCCAGGGTTTCACTGAACCGGTTCGGATCCTGGACGTGAACCTAGCACCGCTCATCAAGCCATCCTGAGGCGGTGTCACACATAGCAGAACTAGAAGGACCTGTAACTAGAATATACAACTATGTACTGGGGGGCTTTGGGGAGGAGAAGAAGAAAAAAAACCCACCCCTTTTGAAAGCGCAAACTCCAGTTTGGAAATATTTTTATTACAGGGTTAAGAGTTTCTTGCACAAATTGATTTAGGGAGGCATTATAAACTGACTAATTAAGGCAAGTGGCCGTTAGTTTTGGACCATTCTATGAAGAAACATAAAAGGTGAATTTAAAATTGTCAATTTGTGCCATGGTCTATACTTCTTTTAAATTTTTCTTAAATAATTCGTTCTCCACTTGAATCTCGCATAAACCTCCGAACTCAACATTTCTAAAGGTGGACTTATTCCTAGTGGTCCAATCCTGTTCCCTGTCTCACAGGTTGGCATTGTCATCCACAAAGCTGGAATCCTAGAGGTTATATTTTGATCATTTTTCCTTCCACCACTCATAGCCAGTCATCTGCTGCTTTTTGTCAATTATTTTCTTTCTAATCTGTTGTCCCTCCATCGCCATGGCTGCTTTACTTACTCAACCACATGATTTCCCACCTGAAATATCTTAACTGGTATCCATGCTTCATCTTCACTCTTTCTACTCTGTTTACTCAATGTGGCCAGAGTGAGATCTTTAAAATGGAAATCTCATATACGGTACTCCATGGCTTAAAATATATCAAGGAATGCCTATAATAATAAAATAAATTCTAACTTCCTTGAGAATGTTAGCAGTTATCTACAGATCTTACCATGCTCATCTCTTCAGATTTGTCCCCTACAATCTCTTTCTAAGTATACTATGTAATGAAGAAAATAGCAAATCTATAATAAGTGGTCAGTTGTATTGTTTTAGTTTTGATTACTCTTTCACCCATCTACAGAGACAGAAAGGGATATATATACTTCTTCCTTCAACCCAAACTTTTATTTTCTTGCCTAGATTTCCACTGCAATTCCTACCAGTGTTAATCAAAAATGTCAATCCATTAAATATAAACTGATTAGTCAGTAAGGTAACAAGTGCAAGGAACTTAACTTCCCACAGCAATTACCATTCGCTTACAGTTTGAAAGAATGCAAAATCTGAAAATTATATGCCAGAATACATTATGACAAGATTTCTAAATGAGAACAGATTGTGATTAAATGAGGTACTCACAATTCTTTTAATTTTCAGGTTACTAGGCCCCACTTTGCATACTAGATATGTATTATATTCAACCTAATTCTTGGAAAGCAAGTTTTTCCCCAAACCATTAGAAACGAAAGTGAACAAATTGCAAATTGTGCATCTCTAGTTTCAAGAGAAGAAGGCCTCAATACACACTGAATGTGAATGGGCGCCAAGAGGCAACCACTCAGAAAGCAGCTGATTGGGGCACTCAGTTCCCACTAAATAATTCAGAATCTCTAATGGAAATCAGATCCAATGTTTTCCCAGTGGAGGAGCAGCCTTTCTTGGTTACCCAATATTCATCTAGCTGCTCAAGAGCTTTAGAGAACAACAATAAAGTAAAAGGTAAAAAATATTTTAATGGCATTCAAATTCTCTTGGGTGCTTTCTTGGCATGAAGTTCCCAACTTCCTGACAGCTGCTGCCATTGTGAACAGACAAGGAGAGTGAGAGAAAGAAATCAATATTTAAATCTGAAACAGCCAGAAAGTCCAATAAGGGGTGCCGGTATTAACTGGTTTGTGTATGTGTTTGGCCTTCCAAAAGCCCCCAGTCTTCGGAGGAGAGAAGACTTTCTAAGTAAACAACTCATTAGGAATCACGCAGCAAGGTTTAGTTAGCTCATGACGAACACATTTAATTTAAGGAGGAATATTCTTGTGAGACTTTTGTCTAGAAATTTCAATAATAGAAGGAACTGTTGCATGAAGTAATGTGCCCCTCTCTTTCTCCCTCTCTCTCTCTCCCTCTTTCTCTCTCTCTATCTTTCCCGCTCTCTCAAAACAGGAAGAGAATATTGATTTCCCAGTCTTGGCCACCAGCCCCACCCCTTCTCACTATAAGCATTGAGATGAATGAGTTTGTGTCTCTTAAAAGCACTAAGCAATCTTCAAGAGAGTACCGCTTTATAAATAAAAAAGCTTTATTATTATGGGGTAGAAATGTTAGAGAGAAAGTTGGACCTCTTATCAAAGGCTGTTGGTGCCCCGACATTTGCTGTCAGCTCTGAAAAGGTGGCTGTGAAACTCATTGTATCCAATCCTGGTTGGCTTTGGGCCCAGCATACAGTGGGATTTCTGGCCAATGGCCCCGTACAGTGGGACGGCTGGCACCTGGCCCAGGGATTAGGGAGCTTTCACTTCTTTGTCTCATTGATATTAGTCACAGAATCTCCCTTTTCATGCACAACCCAAACCCGTGCAGGGGGTGGGGGAGACAGCAGAAGCAGAGATTGCTGCAAACTCTGAGCTCTTGTACCCCAGGAGTAAGAAGAAAATTTCCATTTCCAACTCAGTTATCCAACATCTGTATTTATTTCGTTATGCACATTTAGCAGGAAATGGATAGTCTGGTATGTCCTTGAAAGGAAAATTGCTTTATAGATATAAGATACTGCAAGTTAACCTTGGACAAACAAGGTATTCAGTATCTTATGGCTTCTTTTGCTTTCTCCCTCTCCCATCCCCTCCTTCTCTTTCTTTTCAATGAACTAATGACTACTCTGAAATTTCATCTCAAGGAGCAATTTTGGTAAACATAATTTATGGGCATATTTCCTTCAATTTCTCTACATGTGTGTTTGTGTGTGTGTGTGTGTGTGCGTGTACGTATAAACCCTTTGCCAAGAGGCCATCTGTAATATATCATTTGTTGACAGATTTCCTTTGATTCCTTCCTTTGCATGTGTGTGCATAATTGTGCATTTGTGTGCAGGTATGTGGTATATGCTTTCAGAATCCATATGTAATAATATGTCCTATAGCCACATGCTACTTGAGTCTCAGAGAATGTTCTGCTAAATTCCATAGGATAAACTTTGGTCTCAATTAATAATAATCTTGTCTTAAATATTCATGCCCAGTGGAAACTGAAAGTCATTTCCAAAATAAAACTAGGACCATGAATTGCTAAATAGCAAGTTATCTTAAAATAAACCACTCAGAGCCCCAACATATCATAACAGAATGAGTCAGGCTCACATCTCTTTGCCTGATTCCCTTAAAAAATCTTCTGATATGAGAAAAGAAATATTAATGTCTTAAAGTGGGTCTACATTGAGTACATGTGCATAACCTTGCTCCTTTTTATTATATTGTGGATCTGCCATTAGTGAGAAATTAGTTAATCTCAAGTATAAAATATGTACATTTTCTGGAACCAGCTGAATAGCACAGGGAGTCAGTGAGAGAGAGAGAGAGAATGCTAAGATAACAAATGAATGCCTTTGAAAAATTATTACCCTTCTCATTAGAGGATTAAACTTCCGCAGCTCTGAATTCGTTACAATGATATCTATGCTTATAGGATTCCTGATGTATATCAAATGAGAGAATATATGTGAAAGACTTTATAAAACCTATATTACTCAAAGAAAGTAGGGTTGCTGCAGCACTTGAAGATGGCAATATTTAAGGGGCAAAATTAAAAGAAAGATGCATTTTGTTTCTGGGAATACATGTTAACTAAAGGCTTCCAAATGCCTAAAAGTATAATAAAATGTCTAATCTCCTACTCAGAATAGCAAGAATCTTAGACTGCTAGTTCTACTGTATTTTAGAGATAAGAAAATGAAGATCAAGAGCCATTAGTGATTTACCCAAAGTTAGAAAACTAATCAGCAGTAGATCAGGGGAATTCAACTCTACTCATTTTTGACTCCATATTCTTGTGTCTGCATTCCTGACAAACGACAACTGGACAGCTCATTGGTTTTCCTAATAAACAAATACTGAGCTCTGAGAGAGGTGATAGAGGTTGTGGGGTAGCTCAGTGTCACTGTGTAATCCTGGAAAGGCTTCATGGTGTAGAAAGGACTTGACTGAAGGATAAGATGTAGGTAAATGTTGTAGAGCTGGGAAGACCCTATGGGTACAGAAAACAAGAACCTATGAGGCATAAAGAAGCATGTTGTGTACCGAGGCCATTGGGAGAGCCACCTCGCTACAATAGAAATAGTTCACTGGAGATTGTAAGAAATTAAATGCATTAGTAAAGGACGAATTTTAGATGATATCTTTTAAGAAATTTTACCTGATGCTATAAAACTTTTGATTTTTGAATGAAAGACTGACAAGATGATAAGTTCTTAAAAGATTTTCTTCCTTTTAGGCTGTCTCCACCACATCAGTCTGTTTCAGAAGCCCGCATGTCTCTGTAGTGTCTACAATACAGGCAAATCCAAGATCTGCCACAACGTGAACCTCGCTCCAACTTAGGTTTGCTTCCAGCTCTGGCCTTGAGCTTTAGTGGAAATTGTCTACAAACCATACCCAGAATTTGTCCTAGACTTTGCGGGCTTCTTTGGCTGGAATAATTGCCATCTCAGACTCCACTCATCATCTTTTATAAAACCCATTCTTCAAAACCCAGTACATATAAAACTTTCTATTTCTATTAAATGTTTTTAAATTTTTCCTAAGCTTTGGTGTGAGTGCTTTTTCCTGTGAACTGAGGAAATGACCTTTCGTCATAAACTCATAGGCATTTGTCAGTAATGCCATAGGAATAATCTCTTTGAGGTCAGGGCACACGTCTTTACAAGTCCTTTTGCCCTTGTGTATCTCTAGCCATAAGTTCTGCCCTAGATGAGCTGGTCCTGAAGCAGAATCTTAGAGGGTTGACTAGTCAGGGACCTACGTACTGCAGACATCCTTCTGGGTTGACAATCGACTGACTATCTATTAACAATAGGAGTTAGCAACCTACTTTGGGAAAAGAGCAAAGAAAAACTGATTTCTTAAAATAAAGGAGTTTACTTATGAGAGTCTTAGAATACAGCTTTTTCTTAAGGAAATGGTTATCTGTAAAAGACTTGTTACTTCACAACATACATGTCTTTTTCACATGGATCCAATCTCAATATTTTTTTAAAGGTATGCTTTTTTTGGTGAGGAAGATTGGCCCTAAGCTAACACCTATTGCCAATCGTCCTCTTTTTCATTTCTTTCCTCCCCAAAGCCCCAGTACATAGTAGTATATCTTAGTTGTAAGTCCTTCTAGTTCTTCTATGTGGGATGCCACCACAGCATGGCTTGATGAGCGGTGTGTAGGTCCACTCCTAGGATCCGAACAGGTGAACCCTGGGCCACGAAAGCACATAGTTTAGTGACTTTTGACAAATGTGTATTTCTACATAACCACCACATCAATAGAATATTTGGTGGTTCCATCAAGCTCTCCCCAACCTCAATTTGCAGTCACAGGCAATCACTGATGATATTTTTAATATAGATTAGATTTGCTTTTTCTAAAATTGCATACAGTATGTGCTCTTTAAGTTTCTGGTTTATTTTGCTCAGTGTAATGTTTTTGAAGTTAATCCATATTGTTGCAAATATCAGTAGTGTATTTTTTTATTGCTGAATAATATCTCATTGAATGGATCTACTAAATTTTATTAACACATTCATCAATTGATGGATTTCCAATTCAAGGCTATTATGAATAAAGATGCTATGGACTTCTATGCACAAACTTTTGTGTGGGATACATATTTTTTATTTAACTTAAGTCAATAATAAAAACTCCAGGTCATATGGTAGATGTATGTTTAATTTATGAGAAGTCACCAAGCTGTTTTCCAAAGTGGTTGTAGTATTTTATATTCCCACCAACATTTGGGATTGTCATCTTTTAATTTTAGCTCTTTAGTAGCTATACAATGGTATCTCACTGGGGTTTTAATTTGCATTTCCTTGACAGGGCAAATGATGCTAAGCATTTTTTCATATGCTTATTGGTATTTACATATTTTCTTCTGTGAAGTGTATGTTGAGATCTTTTGACCACTTTTTATTGGGTTGTCACTTCTGATTACTGAGTTACATGAAATCTTTAATATCCTGGATCACTCTCTTAGTCAGACATGAGAATATTTATTTGCATTCGCCAGATTGCCTTATTATTATTTTTAATAAAGGCTTTCAAAGAGCAAAATTTTAATTTTGAAAAACTCCAGTATATCAATGTTTTGACGACAGTTTGTGCTTTTTATAGCTTAAGAAATCTTTGCCCGACTCCAAGGTAACAAAGCTTTTCTCCTATTATTTTTCTAGAAATTTCATAGCATTTGTGTTTACATTGAAGTCAATAATCCATTTTGAGTTAATTTTTCTCTACAGTGTCAAAGTTTCTTTCTTTCCATATGGATATCCAGTTCTTTCAAGACCATTTGTTGGAAAGACTATCTTTTCTCCATTGAAGTGTATGTAAGTCTATTGATGAATTGGTAGTTTTGTTCTCCATTAATCTCTAAGTCTGTCTTTACACCAGCACAGCACAATAGTCTTGATTATTTTTGCTTTATAGTAAAACTTGATACCAAGCACTATGAGTCCTCCACCTTTGTTCTTTATTTCAAAAATGTTCTGCCTATTCAAGATCCTTTGCATTGCCATAGAAATTTTGGTATCAGTTTGTAAATTTCTATAAAAAAGCATATTGGGATTTGGTTTGGATTGCATCGAATCTATAAATAAATACGGAGAGAACTTACATCCTAACAATCTTAAATTTTCAAATCAATCAACATAATGAATCTCTCTCATTTTTTAGATGTTCTATAGCTTCTATCAGAAACGTTTGGTGTTTCTCAGTGTATAAGCCTTCAACACATTTCGTTAAATTTATCCCACAAGTATTTCATGCTTCAATATACATTTTTTAATATTTCATTTTCCAATTTTTTGATAGAATTTAGACATAAAATCGATTTTAAACTTGTACCCACCTAAAGACACTTATTAGTTCTAGGAGATTTTCTGTGCATTCCTGACAATTTTCTATGTACACACTCACGCCATAAGAGAATAAAGACAACTGTACTTCTTCCCTTGTGTTATTTTTATTTCTTTTTCTGACTTTATTTTACTGGCTAATATCTCTAGTACAATATCAAATAAAAATGGTAAGAATGGTAATTGTTTCCTTGTTTCTATTTTTAGATGGAAAGCATGCACTTACACTCTGAAGAATCACATTGGCTGGAGACTTTCTGTAGGTGTGTCTTATAGGATGAAGAGGAGATTCACTTATATTCTTAAATTGCTGAGAAGTTTTATCATGAAGCAGTATTGAATTTTTTCAAATGCTTTCCCCATATATATTAATATGTGCCTTTTGTTCCTCTCCTTCATCTGTTAACATGGTGCATTAGATTATTTGATTTTCATATGTAAAACCAAACTTGCATTCCAGGGATAAAAATCCAATATGATGTTCAGTATTATATTTTTTATACATTACTGGCATTGACTGAGTGATGTTTGTTAAAGAACTTCTGCATCCATGTTCATGAGGGCTATTGGCCTGTTAGATTTTGTTTTCTTATAATGTGAGATCAAACTTCTTTGAGTATTTCAGGTGTGATTTTCTGAGTGAGTCTGAGTGAGGCCACTGTGCAAGTCACGCTCCCCAGCTTTGCCAATTTAGAACCTTGGTTTTAGTAGTTCTTGACAAGATAGGATTGAGGGGCTTACAGCAAACTACTTACATTCATAAGAGATTGATAAAGTGCAAGTTTATAAAATTTCACGAAGAAATTTTAGCAGGCATTGTTGGTTTCTTCCCAAATCCTTTCTACCTCTTTCTTTTGCTGGCATAGCCTGTGTGGCTATGTAACTAGGGAAGCTGTCGCATTCTGCACCGGGGCTTGAGTCTTTTCTTTAAGCCAAATATGCCTGAAGTTCCTTGAAACCATATTAAAGAGCCTTGATTCACAAGTTGAAGATGCAGAGTCAAAAGATGGAAAGACGTAGGTCCTTGAAGACTTTGAAACACTGACCTCACCAACCTGCGTTGTTTGTGAGATAAATTCTTAAATTATTTAATCTATTTTTAATTGAGTTGTCTGTTTTTTAAATTAAAAAATAGCATAACCATTACAAAAATTACCTAAAATAAACATAAGTTTTGTAATCTAATCACAGTGATCAAAAAAATAAAATTTTTATTCCCTTCAATCTTTCAGAGGGAAGAAGAGAGATGTATTAATGGGCCTTCCCTCACACTGTGAGAGCTTGATGAATTGTCCTTTCGCATTCCAGGGATATTGAAGAACTTGGAGTGGTAATCAAGGATCTAAACATCCTGCCAAGAAGGCATTCCAAGAGACATGCTGACAAATTTTTCATCAGGTTCCTTCACATTTTTAAACTTCATGCTGATCACACTTCTCTTTGTATTTGTCGCTGCAAAATCAGCCGCCTCATTTTCAAAACACCCTTAGGACATGTTATAATTTCTATGATTTCAAATCACCTTGCATTAGCTATGTTTTAGCCTGGTAGCCCTCACGCAGGGGGCTCATTAATTACACCTGGAGAGGCTGGAAACTGGCAGAGAAGGTGAGCATTAGCAAGCTGAAGTAACTGCTGGTGGAAGCTTGTGGGGCAGAGAGAGTGTGAAAGGGCAAGTTTGGAGTGAGTTATTCTTCACAAGAAATAGGGACAAGGGGAAGAACTTTGGACAGTGCATGATCGCAGTAGCCTTCTAACTGGGCTCTTGACTTCCATCCTTTCCCTCTTGTGGTCCATTCAACACAGCAGAGAGACCCTATTAAACCAGAGTCAGGTTTTGTCACTCTTAATGGCTCCCCACCTCATTCAGAGTAAGAGTAGAATTCCTTATGTTAGACAAAGGCATGATCTGGCCAGTTGTGACCTGCCTGGGCTGGATGTCCACCTCCCTGTCACTGAGTTCCCACCACAGTGGCCTCCTTACTGGTCCTGTAACACCTCCGGCGAGGTCAGAGCTCAGATCTTCCCATTTCCTGATCTCTTTGCCTGGAGATTCTTCTCCCAAATGCTTACTAGGCCAGCTCCCTCAACTCTTCTAAATCTTCACTGAAATTTCACCCCAGGGAGCCTTTCCTCCCTCAAATTGGCACTTCTATCGTCCTGCATTGTCTTATTTTTTTCTGTGGCACTTATCACACCTTTAAAAAATTTAATTAATTAATTTTGTTTGCTTGTTTTTTTTACACAAAAAGGTATGCTATATGAGAGTAGGGATTTTCATCTGGTTTTGTTCACAGCTCTACTCACTCAAAAGCTTAAGTGCTCAAAGCATATTGGCTAAATGAATGAAATGCCTTGAAATCTTGAATCAACAGACCCATGACTATGCCATAGGACAAAGTTTGGATTTGAAGTTGAACATTTTGGAGTGCAATAGGAAATATTTTCTACTTAAACTTTGGTGTAAATGGGGGTTGAATTAAATTATGACTAACCCCAACCTCATAGAGTTCTATTTCTTTAAAAAACCTCTTTAATCTTCGTTTATATTTTTAAAATACAATGGTTAATAATGTTAGTCAGGGTTTCTCAAACTCAGCCCTATTAACATTTTGGGCCAAAAAATTCTTTGTTGTGGGGCCGTCCTGTGCATTGTAGGATGTTTAGCAGCATCCTTGTCTTCTACCCACTAGATGCCAGTAGCAACTTCTTCCCCCAAGCTGTGGCAACCAAAAATGTCTCCAGTCATTGTCAGAAGTCCCCTGGAAGGCACAATTGCTCCTGGTTGAGAACCACTGATGTAAATAATTTTCATATATTCCTATTTGAATGAAGGGTTATATTTTTGATATGATACACGTAATGGAGTGGAAATCAGAGGGATCTCATGCTTACTTTATCAACTTTATAGATAAGCACCACAATAATGGGTAGCAGCATGCTATATTTGTAGATGTTAAAATAAAGTTTAGGAAGAAATAGAATATGGATGAGCCCTTGTTTAACGACCTGGAAACTCTATCCCCATGGAGTGATCGTGAATGTTGAGAAGTCTCTTTCGGTAAAGGGCCTTGGAAAAATAATAATAATAAAATGGTAGTGTGGCTTCTTCCATAAATTATGCAGGTGAAACCAGATTAAATAATACAAACATTGCTTGCATCATTGGGACAATGGAATCACAGACAGAAAACAGGCAACTTGAAGTCTGTGTAGAAGGAAGACAGGTGGTTCCTTCCTCATTTATTCCATTCAAGGCTGGTGTGTGGCATGTGGATGGAGAGTTTGGTTATGGATTCCCACTGGAGGTGTGTATTTGAATTTCTGATGCCTTCTTTTTGAAAAAATTGATTGATTGATTGATTAAAAGCTCTACTTGTGGAGACACCTCTTTGTCCCCAGCTGGCAATTCCCTGGGACATTTGTCCAGGTAGCAGTCAATATAAGAGCCCCAAGTCCCCGAGAACTACTTGTCACAAAGCAATGCTTTTAATTTTGAGGTTTAGGTATGGTTCGAAGCATATGTAAATTTATATAAGGCATGTGATAGACATTTATCAAATTGAACTGAAGGGATGTAACCTCAGAACTATGGGAAACGGAAGTAAATTTTGCAACCATATTTGAGGTGGCCATCATCAAATGATACGCTGGAAGGAAGAAAAAGGAGCAAGATGAGGAGCAGGAAAGAATGATGAGTGGAGAAAATCTCAAAATTTACTTTTTGAGAATACTTGGGGAAACTTGTTTCATACTTAACCATTTTACACAATACTTTTATCTCATATATATCATAAATATTCATCTATGTGTTACTGAAACAGTCCTGGATATATTACCTTAGTATCTTTCCTCAGTTGAACAAAATAGAAATTCCAGAAAGCCATGAAGCCCACCCTCCGAGTTTTACAAACCCCAGAGGTTGAGCTACATTGATTAATCCCCTAAATTCTTGGATGTCAAAAGCATGTCACTAACTAAGTCACTAAAGGCACCAAGAAAGCCAAAAAAGGAAAGAGCCTCCTAAAAGAAAGTGGCATTTAATTGGGAACTTGCAGACATCTGTCACTCTTTGTGACAAGCGCAAAAAAGTACTTTGCACATTTTGTGACTGCAAGTGGGATGGCACTGACAGCTGAAGGAACTGGAGCTGCGTGGAGGGAAGGCATTTGGGGGTGGGGAGGAATAAGAGGCTGGTTTTGAAGACTGTTCCTTTTCATACCTAATGTCATTTAAAAAAAATTGTCTGGGGGTCAAAACTGTAACCTAAAATGCCATCAATTGTCCATTTAAGATGTCCTACTTGATAAACTGAGGTATGCACCCATCTCAAAAACAGGTCTTGCGTAAAGTTTGGAAAAGAAATATCGTGTAGTCGTCTCTGCTAAAACCAAAATAATGTTCCATCTCCTGGCCTCTTGGTTCAAATCCGTGTGCTTGCTCCTAGGGGGAGAGACTGCCCCTGGAGAACTGTGCTTTTAATAAGCTTCCCAATCAGCTCGCGACGGAAAGGCGCGCTCCCTCCCTCGCTCTGCCTGCGTCCTCTCCCTGCCCGCTCTTCTCATCCCTCCCAGTCTCCATTTCCCTTCCGTTCCCTCCCTGTCAGGGCGTGATTGAGTCCAAGGCAGGATCAGGTTCCCCGCCTTCCAGTCCGAAAATCCCGCCAAGGAAGCCGCAGAGCAGAGGAAAATCCAAGGGGGAGAGAGGGAAAGAAAGAGAGCAGTGAACCACCGTCTAGGAGGGAGGGAGCAGCCGCCGCGCCACGAGCAGCAGCAACTCGGGTACCTGGACTCGGAGCAGACCACCTCGCCCCTTTCAACAAAGGCAGCCGGAGCGCCCAGAGCACATTTGCAACTCAAAGTAAGTGAAAAGGACTGCTCGATTCTCCGAGGTGTCTCCAATCGAGTTTCCCTTCACCTTCTGCCACTTTTCTGGGTGCCAGCAGATGATGGTGGCGGGAGTGAGAGAGAGGCTGCCTTGGTGTCTTTGCTGGTGGGGCTGTTTTCAAGGCAGATTTGCTCCAGAGGTAAACTGAGGCATATTTGGGGGGAGACAGGTGAGGATAGTCTGCGTGCCCTGAGATGAGCAGAACGAAAGTTGCTTTTGTGATGTTACGCATGCATTTGGATAGTGTTTCTGCTGCCAGCTGGAGAACATGCAGGGGCTTTGCTCCCTGTGAAACCTCTTTAGTAGGTGTGTCTGTGGCTGGGTCTCAGAGAGAAGAGAAAGTAAGGCAGCCTGAGCAAGCAGGGCTCATTTCCTACCCTTTCTCGGCTTCTCCCGTTGCCCCAGGGCTTGCCAGATGACGACTCTTAGCTGGCATTTCTAGGTATGACGTGGGGGCTTGTTTCTCCCAGTACCAGCTGACATTGAGCATCTCTCATGGAGCATCTAGCACTGCTTGTGCTGCCTATTCTAGAAATGATCAAATCCAAAGTTTAAAAGGCACACTAACACGCCATCTCTCATTTGAATGCTGACTTTAATAACTGCCCTGTACACAGACACTTGAACTTTTTATTTTGCCCCCGTAAAGCTAGTGTATATTTATTACTAATTTGCCAGATACTTAGTTTCTCAGTTGATGTTTCTAAGTTAACCAAATATTTTAAATGGAGGAATGTATTCAACTCCCTTCCCTATTTGATACACAGAACATACAACTTCCTTTCTCTTTACCACACACACCCCCCTTTCTCCTTAACACAACACACACGCACACTCACACACAAACGCAAGAACACACACCGAGTTTATGTGCACTCTGTTGTTAGCCCACTCTTCTCTCTGTTAACAGCTGCTTTGTAAGTTTGGGGATACGTTGAAAAAATAGGATTGGCGTGTGGGGGGAGGGGTGGTGATGAGAGGGGAGAATGGAAAAAGTGGGGGACAAAGTTCCAGTCTTTTAGCATCTTTCATCTTAGAAGGCATTTTGCTTTACCAGGTTGAGAAAGGTGGTGTGTGTGTGTCTGTGTGTTGGTGTGTGTTGGAGGGAAGGGCCTGGGAGGAGATTCAGGAACTAGCAAGAAGAGCTTTTGAACTAATAACAGAATGAAGCAATTTCATGATCTTAGGCAAATGTGAAACTGATGAAACAGTGGAGCCCATTTTAGCCCCTTGATCATCTGGGGATGAATTAATATGTAGAAATGTTACAAGGTAATGGGAGTGAAACAAAAGCATAGGAAATGAATCTTGTATTTTCCATCTTTATTATGCTCCTTTTTAAGTAAATTATATACTTTAAAGACCAAATGTTAAAAAAAGCATTTATAGTCCAGTTACATTCAAAGAAAATCAGAGTGGATAGTATCGTTTTTCTCCCCTTTGGGACATGAATTATTTCAGAGTGGCGATATTTGTACTTTCTCATTTAAACCAGAGGATGAGATTTTTTATTATTTTATTTTTTGAAAAAAGCCCCAATGCCATTATTCTGTGCTTTAAGAAACTTTTATGCTTGGAGTTGTCTAATTGTCCTTTAAATCTTGAGAAGGTCATCTTTCTTCTCCTACTGTCCCCCATTAGGACATTTTTCTCCTCATCTAGTGAAAGGCCTCTGCAAGGAATGTCTACCTGACGCCTTGCAAAACCACAGGAGGTGCTGTATTCCAGCTGTTTCCTTGCGGATACAATTGCATTATCTTTTCAAAGCTAGAGCTGCAAGAGAAATGAAACTACTGTTAATATATAACCTTTTATTACCTGACTTTTAAGTGAGGTATTATACCGAATGAGAATAATATATATTTAAAGCAGGTATAGTATCATACAGGTTATATATGTTATGTAATCTTATATAATAATATGTAATTCTGAGGTTTCCATGATATTTGGAATAATTTGTTCAAAGTTTCCAACTACCTTTTTTTGGCCTTTACTTTTAGCAATATGTGGCAGAGCCCACATTTTTTTTTTTTTTTTAGTGGGCATTTTTTTTTTACTCCAATAAAGCCAATGGCCTGGTTTAAATTTTCACAAAACCTAATCATTAAAAATAACCTGAGAGGGGCCAGCCCGGTGGCACAGCAGTTAAATTGGCACGTTCTGCTTCTCGGCGGCCCAGGGTTCGCCAGTTCGGATCCCAGGTGTGGACAAGGCACCGGTTGGCAAGCCATGCTGGGGTAGGCATCCCATGTAGAAAGTAAAGGAAGATGGGCACGGATGTTAGCTCAGGGCCAGTCTTCCTCAGCAAACAGAGGAGGATTGGCTGTAGTTAGCTCAAGGCTAATCTTCCTCAAAAAAATTTAAAAAAATTAAAAAAAAAAATAACCTGAGAGAAATAAGGTCCCCAAATAGTTTAATCACTTTTATCAATAAAATAAATCTTAGAAATTAAATATTTTAAGTGTTTTGTTTTCCCTTTGAAGTTACTCTTGCTTTCTCATTTAAATACAGTCTCACGTGAATTCTGATCGTATTCCTATTTGCCATGTGGTGTTTTTATTGCTATTCAAAATTTTCTCAAGAGAGTGAGTTTAGTTGGCTTGTTCAAAATGGTGTAGTAAGTTAACGATAGATGGAGGGCCAGAAGTCAGAATTCAGAATACAAATTCCAGTTCTCCTAAGACTTAGGCTTTTTAATATGGTGGCACAGTGATGAGGCGAGTTGTCCTTGACTTCCTTCCTAAAGGTAATGTCCAAATTGAGACCACCCAGGATGATCAGGGAACAAACGTGTTCTACCTACACCTGGGTGCACCTCAGCCTCAGCCCAGATGCAGGTGTGGTTTCCTCTAGAGCATCTGGCTGAGGCTGAGGGAGTGCTCTCCCACTGCCCTTGTTCCGTTGCTTGGATGCTCAGTGGGGCTTCTCTACAAGGGAATGTTGTCTCCTCTGGCTGCTGTTCTAATGGATAATCAGAAGAATTTTTGTCTCCACGTGGCACAAGGCCGTGTCATTGCCCTGGGGTAAAATAGCATTCAGATATGGACCTTGTTTTTATGAGCTGAGTCTGCTTTTTTTCATCCAGAGTCAATTGGCTTGAGTGAAATTTGGGTCATGGCCTCACTTTGGAAAGTTGTTCTCCATTCTTGCTGTTTGTGGCCAATTCAAGTTTCCATTCACTGGGCCATTTTTCCATGCACTTCATGCCAGTCATTTATATGGCATAGTTTTCATGGTGTCATACATATAATCTTTCTAGATTGTCCAATATAAGAAGCCTTTTGTTCCTCCCTATTTTAGTGTTTGGTAAACAAGAAGTTAAAATTTCTGTGGTTTAAAAGGGTAGCTATAATGTAACATTATCAGAGGGTATTATCATTATGGTAATATTTGTATTCAATTATGTAGATCACATTCACCACAAATCCTTATTTCTTTAGGGTAGGCAAGGAACACAGTGGATATTTCATACCTGAGGTATTTTGAGAAATAAAATTTAATTTCTTCTACTGGGCTTTATTTTGGAGACATTTCTTCACAGTAGGTTTAGATAAAATTTTATTTTAAATTAAAAAAGATAATCATAGTGAGTCTCCTAAAAGCAGAATTCTACATTCTTAAACATAATACTCATAAAAAAAGAAATCTCTTGCTGTATATTAATCTTGAAAGAAGTGAGTCATAGTAACTGATACTTAGGCTCTTGATTCTAGGAATTGTGCTTAGTAAAACCCAAAGCATCATTTAAAAACACAAATAGCATGCTGTATTTCTAACCTTTTGTTTCTACTTCCAAATTTTACACTCACTTGTTCCCCCTTCTCTGGCTCTCATTTCTTCCTTTTATTGATCTGGTTGCCATCATTTCTCATCCAAGAAGTCCCAGGATGTCTTGCCCAATTTCATCCCCACATCTATGACATCATATATCCATTTATGTACATGTGTATCAGAAATGGTTGCCCATTTCTTGGAATCCATGGAAGGTTTGACCTTGCTACCCAGAATTTTGACATTTTTCTGACCTGGTTAACCCAAATTTGTTTTCAGGGCCAATGTACTCTCTATCGACTCCACTAGATTTTTTTCCTTTTTGACTCAGTCTGTGGTGAGGATCAGCTTACCCTTTCATCACTACAATAAACGTTGGCTTCATTCTCCTCTCAGATTCTCAACTTCGATGAAAGGATGGAGCCAGGATTATTTATCTCCATCATGCCTTCCTAGGTACCACCTCAACAATACAATGTTTCTTGCTACTATGGCAAGTCAATTTAACAGTAATAAACAGTATTTGTTATATATGTGCAGGATGCATAATTCTTTGCTGGACAATGTAGTATATTTAAATACAACACAGAAGGTTCTTTTCTCTAGGGCTCACGATTTTACAATTCCAAACACTTTGTGAATGGCAAATGGTGCTAACCTGTGAAATCTTTTATTAGAAATTCAATTAAAAGAGATCTCAAACAATGAAAAATCCATTATACCCTCACCCATCTCTGGAAGAAACACTTAAAAAGTCACAGTTCATTTCATCAAATCAATGGCTTTTTGCGTTTTTTCCTTTTTTTTTTTTAACCATGCAGCAGCTTTGCCTGCTAACATCACCTTCTTATCTTTTACTGTAACCTCCTTGACATATTATTATCTTAGTTTTTTTCCAACTTCTTTGGCCACTCCTCTCATCTGTTTTTTTTTTTGATTTTTCCTTTTTCACCGTCACCTTCAAAATGTGGACATTCCTTTCCAAATATTTCAATTCTCTCTCTTCTCCTCTCTCTTCATCATCCTCTCTCCAAATGCTTTCATATTGATCATGACTCCTCTTTGTGTTTCTACTCCAATTTTCATTGAGAAAACTCTCAAATTTCTCCATTCTCTACTGAGCTTTAGTCTCACATTTTAAAGTGGTTTTTGAATGAATAGGGATGGGAATGATTTGAGTGTAATCCTGTTGGGGAAGTGGATTGAAGTAAAGGATTTCTTATTATTTTATTCTTGTCCCTAACACACGTCTACAGATATTGACTGCCCTATTACATGTCAGGGAGTGTGATGGGGATACGAAAAAATAACTATGCCTTCAAGCAGCTTATGGTCTACTCAATGTATATGTTAATAATAAGATTAAAACACAAGTTACTACAACACAAGTTAGAGTAAGATATGTGCATACAAGGTTTTTTGTCCTAAGCAGTTCCAGCGACAAAGGGATAAAAAACATTTTTATGAGAAAAAGGAAAGTGTAACTCACAAAAGGCTAAATGGAGAAGGTAATAATATTTATTTCAAAAGCATCTTTGTCCTTTTGTTGGTTTAATGCTTTCTTTCTGGAAGAGAAATTGGACTCTCAATTCCTTTGTGTTTTCATTTCGCATTTGCCACATAATAGACCAGAAAAAAAAATATTGAAAGTGACATCTTAAGAAATCAGTCTTAATTATTTAGAATAAATATAATTTTGAAGGCATGAGAGTTCACCCTAGGTGTTCTTTTCAGAAAAAATTTATACCAGATATGAGATGACTGTCCTTCAGTGGAAATACAGACATAAGGAAAAGAAAGCAAATCCTCCAACTTCAGCTGTGGCATTTGGATGAAACTGTCAATGAATAGGGGATTGAAGGCCCCCGGGGAGCGTTTCCCCAGGTGAATCCTCCCTCCAAATGGAGCTCTGATTGTCCCCTCCTCTTTTCTTCTCGGCCTCTCCATCACCCCTTCCAGTGACTTCAACTCCTGCTTTCCCAGCAGTGTTGACACTGGAAGAGCACATCTTTTACCTGTCATAATTATTCACCTTTACCACCAGCTCCACCCCACCCACATCATGCACCCTTGAAGGCAGAAACTTTTTCTCATTCACCTCAAGAACGCTAGGATATCTAGCATAGGCCCATAGAAAATGCCCAGTAAGTGTTTGGCAAATGAGTGAAAACTAAATAAATGACTCTGAATACCATTTTCTCTGCCCTTAATGTTCCACTGACCTTGACTGTCCTCTATACCTAATCTCCCTAAACATCACTTGGTACCAATTTCCTATTTAAATCTGAGCACCCCCATTCTCAGCCTTGAACCTCTAGAAGAAGCCTCTCTGTCTCTCTTTTCTTCACTCCTTCATTCCAAAGGTCATATATGCCTGCCAGGTCTCTGGAGTGTCTTCCTACGCATACTCCACCTCATTCAGTTTAAGGCCCCAAACCTTCTATGATTCCTGACTCATGGCTACCTCCATAATGGAGAGAAAAATCCTACCTCTTCTTTAACAAGCCCTATAATTCAAAGCTACAAGACTGATCACTTGAAGCATTATTTTCATCATAACTCCAATGTAGCTGTAAAACATTTGCTTTTCAGAACTTTTCACACTTATTTTCTCATCATATTTTGCAGCAATTCTACTTAGGTAGGTTGAGCAGGGTTTTTTTTTTTTTTTTTGATTGATGTGGACACTTAAGCTTAGAGAGGTTAAGGTGACCCCATTAAATGCCATACTAGTTTTAAAACAAAGGTCTTAAAATTGCCAGTTTGGGGATTTTTTTCTCTATAATATAATGCCATCTTTTTCTTTGGCTAATTAATTTTGTCTCCCAGTTGCCTCTCATATCTAACCTAAACTCCAATGTATGTACAAAAGAGGCCAGATAACCTCTGGTAGTGGTTCCCTGTCTTCAATGATTATCAGAGTAACTAGAGTCATGTCTTAGCATCCAGATGCCTGGGGCCCATCCCCAGAGATTCTGATTTGACGGGTGGAATCAAGGAACCTGGACACGTGATAGGTCATCTGGATGCAGGTGATGCATTAGAAACATTAGCCCCAACTCTCCAGTATTTGAGCTCCAAGGCCAAAGAAATCAAGGTGTAAGCTACAGCTACATTTCTTACTAGCTGTTTGACCATCAACAAATATTGTGGTCTCTCTTACTTCAAATTCCTTGTCCCTAAAATGAAGGCACTAATACTTACCTCCTAGGACTGACATGAGTGTTAATGTAGAAAATGAATGTGAAGGACTGAACCAAGAGTCTGACTGCTAGGAGTGTGTGATGAGGATGATGAAAATGCTGATTGCACCCCATAAAAGTCCCCCTTTGATCTGCCTGCTCTATGGCTTTTATTTCTCATGCCCAGTTGAGTTTTCTAACAAACATACAAACATAAACCTAAGGGAGACTCTCTGCTTCTTGAAATGCTTCTCCTCTCCACACTGTCAGATCATTCTCTCTAAATAAAGATCCAAAACTCCTTTCTTCTGAAAAGAAATATGTAGAACATGTGCTCATGCTCAAGACCTGGGGTGTTTGACATGTAGGGTCCCCAAATCAGATTGTTGACCTTGGCCTGTCCCATAGTGTCTAGGAGAGCATTGTGCATACAGAACACTCCCAATCTAAGGTGCACCCACCTTATCGCTGACATTAGTGATGCCCATAACCATGTTCTCCCTGACTCCTGCTGCCATCATGGAGGCATCAGCTCAGAGGAAGGAGTCAAGGTTTGGATTCAAGAACCCACATTTATCTCATCACAGTTCTGTCTGTTGTTTGGTACGGGATGCTGAGGATGTCATTGAATCTCCTGGAATCTCAGACTTTTCAGTATAAGATGATGACAATGATGATGATACTATCTGCTTTACTTACACAGGTTGGTGGTAAAGGTAAACTGTGACAATGCAATGTTTATAAACTGCAGACTGTCTTACTACACGTGAACTATTATTAATAAAATCAGTGGGGCCAGTTCTGTCTTTCTCTTTCCCCAATTCTGCTGCTTGTCATTGTCATTTTCTCAGGACACCTAGAGATTGCCTCAGATCCCAGAAGGTAAGTTTGACCTGATGAAGTGAGTAGGAGGAAAGATGTGTGACGGGTGTGAAGAAAAAGAAATCTGAGTCATAGTGAAAAAACAGTGAGTAGACAATTCTAAAAAAGGCTAAATTAAAATGGTTATGAATTCTTTTACGAAATTTTATGTTATAGTTCTTCCCAAGAGTTGTCAAGGATACATACCAAAGTTTTCAATGAGTTATTCTCACTAAATTTAGGTTTTTACGATTGACTAGCAACACTTTGTTTACGCTATAGCTGTGCATCTCATACTCTAATGTGCATATGGGTCACCTGGAGGTCTTGCTGAAATGCAGATTCTGATTCAGTAGGTCTCCGTGGACTCTCAGAGTCTGCATTTCCAACAAGCTCCCGGTGATAGCTATGCTGCTGGCCTGGGGATCTCACTTTGAGTAGCCAGCCACTAGTGTTTAGTTCAACAAACTTGAGAGAATGGAAGAAGGATCAGAGCTCTCCAGTCATGACATCCATAGCTTAACAAAAACAATGAGAGTCATTGGCACTAACACTTCTTGCTACATGCAAAAGCTTCATGTCCAAATAATATTTACAATGTTTGATTATTTATAAAGGAAATTTACAGTCACCATATGAATTGCTATTGACTCGACCAAAGCCTCTTAAGAGTAAAAGGCCCCTTGCCAGGTGTGTATGTGGGTCTCTTTACCAGTGCTTCTAGACCTTTCCCTGGAGAGAATGTAAGTGATCCAAATGCAGCCTTCTTAATTTGCCTTAAAATCTATTGAGAAGTGTTCAGGAAACTTCATTCTTAATATGGAAAGGATATAATGTAATATGTTTTCTTGGTGCTGGAGTATTCTCTTCTTTAGGCGTCGAACATCTATTACTCCCTTCAGTTGTCCCCTTCCAAACTAGACTGGAAGTAGAGCAGGTCTCACCCATCTGTGTGACTTCCTGGGAGACATTGGGTTGCCTAGAGAAAGAGCAGGGGTTTTTTGCCTCTGAGTCTAGAATTAATTGATACGGAACACATCTTGGTAACACTCTTAGGAAATGGAGAAAATTTTCATTCAGGCCAAAACAAATGGAGACCATACAAAACTTTAAAACAATGTTTTCATAATGGCCTTCCATATTTGCTGATAATATGACCTTTTCTAAAACCTAGCCATGGAATTATTGCTCCCGGTAGCAGAGAATCATTTCTGAGGTTTTAACGTATAGTGGCCTTCATTTCTGAGCATAAGAACATCGGAGGGGTTCCGCTGGGCATCTGCCGGCTGGCCAGATGGAGTGTCCATATTAAGTCAGAAGTTGGATCTTTGGCTTTAAAAAAAACAAAACAAAAACCCTGCAGCTTTGGAGAATCTTTTGCAAGGGTCAGTTTATTTCTCCGAAAAATAATTTCTATAAAAAAAATGTTGCCTTGTGTGTGCAATATTTTTCTTTAAATATGGTATAAGGGGTGTGAATGAGGAAGCCTGAAGCTGCTATTGGAAAGAAAGCTGGTAGTTTATTGATTATTTTAACATGTGTAGGTACTTAAATCTTGAAACAATAAAATAGCCCCTTTCTTCCTATCCTATTTTCTGGTATACAATATACATTTCACTATTAAATTTCCTGTCTCTGACGGTATGCTCTCAAATACAGCTCAATGCATGTCAAATTTGTGAGAAGGTTGATTAATTTTAACCATGTGAAAAATGATGAAAAGCATTTTTTTCCCTTATGTTTGTTATTAGGAAAACACAAATATATGCCTGAAGAAACACATCATTTTTTTCTCATTCTAGGAAAAATATGTGTTCATGGTACAAGAAATTCAAACTTTAAAAAATTACAAAGAGGGAAAAACCTCACTTATAAGCATCCTCAAAATAGATACCACTATTAGCACTCTGCTATACTTTTACAGTTTTTCTGATGTAACTTTTTAAAGTAGTTGTAGGAATCACTTTCTGTCCTGCTTTTTAAATCAGCATTACAACCGACGCACACTACATTTTTAATAGCTGTACATACGTTAACATGTGCATTTGTTTCTACTAAATGGGCCAATTAAGATGGAAATTCAACTTATTTGGTTTGATATGGGTAAATTTAAATCATAAAAAAGCTTAATAAATTAGCGTTACGGACTCTCATAAAAAAGTTGGAAATAGAAAAATACAAACAAACGGACATAATCCCATGAAACAAACAAAAAGTTCTTTGTCCCAGCAAAAGATGTGCTGTTTAGATGGGAACAAATAATCCTGTGGAACTTAGTGTGTGCCAACTAAAGGTCAAGCTGAGTAAACATCGTCTTCCATTCTTACCCTTGAGGACCCTTCCAGATACATATCCAGGGGTAAAGTCTCCCCAGGGAAGCCACAGCTGCCTGATCCTGCCCAGATCCAACCTGGCCCCTTTAGCAGGTCCCAGGGGCCCGGGGGACCTCTGTGTGTTCTGGGATGACAGGAGTGGGCCTAATGCACTGCAGGTGGGGAAAGTGCAAGAGGAGCAAACCTCTTTGATGCATGTCGCTCCAGGGCTTGGCACCCTTTGGGGAGTTATTTATTTGCTTTGTTATTATTTGGAATGACGAGTGTACAAATTGGCTCTAGTTTAAAGTGAGTCAGATCAAATTTGGGGTTGAGAACCACATTTCTGTTTGTAGAGGATGGGGGAAAGTTAATGCTTTTGTGGTCTACGCCAGGGTTGAGATTCCCACAACTTGAGCCTGAAATGAGGTTTAGCCTTTTTAAATAGCTGTTTTAGTCTGATGGTTAGGGATCACAGGGTTTGCTCTCTGATACGTGATACCTGGGCATTTGAAGCTGTGCTTCAAGGCTGTCATAGATGAATTTGGGTTGGAGAAATAGATCAAAAGCAATTCAGCAAGAATAAGTGGGTAGAGGTGGATTTTTACCAATTCCTAACCAGATCCACATTTCCTAAAAGCAAGAAAACTTTGTGGGTTTCTAATGTCTCATCCAGTGATGTTCTCTCACAAGAGATTAAAAGGAGAGCAGTTAACTTCAAAGGTAGCAGAACTGAGAAGACAAAAGCAATAGAAGTGGACGTGAACTGAAACCTTAGGGAAACCTTCCAAAAATCTGATAGAAGCCCTACATTTGCGGAGAGAAACTTCAGACCTCACAGAAAATTCTATTAGATAGCATTGACTGCAGATGAACTGCTGGGTGACTATCTTTGGTCCCTTGGGCCCATCTGGCTCTGGTGGGGCTGGTTAGGAGATTTCTCTGGGGTAGATTTGTCTTGTTTGCTTTCCAGATCTCCCAGGCTCTAGATGCATCTTGGTGTAATTATTCCATGAAGTTGGTTTGGCTCTGTGGGGCAACCCTGTCCTCTTCTTGATCTTCTCAGAGGAAGCTTTTGAAGACAAAGCAATATCAGTTGTTCCAATGAATAGTTCCTGCCTCAGATAGGACCTGAGTAATCTTGGATGCAGGGCTACCAGTTCTGTCACTGGTGCCAACTCTTCCGTAAAGCTGTCCACACTCTATTGTTTCCAATCATGTCTTCTCTACCATGGGGGTGGATTATGACAGGGAATTAAAGAGGAGACTGAGAGTCTCCCTTCCATGGGCTGGGACACAACAGGATCCCTCCAGGCCCGTGGCTTAGCTGAACACAGGCCAGTTAGCTTCCTGGGTTAGTTTTCTACCATAACTTCCATTTACCAGTTGTGTAACGTTAAGTATATTGTTTAAATGAGAAAAAGTTCAGGCTTGGGCATTTCTATTAAAAATTCTAGTTTTACTTTGAAGAACAAATATTCCCATGTCTTCTTCCCATCTCAGATTGACTCCTTCCTTATCTGATTTCCAAGTCCATACTAAGGTGTAAGCAGGTTTTTCATTACCCTTTAGAACTTCAGCAACAGTTGAAAACAGGCATAGAACAGGGGCAGGTGTATACTCTTCTTAGGGTTACTTTAATGTTTCTTTGGTGAGGAAGATTAGCCTAAGTATTAGAGGCTGTTTTCCTCAAAAGGGAATGAACCTCATTGCTCATCCTATGTGTTATGGGATTCCTTATCTCTATTCTTGGTGGAATTTAAGAATGTCTTGGTCCCTTAAGAATGTTCAAATATTTGTACTTATTATGACTCATAGTGCTGCAGTGAGAGTGGAGTGTTCTTTAGATCTGCAGAGTGGCTGGAAACCTCTGAATTGGAAGAGGTGAGATTTGTGGAAGTGAAGTACAGACCAATTAGTAAGGCTTTAAGGAGCAAGTAACAAAATTCTTCCAGAGGGTGGAAATGGAGAAACTGTGGGACTGTGGCTTATCAGTTAAATTTGACTTTTACTGAGTGAGGATGAGGAAACACCCAATGAGGAGCACCATGTGCAAGTGAGGGACATTTAAAGTACATACTAGAAAGGATAAGACATGGAAATATTGACTGGTGTTTCTTGAAGCAAATTTGCAGATCTTAGAATATATTCCTCAAGACAGCATCTAACTGATATTATTTCCATTTGTAGGTTCATTTCAATATGAAGATGCTTCAATTGTTAAATCATCTTAAATTATTTGTTCTTTGAAATAAAAGAAGTTGCTATATTAATTCTGAGTTTCAGTGGTCCTGTCACTGCTCCTACTATATTGCTAGATGATCATTTCTAGTTCTTCTTTTACTTTACCACTGCCCAAATAGCAACCAGCACATAATAGGTGCTCAGTTTGTATTAACTGGCTGCCCTAGCCAAAAATTGTGACATGAGCAATTGTTTACTTTGGTATCCCAGCTTTTCTTTTCTGCTCCATCCTTCATACTCAGGGATATTTCCTTTATCAACGTTCAGGCACCCAGAGTCCCGCCTCCTGCTATTGTATGAAGACATCTTGTATCTCGGCTTCTTGCAGGCCATTGGCATCCTTAACTTCCCTTGATGTGCTCTGGGGTCACACAGCAGTAAGTCAAAGTTCAGGACCTGCCAGCACCACTGAGATGCTGTTCATAGGAACTTTCAGAGCCAGCCTTTGTTCTTTATGGTTGGCTACTTCTAGAAGCTGAAGACTTTGCTTTCTTTTCTTATTATTTTTCTCCTTTCTCCTTTCTGGCACAATTCACACACTTTAATAATAATATTTAATATTTGTTGAGAGCTCCTATATTTAGGGCTCAGTACTAGAACTTTACATTCAGTACTGGCTTATCCCAACAACCCCATGGGATAAACACTATTTTCCTTCTTAGTTGAAAAATGAGGAAACTGAGTCTCAGAATGGTTAAGTAACTTGTCCAGGATCACAAACTAGTGAGAGGTAGAATTGAGTTTGTAGTCCAAATATTTCTAACCACAGAGCTCTTAAGCATCATGCTTTTCTACCTCCATCCCATGTTCTATGACAAGGGCCCAGGGAGTATATGAAGATATTTGGGTTCAATATTTCCTTCTTCCCCCTAGCCAGTGTCCAGGAATATAAATTCTCATACTATGCAATTTATTTCTACCTCACTATGATCAGGAGAATACCCTCTCTTGGAGAAAGAATCCTGTCATAGACTAGACCTCTTTGATTGCATGTTATTGTATATTGTTTCATTCTCCATTGTTTTCTCAAGCACCAATTTGCCTGGCCTGGTGATTCAACTGGCTTTTGCTGAAGAAGGGAATAGGGAGAGTTAGGCAGAAGGGTGTCTAGGAGATGCTCTATCTATTCCTCCAGGCTGCTATCACCTGACTAAATTGTTTGTTAGATTTCTGTGTTCCAGCCCTGGGGGAGGCCACAATAGCGTGTTTGTTTGTGTATGAGAGTCTCCAGCTTTGATTAGCAGCTAGCTCCAGTGCAGCTGAGCTTACAATAGGGACCAAAGGATGGGAAACAAATCCTGCTACAGTTTCCCATTGGAAAGCATTCACTGTCGAGCTTGGACACCCAACAGTGGGGCACAGATGGACGGAGGCTGGGAAAGGTTGGGTGATGGATTCTCCATGCCCCACAGCTTGGTGTGTGTGATGAAGTCAAGTGCTAAGCCTCTATCCCTCTACACGTCTTTTAGCGATTAAGATTTGAGACTGGTATTGATGTGGTTTGATGAGGACAAAGCCTGGAAGGCTGAAAAGCATGAAGGAGCCACACAATTATGAGGGCAAAAACAGTGAAAAAGATGTAACTATCTTAAAGGGCTAGTCACACAGTAAAAGAAAAAAAAAAGTCATTACTTTGGCTACATGGAAGTGGTGAAAATAACCATGACTATAATTCTACCAATGAAAGAGGGAAGTAGAAAATTTTTATTTCGTAAGATAGGAAAAGTTAATGATTTCATAACATAGACAAACTCTAGTGGAATTTTATTTCTTCTCATTAAATTAAATCCCATATCTGTTGTAAGCACCCTCATCCCTGGTAGCTGAATAATAAGGTATCTGCCTGAAATAATGAGCCCTCATACATCCTTAGAGGAGTGTTTAATTTATTGAGAATTGTTAATCAATAGTATATTTGTCTGAAACACTGTGCACGTTACAAAAAGACATAATCTATTATCTTAGCCTGTAGGTACCTTAGTTGGGTCTTCACAGGCAGGACAAAGCTGACTTATGGTTAGAACACCATACAGTGTAGCATATGAATAAATGGTAGGCAAGTGGTTCAATCAAGTTATCTAGAGGAAGAAGGCAGTCTAGTTTAAGTGGAAAAGCGAGGCTATATGAGGGGGGTAGGATTTTCAAAGACAGAGCAGTAATGTATATGGCAGAAAGGCAGGGGGAAAGCATTGCAGGTGCAGGATGGAGAAAGAGGAACACCAAAGAGATGAAAACGAGCAAGATATTGGGGGACACAGAACAGATGGACCTGATTTGTGCAGAGAGTGGGTGGCCGGAGAGTGAAAGTTAAGAAAAGTGTTGGGTAATAGTAGCAAGGTCCTTGAAGTGCAAGCCAACCTTCTTGAATTCTGTCATGTCAGTGAGCAAAGAATCATGGAGAGTTCCTCACAAGCAGGGAAAGAAAGAAAATTTTGTAGAGTATTATTATTTGTAGAGTATTATTATTTGTAGAAAGATTATTCTTAGAGAAGTAACAGATTGGAGATGGAGAGAATCAGTTAGATTTTAGAAAGTAATCCTCAGTGTACCACCCTTCCCCCACAAACACTTGATCTTTTCAAATTCTGGAAATCCTGTTCACGCTTCAGCGCTTTGCTTAAACACCATCTCCTCCATGAAAATCGTCTTTATTCCCCTAGTTAAAATGAATACTTACTCCCTTTTCTATTCCACAACTTCCTATGATTTTTCTTTTATAATTTTTTATTCATTCATTCATTCAAAAATATGCCACGCACGCAATGTGCTGGGCTCTGTGTTAAGTACTAGGGATACAGAGATGAATACAACACTGTCTTCAAATCTCACAGTCTAGTTGGGGGGCGGGCACATAAACATCTAATCAGTGCAATGTCAGTGCAATGATTTCGATAAGCACTTTAGAAAGCCTGTAGGAGAGACACCTAATTCAACTGGGAATGGATTCGGGGCAGCTTCCAGGAGAAAGTGTCTCCTGACTATGTTTAGAGACTGACGAGACAAGGGAGAAAGTGGGACTTCTAGGCAGAGGCAATAGTATGAATCCTTACTTCATTCTTGTCATATAACAGTTACTTTAAATGACTATCTTTTCCCTACTTAACCATGGAACTCTTAGCCCAATCCTTTGCACGATAATGAATGAAATAAAGAAAGAAAGAAAAAGAGAGCATGAATTTCTGGTGCCTTGGTGTAAGTTTGTAGTTAGGAAGAATCCTTTCTAGAGACACTACGAAAGAAAATAAAAAGCTATCTGAAATCTAGACCTTAGGATGGAAAGTGGGTACACGAAGGGTGAGTGAACAATGAGATGTTAAAGCTGATGAATTTGGGAGAATGCTGGTGCCATAGATAAAAAGAAGAAATTTAGAGATAGAGCTGATTTGGGGGAAGTGTTCTGGGCCTGAAGGAATTGTGGAAAGACAGGATTCTCCTCACAACGGAGTGTGAGCGGAACGCAAGCTTCTCGGATCTCCTGAACTTTGTGGGCACCCTCAATGTCTGGGGAGGCTGTTTGATGAGAATTTGCCTCAGGCATGTGTCACTTGGTCAGTGGTAAGCAGGCTGCCATCTAAACTCAAATTCCCTGGCTCATTACTGTACTTTCCTCCCCAGGAGGTCTCGCAACATACTTTTGCTAGAATGAGGTAAGACCACGTTAACACTTATTTTCTGGAGAATACATTTTATTACTTTGCTCCTTATTTTAAGGTTTCCTTGGATGCATCGGCTTTGAAGAAAACTCTATAACCAGGCCTAGATATTTCATATGTACACAGAACCATTTGAAGCCACTTCTTACAAAAGAGATCAGTCTGCCTACAAGAGCCTTCTGTAATTTGAGTAACTGTGTTTTTGATGCCCACTGATTCACTATGCTGAGGTGCCCACTCTTTCCTTGAAACTGCTCATTTTCCTTTGCTCAGATGAATGAGCTTCTGCCAGGCATGTATACAGTCATTACTTCTGCAGCCAGTGGAAAAAGTCGTTACTCATGAAACTCAACACCAGAGTGACGGTGAAAGCCAGATTGTTATGGTTCCACTAATATTGATTAAAATATGTGGAGAAAAACAATGTGCCGGACCCACAAAGGGAGAAAGTTTCTTATGTTCTTTGTTCCTGTCCCCGAGGATGTTTTGTAATGCACTTAACTCCCCAGAGTCAGCACCTCCTTCACCACACACCCTGCTGGGGAAGGAAGACTCTCCCTTTCTTTTAGGTATTTTCTTTATCCAACTCCGCGGAATCCTTCATAGTGAGGGCAGAGTCGAGGCACATGGATCTTTTAAATTTTTCTTCCTTAAAAATCTTTTTTTCGGTTTTGTTAAAAGAAAAGAGAGCTCAGAAAGTCAAAATTGTGGCATTTCCAATCCCCAGTTCAGTTGTGAGTAGAAGAGGCAGGAAATGTCCTGGTCACAGAGATTAGACAAGATATTTTCTAAGCAAGCCATTTAGCCCAGGATGTGTTATATTAATATTGTTCCAGATTAGAGTTTAGTCTCCAAGTCCTCATCCGGGTAATTTGGGGCCTTTGAGTATGAAATCTTGTGATTTCATGCAGTTTTTGCCTCTTCTGTTTCCTTTGATCAATCAGTAAGCTTCTGCTAGGATGAGCCTATTATCATACGATTGTCTCTTTTATCTGCAGATAACCCACCTGATATTTAAAAAACCATACTCTGTTTAGGCTTTTCGATAATGAAGCTAACAACTAACATCCGTGTAATATTTTACTATTCACAAGTGGCTTTCATATATCTTCTCTCATTTTATCCTCAGAACAATTGTATGAGATCAGTTTCAATATTTTTACCTCTTATACAGATGAGGAAAAGGAGGCTCCAAGATTGGAGGAGGCTTGTCCAGGCTTTCTCCAAGAAGGAAGGATGATAGTTGCCTCATCTACCTCCTAGAATATTTTTGGGAGTTTTCATAGTCTGTGGTTATGTTTTATGAAAAAATTCAAAGAAAAGTCAGTATTCTATTCTTTCAGATGTATAACAGCTTCTGTGGCTTAAGACGTTTAGCCTTCGCGAATCTAGAGCACTGTCGCTTTAAAGAACGGTCCACCTGTGTTAGAATCTCATGGGCTTGCGATCTAAAAGTGCCCCGTGCTCCACCTGAGAAATCAGAACCTTTAGAGGGGCGTTTAGGAATGTTAGTTTTTAACTAGGCCACACGACTACTTTCACAGAGAGTAAAGTTTAAGAACCTCTTTTCTAGTGTGTGTGTGTGTGTGTGTGTGTGTGTGTGTAAAATATATTCCACGTGTACCTATTGAGAATAGGGCCTATTATGATGCCAGCTGTCTTCCAGAAGTTATTGGAAATAGATTCTAGGTTCTAAACCAGCCTCTAAGACTGGCTAACTTTGTATTTGAATTAAACCACTCGAATTTTGCAGGTTTCCACTTCCTTAATTGTAAAGCAAGGAACCTAAACTAGAAGATCTCTAATATCCCCTTAAGCGCTTTGATTCAGTGTCGATGCTCTTGTCAGATTTTGGTCTCCTGATTCTTTCCTCTCTCCCCATGGAATACCCTTCTGATTGTGTTTAAGTCAGCGGTTCTCAAAATGTGGTTCTTGTTCAGCAGTGTCACCTTCACCTGGAGACTCGTTAGACATGCAGATTCTCAGGTACCGCCCCAAACCTACTAAATCAGAAACTCTGAGGGTGAGCCAGCAATCTTGTTTTAATAAGCCCTCCAGGCAATTCTAATACATGATAAAGTTTGAGAGCCGCCCAGTTTAAGCATTTCCAATCCTGGCTAGTGAATGTAAATATGCAACTTTCCAGTGACAACATTTTGTTTTCCTAGACCTCTGCGATGACTAAAAATCTACTCCTGTCTATTTCTCAGGGGAAGACATTAAGAAAAGTATAATCTCTCTGTTCTTAATATATGACTTCCAAGGGTAAAAATCCAATTTTCCATGTTACTAAAGTAGCTTCTCCCACACATAGAGGTGTTTAGAGGTCATAGGAAAGTTTGGCAGAGAAGTGAAATTTTCAATTAAAGGCAGTTTTTGCTTTGCATGGTTCCAATATCCATGAATTTCGGTTGCCACAGTTCAGTTAATTAACACCAGTCCTGCACCAACATGGTTCAAACTTTAGGATATCAACTGTAAGTAATTGCATAAAGTATAAATTTTACTGCTAGCTACTCAGCCCACAAATCCCTACATAAATAACAGATTTGGTTTATAATCAGTGACCAGTCACATCACCTCTTTCATCATTGTCCGTAATTGGTCACTCTGCATCCGTTATTCACTCTACGCACAGACAGTGAAGGAGGTAGTATTGTTGCCTCCTTGTGTCCCAGTATAAACCCACATGACATTTTTCAAAAATGGATAATTAAAAGAGGAAATTGGCTGATAAAGATGAAAGTGCAGGCTAGAAATGAGAAGTGATTTAACACTAGAAGTGAAATTCAAATGAAATAAATGGAGTTAGAGAAGAAACAACTGAAGTTGGGAGCCTTGACACTGCTGCCACTGTAGGTCTGCAGACAAAGACACTGAGTGAAGACAGACTTGTCACGTAAATGAGGGAAGCAGATAAGACAAAGAGGATGAAGATGTCCCAAAGGAATTGATGCTGGCAAAAAAAACTCACTTTAATGGGATTCTTGAGTATATTTTGCAACATTGAAAGCGTGAAGAATAAAATGTCAGAGACTACTCCAAACCTGGAAAGATACATGACAATTTACCAAGGCATGGAAGAGATGCTCCCCCTGTATTGTAATTTACAAAATGAGAAAAAGAAAGTTGTTCAAAGTACTGTTGATAGATATTTTACCAAGAATTGAAATACTTTAAATCTCAATATTTCTAATGTTGTAAATTATGGTATCTAAATAAATATTAGTTTTGTTATATTTTTTATTTCCCTATATTAGTTACAACTGGTAGTAAGAGCATTTTTAATGATTTGACAAAAATTTTAAAAGGTCAAAAACAATAATTTTTCCCATTGATCATTAAGGTTGCTTACCATGGTTTCAGTTTACATGGTCATTTTATGGCACCACACTACTGTGCAAAGTGAGGATTGCCTGTATATATCTGTCATATATCACTCCTGAAAAATAGCTACATGAGATTATCCGTTTTGTATTTTTAAAATAGAGCATAGATGTCACCACTTGAAAATATCTCTCCATTTGTTCACTCATCAAATATTTCTAAGATGCCCACATACTATCCTTCTAAGTCCTGGAACACAGGGGTGAGAACATGAAAGACACGTGCTTTCACTGATCTTTCATTCTCCATAAATGAGGAACCAAGTAAGTAGACACAATTTCCGTCGGTGGTAAGGGTTCTGAGGAAAAGAAGAGAGGGTCATGAGACAGAGGAGGACTATGCTTGTACGAGCGAAGGAAGGATGGTTTGGGAAGGAGGGTGTCAGGAAAGGCCTGTGGAGTTCCCACCAGACACATTTCTGTCCCTGAGCAGGGATAAAACAATGGTGAAACATCTCATACAATTTCAGTGACTAAGTCCAAACTTATTGGGTAACTTGGAGGGCAATATATTTCTGAAAATCAAAACATACTCTTTTACTTATCCTAGTCATGTATGGCCTGTACTAAGTAAAACAAATTTTAAAAACCTAATATTAAATTTATAAATAGAACCTTAACCTCAAGACTATGATAACTTTTTCTTCTATAACTTCAGCACTAACTGATATTTTATTTTTACTGATTACATATATTTAAATCTGATCATAAGTTTACATTCCAAAGGCTGTGGCCTTCACTCAACTGAGAAATGAGTATGAAACAGTATTTTGACAAGAAGAGCAAACCATATTCTGATGTTGATTAAAAAAAAGTTAGTCAAGCATTAGTCAATATCTAGCAAAAATAACATTGTTATAGAGAAATTATAAATCCATATATAAAATATCTTTTAGCACCTATCATCTCAGAACTTGGCATCAACGATAAACACTATTAATGACAAGAGAAATAGTGCCACTGTTGCCATATGAATTTTATAGTTAGCACGTGGGCACGAGCAAAGACAGTGGGTTACCTTTTTAGATGGTGAAATATGAAAGTGTAGATGTATATAGATGAATAGGAATGAAATATATGTATCTATATATATGCAGAGAGAGAAGTCTGTATAAGTGTTTGATTAAAACTGTTGTAAAGGTGAACAGAAATCCAAAGCGTATTTGTTTAAAGGATTTCCTTCTTACAAAACAAACCTCTCTTGGTTTTTATCCAAGCTGTGAGCAGTTATAAAGCCTGCCCTGAATCCAGTGCAGTAAGTGGTATTAACCTTAGAGTTTGGAGGTGAGAGAGAGTGGTGAATGTGGAGTTGCTTCGCTTGTTTAGCTGTGCATGTGTTAAGTAATTCAGCACCGCCTGGAGCATGGAAACAAGATTGGCGATAGCAAGGGAGGCCTACCAGCTGCTGTGCTGTTTCCTTGACTGTCCCTTAGCTTGGATGCTCTGAATGGGACACCTGTGGACACAGTATGTTGTTGAATCCTCCTTTTGGAGCCACATCACATACAGTTTACCTCAAAGCTTACTTTGAGTCTGTGAAAAATAAAGCCAGAAATGATAACACAGAGGGTTCTCCCCGTCCCAGCTTGCTCTGCAGCATGGATAACCACCACCTCAAGCTGTCTGAAGAGGAATAACAAGGTCTCCTGTGGGGCAGGTTGACAATGAGCTACGGGACCAGAGCAGCCAGAGTGGTGGTTTGTGAAGGCTACTGCTGTTTGAATGAAACTCAATTGACAGGCGAGAGTCAGAAAATCAAGAGAAAGTGGACAATGCAAACTTGCAAAAACCTCATGGTGTTATAAAAGTTTTCTCTAGTCAATGTCCGGCTTCATATTTCTTTCTCTAGGACTCCTGATCCCTGCCTTAGCTCTCTTTCTCCTATCTAAACACCTTCCAGAGATTTTTTTTCTTTCTTCACCTTTCCCAACCGTAGCTTCGAATTTGAGACAAAGTAAAAGTGCTCATAATGTTTATAATAAATACATAGTTATTAGTGAAAGGACTGGTATTAAACTCTAAGAGCAAGACAGCACTGCAAAATATCCTAGAAGTATGAAATGATGCAGTTTATAATTGCAATACGTGGATAGGAAAGTTAGAATATCTAGTCTCCATTTTTAATTTGACATTATAGTGTTCTTTAAAGATTTTATATCTCACGGGTGGCTGTTACTCTATCAGGTAAGCGAGGAGCGAGCGTGAGCATGGAGGAGGGGTGTGTGTGTGTGAGTGTGAGGGTAAATTGTGGTAAAAGATGAGTAGGAAAAGAAAAAATAAGAAGACTATTTTATTCCCCCATAGTGTGAAATAATAATTGATAATGATAATAAAATTGAGGATGCTCGATGGTTGTCATTTAAATATAAATGCATATATTTAGGTCTTCTAAACGAGCAAGCACATATTGAGGGTACATGTAGTGTGCAAGGGAATTTCAGAGCTAGAAAGAGGGAGGGATTTGTTTTCTGCGTTTTAGAATGTCGTGGGAACACAGACGTGAATTCTTAATTAGTGGAATATGTTTTCAGGGCGCGTATCAAAGAGGGCAGCTGTATCGAGTATGGACTGAAAAAATGGTCCAGACCATCTTAACATTCTCTTTGACCCTTTGATGTCACTTCAACCTCACTTTAAAGGTAGAAAAATATTACGTTACTGAGTCCTAGCAAAGACATGAGAGGCTGGAGACCAGGCAGCATGTCCTGCCTACTTCAGCAAGATCACACAGGCCTTGCGCCCAGCCTCTGGGTCCTGACGTCTTGGCAGCTTGTCCTTCTCCTCATCGGTGCTGAGAGACAGTCTGAGATCTCAGTCAGATTCCGATAAAATGAGAAACAAAACCCTACAGGGGAGAAATCCTGATTTTTCCATTTCAATGACTACAGAGGAAGCTGAAAGGCCAAAAAAGAACAGTGAGCAACGTGAGGAGGATGCTGTCTTGGTGAAATGACAAAGAGATGCTCGCTTTCAGTCCCTCGGAGTGCCTTGATTCAATGTCGAGTTTTAAGAAATACTCCAAAAAGAACTCTCAGGTTGTGAGGATTAAAGTCATGCCCTCTTTGGAGACTTAAGCTTCCTGAGAAGAAATGAAAGGGAGAAAAAGCTAAGCTTTGTAATATCTAACATTTTTTTGAGCCAGGAACTCTGATAAATGGTTTGTGTATATGACTTCAGTTCATCCTCACAATAATTCTCTAAGGTATAGAAAACTTATCAATGCCATTTTACAGATGAGAACATTGAGGCTGAGAGTGGTTGAGTAAACTGCACAAGGTCTTTGGATTAGGAGGTGAGATTTGAAAGCAATTGTGTGTGTAACTCCAGAATTGAAGCCATCGGCAGTTATGCAACATCAGAAGAAATACAGAGCTTCATATTAGTGGGGTGGACTGATGGATGGAGAAATAGGTAGGTCAGTAGGTAGATGGATGTATCAGAAAGATTCTCCTTTAGTAATGTAAAAAGGGAGAGACAAATGACACAAGTTGCTAAAATGCCAGAGAACAAACAAGGAAACGGGTGCTGGTGAGAGAAAAGTTAATTCTATGTATTGAATCCTATGCTTATTGCTTTCACATGCCTTATTTCATTTGAAGTGTTATTATCCCATTTTACAAAAAAGGAAAATGAGGTCGCAGAAAGGTTAGGGAGATTTCTTAAAGTCATCAGCAAGTAATTAGCAAAGGCCAGATTTAAACTCTGGTTGTCTGACTCCAAAATCCATGCCTTGTTTATAGCATCATAATGTCATGGTGAATGAAAGCAAACCCCCGAAAGGTGAAAGAGGAAGAGCACACAATTCAGAAAAAGCCTGTGGCTCTTCCTTCACTTATTCATTCATAGTACACACATTTATGCATCAGGTCTCTGAAATGGCACACAAAGTTACATGAAACTTAGAGCCTACCATTTGTTGTCCAAAAATTATAATGAGCCTGAAGTATAAATAGTTAATATTTGGGGCTGGCCCCGTGGCCAAGTGGTTAAGTTCACATGCTCTGCTTTGGCTGCCCAGGGTTTCGCCTGTTCGGATCCTGGGGGCGGACGTGGCACTGCTCATCAGGCCATGTTGAGGTGGTGTCCCACATGCCACAACTAAAAAAAATATATACAACTATGTATTGGGGGGATTTGGGGAGAAAAAGCAAAAAAAAAAAAAAAAAAGATTGGCAACAGTTGTTAGCTCAGGTACCAATCTTTGAAAAAAAAGTTAATATATAATGTGAAGCCATATATGATAAAATGCTGTATAAAAGAATCTGTAGAATTCTACCTGACTTTTGTCCTCTTTGAAGTCTCTGGAATTGCTGGAATTATCATCAGGGCCAGCATGGGAGTGATGAGGTGCTGAAATTCTTGGTCCCTTTCAAAGCTTCCTCTCCACTGGGCTCCCTGCCACTAGATAACTTCTTGTGAAGAAACGTTCAAGTCCATCTTATCCAGGAAGTCTTCTTTAAACCCTCCATCTGACCTGTGCATCCACTTCTGAGCTCTCGGGGTACTCACGTCGATCCTGATTCACATGTCCTCCGTCACTCAGCTTCTCAGTTGATGCATCTTCTTTCTGCAAAGACTGTAAACTAGGAAGAGTCTACGTCTATTTTTTAAAAAATATGGCACAACACCCTGCAAGGCATCATCATTTACATCTTGAGTGCTCTACATATAATTATTTCACCATATTTAATTAAGATATTCTCTCAAGAAGACCCTATACAATTCAAAGACTGAAAGAAAAGCAGCATATGGTTATCTGTCACTGCATTTGTTGACTGGAACATTTTGAAGTTTCTAGAATGCACGAGAAGGAAGTTGGTAAAGTTCCAAAGTCAACTGGATTTCCCAAAGTTGGGACTTCCCTGTATGTGGTCAGTAGTTTTGGGGTGTAACGTTTGCCATGTTAGGGACCTCTGGGATTCCTCTCATATTCTTTACCCACATTCTCAAGCCCACTGTCCAGTTAGAAAGCTTGAAGAAGAAATTATGATTCTGGAGGTGCTTGGACATTTATAAAATTCTTGATATTCAAATTTAACTCTCAATAACCACACAGGAAGAAACCTAAAAGTCACATTCTGGCTTTTGAACTGAGGGTATTCAAGGATAGAATAACAAAATCACTTCAGATCCGGGGGCCAGGACGAAGAGGAGAGGACCAGGAGCCTGAATCTGCATTCCCAGCCTCTGCTCTCTCTACGCTCATCCAGGGCCTCTTTCATCAATCCTGACATCCTAAGTGATGGATTCGCTAACACAGTCTCAAGAAAGCTCTAGGTGACTGATGTGATTTCTGATTAAGATTGCTATGCGTGTGTGGAAATGAGAAAGAGAGGGAGGGAGAGAGAGACCACCAACCTGAGAGGAACCCCATGTCCGACAGAGAGGCAGGCTTGGTGACAGACAAAGCAGTTAATTGTGAGCAGTTCCACTAAGGGGCCTGGGAAACTCGAGCGCAGAGGGGCGGCTGTGACCCATTTGGCTCAGGCAGTGCTGGTCTTGCATATTTCAACCTCCTCTAGGGTCAAACACCTGGGTTACCTCGTGAGTGCAGCCGTGTTCTTAGAGATTTATGATGTTTACCAAATCTGGCAGCTGGCTAATTTGTTGGAAAGGTAATGCTTTGGGAGCCTACTCTGCAACCCAATGCTCCCCAGGAGGGCTTTAGTCCCCTTGCTTATTGTTCTTGCTGAATCGCCCAGCCAGTTTCTACAGCAAAGAAAGCGCTTTCTGCTCTCCTTTGGGCTCTCTTGATCCTCTGGTATCTGACATCGGTCATTTTGAAATTAGCCCCCTCCTGTTTGAAAGACATGAGCCCCCTCTTATTAATGTGAGATGACCTTGGCCTGTCTTTATGAAGTTTTCTTCCATTGCGTCACTTGACATATTTAGTCATGGAAAATGCCTCACTCTGATTTTCTCAGGAACACTACTTGCTTGTTCTCCCAAAGGATTTTCTTTACATGATTTGTGTTCCCTTACTATGGAGGAAGCCCTCAAGATGGAAATTCCAGGGCTAGGAATGAAAGCAGAGGGTAAGCACCTTGCTCCAAGTGTACACAGCAAGTGAGCGGGGAGACGAGAGTTGAGTCGACACAGTTTGAGTTCAGAGCCCTGAGAATTTTCATTTCTACCAAGTCTCCAGGTGATGTGATGCTGTTGGTCTGAGGACTATGCTTTAAGATCAGGTGGTTTAGACACAAAGAGAGGATGTCAGAGTCAGTTACCTTTAGAGTAAGAAGGATCTTAAGAGATTATTCTATTGAGATGTTTACTGACTATATTCAAAAGAGCCTTAGGATTCTGAAGAGGTGCCTTGGGGTGGATGTATTATGCAAGGAGAGGTCCCCCATTTTGGTTCAAGATATAATCAGAGCAGCTTGTTTTTATCTGTTTTATATATTGGAGTTTTATATGTGGTTTTATTTGATAAGAGGTTTTTGCTACTTAAAACAGAAGTGAAACTACCCATCTAGTCCAATATTTTATTTTAAATATGAAAATGCAGAAACAGAGGCAGAGACTTACTTAAGATCACAGAACTGTATAAGTAGGTCTTTCTGGTGAATAATGCTACCTCCCAAACTCTGTACAATTTAGCTGTATGTACGTGGCGGATATGACACTCTTTCCTCTCAGCTCTAAACTCATCCTTGTGCACTCTACCCTGTGATGTAGGAGTGGGGACAGTGCATACCACATTTCTGTTTTGCCAGGTGGCTTGAGGTTAGGCTATCAATAATAGGTACTAGAGGGAAACTCAGAGGTTTAGGAGCCTGGGTTTTGTCTGAGTCCAACTAGATTTCCCCTTTCCAAATTTCAGGAACTCTACTTTCCAAACAATGTCCTTACTTGCACATGAGAGAGCTGCTGAAGTTGTAACTTCAACATAGTTTGTAATTCTGTAACACACACAATTAAATGTTGTGCTTGATTTTCAGCGATATCAGCCCAGAGTTTACAAGAGATAAGAGATCCTTTTAGGGCTGCTGCATGAGTTCTCTTCTGTGATTTGTGATAAGAATTTAGACTCGAGCTTTTCACTTCTTTCTAATAATTACTCCAGAGTACTCAGAAGAATGTAGCCCACACCACAGCCCTCATAGTCATCATCACTGTCATAATGGTCAAGGACAGCAGCCATCTGGGCTCTCAAGGCACTTTCTTCAGTAGGCACTTTATCACAATCAACCACAGGTGTTCATTTGATTAAGTGTGATGCCATTGCACTGCAGAATTATTGGCATACTATTTTCCATTGGCTTGGAGCCCATCAGGGTGTTCAAACCTAAGGACACAACCAAGCCAATCCTAAAGGCCATCTATGAGGGTCTGGTTCCTAATCTCATACCTGCGATCACTTTCTGTGTCAATCAGAACCACCTAAGAGATAAACCACACTGGTTATTTTAGCAGAGAGAATGAATAAATATTAGTTTACTATGTGTGAAGTTATAAACTAGGTAACTGAATGTAAGACACTAATGAATATGGAGCATCACAAAGCAGCATAAAGAAGGATAGGTTTGGACCTAAGAAATTACTTAAAGTTAGGCGTAATGTATACCGTACATTTGTATATATAATTGTCCTTGATTTCTAAGCCTATCTAATTGCCTGAGACGGAATCTATATTCTGACAGAACTTTTTACGTACTTCTACAATGCCCACTTTGCATTGTGCTACAAATGTCTTTATACGTGTCTATGTTGTGTCAACATAGATACCTCAATGGTAATTCTCATCTCTGCCATATGCCCTAATACACAGAACAAAGTAGGCCAATAACTATAGAAAAGAATAATGAGCCTTGATACTGTTGAACTTGCTTTAGTTAATGGAGTATTCAGTACAGACCGTATTCTAGAGAGCAGGTCTTGGGATTCTATCTTTTAAGGTATTATGCAGCCTTCTGAAAATTTTCACTATGTTGTGTACCTTAAAGTGATCCTGCAGTGACTGCAAAATAGATCCTTCCTTCTGCCTTCCTAATATGATTTCCCAACTCCTGCTCATCACCTAGCAGCTGATTAAAGAGACTGAATAATAAAGCTATACCTAGCCCAGTCCAGTAAGCCTGTGCATGATGAACATCCAGTGCTGAGAAAAGGTTATATTCCAAAGAGGGTATAGGTTCTTGTTGCGTTCCTAATTGGATTAAAAGAAGCTTCTCAATTCAACAGATAGGACATCTGTACTACACTAGATTTCAAACCTTACTAGATATAGAGAGGACCTTGCCTTACAAATTTTTAGAATAGTTATTTGTGTGAATTGAAATAAAAAATCTTAGATGAATTTATTTCATCCTTTGACAGTTATGGAAGGGTTGGCTGAGCACAGAATTTGAAGAAGGACAGAGTGAAGTCAAGTTTTTTTTAGTCGAAAACAACAAAATCCTCTCTGGCTAGTTTAAGCAATGAGAGATTGATTAAGGGATGGGGATAGTTCCCACAATTATTGGGACAGCTGACAAAATAGATTCTAAATGAACTTCTGGGAATGACTCTTAAAAACACGCTGCAGAGCTGGGTCACTGTGGGAGCTGCTCCCTCTGCCACCATCAAAACACCTAGATTCAGGAAGCTGCCACCACAGCAGCTGGCTCTAGCGCCACACGATTTCTGTCAGGAACAGGAAGGAAGGGAATCGGGATGCTAGGCTGAATCACAAGGCAACTAACAGAGCTGCTGTCTCCAGAACCAGGTTGTCCTGCCACAATCCTCCTCCACAAACCAGTTACCATATGCTTTGCCTTTGTCCCCTCATGACTTAGCTCATGAAGTCTCTTGTGAGTGCATCTGACTGGCAATTCCCTAAATCACCTGCAAAACAACAGTAAGATGTACTAAGAAATGAATTTTCTTTTTAAAATCTGTTTTGTTTTGTTTCTCTTTCTGCTTTTGCTTTTCATTTTCTGCTTGCTGGAATAGGGTTGGGGTGGGTGTCGAGCAAGCCGATACACGGTATAGACTTGATGATAGAGAAGTCAGATGAGTCTCAAAGAAGTATGTCTTTGGAGATGAATGTGGGGTGTGAGGGCAGTCAGGATGGCACTGGGCTTCAGCAAGATGGGTGGTGGATGGGGAACCAAAAGGGAAAGGAGTGATTGTTACTAAAATCCTGCAGTAAAAGCCCTGGAAGCACTTTGTAAGAATATCATAGTATAAATAACATGTATCACAGGATGAAATTAGTTTATGGTTTTCATTATGTTCAATCTTTTTTTTATTTGATTTTCACAATAATCTTGTGAAGTAGGTAAAGAGTAGTTGAATTAGTGTTGTTATCAACTATTTCTTCACTCCATAATTGATGTGTTTTATACGTTTGTTTTATAGTAGGTTATTTGAAAGTAGAGTATGACTCAATTTAAAATTCAATATTTTAAAATTTTTGTGAAAAAATAAATAGAATTTTCTGGCCCTCTCTTCACCTTACTTATTTTGTCTTCCCTTGGACCAGATGCTGAAAATCTCTCCAGCGTTAATAGCTTCTATTTTTCATTAAATATGGGGGAGGAATGGGGGTGTAGTTAAAAAAAATTAAGTAGCAGCCGTCTTTCAAAAGGTAGGTATTTAAACTGAATTTGAAAGCTGCGATAAAGAGGGTGGCTCAGAAACTGTGGAGATTGCAACTAAGCATCAGGTAAAGGAAGCAAATAAGCAGAACAAACCACCCAGACAAAGTGTCAACCGGGCAAAGTTTATCTTCGAGCATATTCCATTTCTCATTTTAGTAGGCATCCCACTGCGTGGTTCCCTGGCTCGTTTACCCTGCTGTCCGTCATTGGTAGCAAACAAGTCAAGTACCTTCCAGTGAAACTGTCCTGAGAAATGTACACTGCAGAGACTCCTCAAAGAGAAATGGATGGATTCATTTGGCTGCCTCGTTGCTGCACATCCCAATTTATATTCATTTTCACTGGAGAATGACTACAACTGTAAAATTTAAAAATTGGCTTTGAAAACTGCTGGTACCAAAAATAGATGATAGTTAATATCCTGTCTTTCAAATCAGAAAACATCACACTTCTCCCATGTTGGCAATGTCTGGTAGGTTTTACAGATTTCTTAGAGCTTCAGAATTACCACCTGTATCTTAAAACCAGGTCCATCTACCTTTGTATGACATGGCCAATTGATGATATAAACCAGTTTCTTTAGGCACTCCAACTATCCAGTTCACAGAGAAATTGTATCCAACTCTCACTCTTTACTCTGCCTTAAGATCCATTTCAGTGGCTATTTTGGATCCCATCCTTTTACCTTCTCTTTCAGCTCCAACTTCACATGGCCATTTGAATTGACACTATAATAAGTGAATCTTTTAGGTCTAGAGGTAACAATTTCCATTTGAACTTGTTAGGTGGCAAAATATTAATCTCAGACAATTCAGAGAATCCAGTAAATTTAGGGTTAGCCAGTTGATTCAAACCTTTTTGCTCTTCCCTAATCTTTACAATCCCTAGAATAGTGTCTAAGTTCCAGGAAACTTACTGAAAGCCAACGTGCTGGAGAGAGATGGAGTTTAGGTCAGGACCATCTTATCCTTGGTCATTCTGTTTGCTGCAAAGATTTTAATGCTCACCTATCTTGGGATATAGATTGATCATGACCAGATTACCCCAATGGAATCCCTATTGTGATATCTTCAACAAAAATTTGCCTTACCAAGTTCTGAATCCTAAAACTCCCCAGCAGCTTGGCATACCCTACCATGAAAAAACCCACCATAAGGCATATGGCTAATTCCTCTAGTGGTTTCAATAGGTTTTGATCAGCTGATTTGAGAATCTAATCACCACTGGTATGAATGTACATAAGTATGTATGTATTTCTATGAAGTAATGATGTGAAATGGAAGAATAAATTCTGTATTGATGTTTTTTCCCTACTGGAAAGTCCAGTTTCCTTAAATCCCTTCTTCCTTTGAGCCGCTAGACAAGACCACATGCAACCCTCAAGAGAGAGTGGCTATAGCAGATCACAGCAAAAGAGAGTGGAATTTACGACTTTTGAGTAGCAATCAATGTGGGGACCTCCAAAGCCATGGGGGACTCAGGGCATAAACGTTATAACAATAACAATGAACTGGTTCAGTAAGTTCTTCTTCCTCCTGGACTGCATAAAGACTTTACAGGCTGTAAGAAAGCAAGTTAGAGGGAGCAGGATTGCTAAGACATAGGTGTATCCCTCAGTAGGGATCTTATAGCTCCTCCTTTTTGGGGAAGGAGGACAGAAAATATAATCCTAGATAGTTTAGAGATTTCATGAACAGATGAAGCTGTTTCTCACTTCCAAAGAACACAGCAAATCTCGTAATGTCCTCTCTTCCACTTGGCATGGAACAGGGGCAGGAGTAGAAGCAGCTGTGCAGGGGGTTATACAGCAGCATTCAAAGATAGGTCTGGCCCTGGCTCTGCCCTTCATCAGTGACTTTGGGCAAATTACTCAGCATCGCTTTCTATTGGTCAGTGTTGTTGGTATCATCAGACAGGATGATATATGTTGAAGCACACCATGAACTCTAATCTCAGAATTTTAAGCCATATTACACACAGAAAACACTAAACTGGATGATCCACATCAAATATATATTAAAGATATATATATACACATTAAGTATATATACATTTATATACATATATAGATATATATACACACACACACACAGACACACACATCATTGGCTTAGGTTCCCTAAAAATGGGTCCTGATTTCAGCCCCAACACAGGCCATATGTATAATCATGTGTGATTTCGAGCAAGACATCTCATCTCATCTCTCTTAGCCTCTTACCTCTGAAAATTAAAGTGGGGTAGACCAGATGGGCTCAGTAATCTGTTCCATCTCTGTACTACTATGGTTTTGACAACTTATGCTTATACGTTCAGTCTGAGTTCTTAATCAGACAAGAATGAATTTTAATTAGTTAGTCTGGTCAGAAATAAAAATTAGAAGAAATGGATTGTTGAGAAGAAAAGTCTATGAATATAGTCAGCCCTCCATCCAGCTAAAGGCATTCTTAAAAATATTTACGTGGCCTTTCCATTCATAAATGTATGTGATGATTTCTCCTAACAAGCATGTGTTGAGTGACTTCCAGGTACCAGATTTGGGAATCCAGGCACCTTTCTTCCCCTGCTCTAAAAAGGACCTTCTACTGTCAGGAATGAAATAGCTCTTAGATGCTGTACGTCAGTGGATCCAGCAGGATGCAGTACCTTGTTTTGGGACAGGAATAGGAGTGAACTTTCATGGAGACTGAGACTATCCATGGGGAAAATAAAATGGAAACATCCACCAAAACCCAAACTTTAAACCTGTTGTTCAAAGTAAGTGCAAGTGCACCATTGATATCTGGATTGAAGTTCAGTTTTTCCTCTGAGCATTGACTACTTGTGGCATGTACGGGAAGTCAGTTGCTAGTTGCCAGAGTAGGTCAAACCCATTGTTTTCATAGAGGAATCTGAGGCCTTGGAAAGTGAAGTGAGTGCCCAGGGTTGTGTGCTGGTGAGTGCAAAGCCAGAACTGAAGGTCTGTGCCCCTGTTTCTTAGTGCTATGATTTTCCTACCACATTTAGCTGTGGCTACCTCAACAATGGCTTATCATCATCACATCCTAACCCAAATGTGGTCTTCCTAAAACACATCAGATTTCATTTTGAGGATGTTTTTTAGATATCTAAATGTCTTAGGAGTTGTCATATTTAGGGATGCAAAGTAAAGACTAGTAAATACTAGCAAGGAGGTAAATAAATTTAGAGTACGTTTCAAAATCTGCTGGGAGATGAAAACTCAGTTATTTTTGTTATCCTTGGTCCAGATTTTTCTGTTTCTATAAAAAAGAATTTTGTGAGTTAAGCTGTATAACCATTGGCTTTGGCATTTTTTCAAAGGGTTTCTTTCATTTTGCAGAAGACCTCATTTATTCCTAGCTCTCGCTATTCCCGGGGGATTGGAAACTCAGCCAGGGCATCTGATTTATATAATTAGCCTTTCGTGAGTATGGATGGCCTCTCACTCCAGCATGAAGTGAGGTGAATTTGAGAAAAAACACTCTTCCTTTATCCTCCTCCTCACCCTCCCTCCCAACTCCAATTCTCATTTGTAACCCGATTTACCAGGGAAAGCAATGATTCTGCAATCCAATGTGATCTCACCCTGTCAGAGCTTTCAGCCAGCAAGACTTAGAGCCCATCAATTTCATAATAATGGGTGTATAATGACGGTCCCTTTGGTATTGCTCTCACCCAAATCCCCATTTAGAGACGGCGACTGGAAGGACAAAGGCTAGTGTTTCAGGAAGGGCAGATTTAGGGTAGATCGGCCATGGAAATCAGCATTGGCTCACATGTCCAGGACCTAATGAGAATCTGGCAGAGGCCCAAAAGGAATTGAATCCACTTTGCTTCTGCATTCTAGTCCCTATTTCAGTGCTTTTCATGGGAATCTGTAGAATTCTAAGGGGAGGAGGTGAGGGAATGGTGCAGGGAAGAGGTAAGTAATCACAAGAGTATTTGCTCAGATTGATCTCTGTCCTTCTTAGTACAGGGACAAAAGATAGAGCCTCTGATGGTTTCCTCTATGGGGGATTCTCCCACAGTCATCTCTACGTCCTATTTTGTGACTGTTGGAGATGCTCAAGGCCCCTGCCCTTGACTGTAGTAAGTATGTATCCTTGAAGTCCACAAGGTTTCCACTTGATGATTTGAGCTCGTGTGAACTTGCCAATTTGACTCTCAGCCTCATCCTTATTTTTCCCAATCACAACAGATCACCTCCTTCGTGCATATTCTTATGGTTGAAATCTGACAGTGCTAGAAAACATAGATAGTCAGAGAAGTGTCACTAGAGATGGAAAAAAAAGGGAAAGTGCAAACAGATATGTAGGACCAATGCCAAATTTTCTGGCCAAATAGTTTTAGAATTCTATTTGAAAGTAGCTGGAATATGTCAGTGAAGAAGTAGGAGGACTTTTTTGTCCTGCAAATACAATTCCTCCGCAGCTGTAGAGGTGGAGATGATGTCCTATTGGGGAAGAGGAATGGACTGAAAGGTCATCAGAACATCTTCTTGCTCCAGCCTTTTTTATCTGAAGCATGTGGTGCTTACTTTGATTCAGAGAGAATGAAAACTTTTTGTAGTACTAATCTCAGAGATAGCACTTATGTGAAAAAGCAAAACAGATTTTCAAATACGTGATTAATATGTTAGGAAATGTTTACCTCTTGTCGGGGGAGGAGGAAATACGGTGAAGTCGGCTGAGTGACTGAATGCTACCTAGTTTTGAGGTTGATCTGAATTTAATTTAGATTTTTTCTCACACCTAACATTCTTAGATTGACAGGAAATACTCTGTTTGCCGTCCTCTGTTCTGTTATTAAGTTGGTTGACTATGAGACCCTTCACCAGTCTGATTTGGGCCACTTTCTTATGTCGCAGTCTGGTCTCGGAGGCATCAAATTGCTCAGCCAAGCCTGTTGAAATAAAGATTGACTGTATGTGTAACCCAAAGAATATATCTGCGATAGCTTGCTTTCTGCCATGTAAAAATGTTTCCTCTGGATCTGTGTGGGGTTTTATGGGAGTTCTCAGTTCCTGAATCTCTCAGCAGGTGCCCTAGTTCCATATCACCCAGCTTCCAAACAGAGCCACCACGATGCTTCAAGAAGGTCAGTCCCAAAGGCTCTGGGCTTCTCCCTTTGGTTCTCCTGTTGGTGCACTCTTTAGTTTTAAGCTATAACACAAGTAATAGGCATTCATTTTTGAAACAGCTGGCCTGTTAGAGAGACCTCAGTTTGGGGAAGTGTGTAAGGCTGCATTTCATCTTCTGAATTTTTATTTCTGAGGACTCAGAACTTGCCCTCCATCCTAGCTTCCTTGCTCCTCTTCATTTCTTTCCCTGGCATTCCTCCTCTCCTGCCCTCTCTGCTTCTTGGCTTGCTTTTCAGCCAATGGGGCTTTCTTCTTCATCTCCTGCTTATTGATGAATGAGTTTCATTCATCTTTCGCTCTCTCTTTTTTTTTAAGGGGGGAGGGGAGAGCAGGGTCGTCTGTGAATAGCTATAGAGTTTGCCTGCTCCCATTTTTCCACTTGGCTATTCAGTTCCATGGAGACAGAAAATGGAGGGGAGCAGCAGGATGGGAGGCACCAGGGTCAGAGGTCAAGAGTGGCCACTTTTTAAATTAAAGCTTCTCATTTCCACTGGGGATAACATATTGTAACCCAAAGTAACTGTGCGAGTACTTGGCTGTCAGAAGGCTCAAAGCAAAGGGAGGGAGGAGAAAAAAGTAGGGAAGAATCAGAGAGAAGGGGAGGAATGCAAACTCTGGGGTCAGTTAACATTATGTGCAGTGCTTTCTAAGATAGTGTCTGGTGACGTGAGCTGTTGTGCCTTGAACCACTCTGCATATCGTCCCAAGAGTTGGACCTGGTATATACTGTGCAATCTATGTACAGAAGATTACAGCCTTCCTACCTTATAGACAACTTATTTTAAAACCATTTAATTAGGTGGCAAACTATTGTGCAACATCAAAGCTTTTTTTTGGGAGGGTGGGTTATGCTACATGTTACATTTATTGTCACGTCTTAGAGACTTTGCAAGACCACTCAAGAGGCCATTTGTGTCCTATTGGGTATAAGATGCACACTTAAGTTTATCTGTTTTAGTGTCTTAGTGATTGTCTCATGGCCAAAGTGCAAGAAATTCTACGTTTATCCGTTTTAGTGTCTTAGTGATTGTCTCATGACTAAACTGCAAGAAATTCTACTTTCAGTGAATGAGATCTGCTTGCTTTTTTATTTATGTATGCTGTTCTAACACTTCAAATATAATTTTGATTAGGAATGGATTAACATCAAAATCAAACTGTAATTTTCCCACTACATTTTTAAGGGCTTGGTCTCCATTTTATTTGTCTTTATGCCCATAGCACAAACCTCAGCAGTGTTCAATAATTGTGTGTGGAAAGGATGAATGATGAACCAAGGAGATTTAAGAATTTTTCAAATATCTCAAGCACTTTTTTTATATTCTGGGATATTAATTTGTTTCTGTCAAATGAGCCTAATTCAAATTGAGAGCCATACTAAGAGAGGTTTTCATCTGATTAGGCTTCTAGTTTTGTCTGGGAACAGGTTTCCATTCTAATAATACAACAATAATCAGATGGAATCCTCAAAATAGAATGAGTCGACATAAGTCTACAATGAAATAAAAGGACTTTCCATAGTACAGTTGTTTTAAAATCTTGAAACTCATCAGAATCACTCAGGAGACTTAAAAATTCTTCTTCCTGGGCTCCATAACTGGTAATTCTGATGTGCAACTTGTTTGGTAAACTACTGTCATAGCGCAGGGAAAGCGAAAAAGGAATAAGTTTTGCAAATAAACTCTGAAACATTTAGTAGAACTCAGAGCCATATACAACAAAATTCCATTATAACTAAAAAAAATACAGAGAGAGTGTTATAAAACAAAGCTATTTCCATGTCTCATGCAGCTGGCCCATAGAAACAGTGCCTTATTGATATGATTACAATAAATACTATACAATGAATAAACATGAACATCAAGTCCTTTCTCTTTGAGGCGATATAAGTAATAGCTATTGTTTTATGAAGGAACTAGATTGCAGACAGTTTACATTGAGAGTGAGGAGAGCAGAGCTGAACTGATAAACTTTATAAGACATTTTGAGATATTTATGGAACTGGATCCTATGATTAAATGGCACGTGCTACATATTCCAGCTACCTACTTGGGCAATAAAATGAGATAATTCAAATGCAAATGTCTTAAAATTATAAAAGCACCAAATAAGTGTAAGCTGGCACCCACCATTGCATTCTTCATAACAATATTTCATTATAATAACTGCAACAACGATATTGGTTACCTCTTGAAATTTACTGCATAAATGTAGGGACTTATTAGGCTTCTTTCTGTCTTTATTATATAGACTGCTCTTAAATCCCTAGAGAATTTTTATTTTACACAGAAATAATTTTTATCATATTTATTTCTAAAAAGAATGCCTTTGAGATTTATTATTTGAAGAATTAAGCAATAACAAAAATAATAAATTACAAAACTCTTAAGGAACATATATTAACATTGTGATTATTATCCTGGGCTTTTGACAATCAAGAGTAAAGAGTTTCAGGGTTACCTCTATTTTGTTAGGTCTTGATCTTCAAATGCTAAGATATATTTTTTAATTATGACATTAATTAAAAAAGAGAAAACAGGGGCTGGCCTCATGGCCGAGTGGTTGAGTTTGTGCGCTCCGCTTCAGTGGCCCAGGGTTTCGCCAGTTTGAATCCTGGGCACAGACATGGCACTGCTCATCAAGCCATGCTGAGGCGGCATCCCACATGACACAACTAGAAGGACTCGCAACTAAAAATACACAACTATGTACCTGGGGGCTTTGGGAGAAAAAGGAAAAATAAAATCTTTTTAAAAAACACAAAAAAACAAACAAACAGGACAAAGCATGCTTCTGTTGAACTCAAAGAACAAGAAAGTGGTTTGCGTTCTTGGTTTGTTTTAGTCTAAGTTCACAGTTTTGCTTATTCTGCATCTGTCAGGGAGCTCATTGGATTTTTCCATGAAAATCCAAAATTTACACTTCTCTTACACATAGTGTTCTGCATAGAGTGCAGAGAACACTTTCTATACATTTCTATTGACTTTATATACACAAATCTCAGCTGCTCTTGGCATCCTACAGAGAAACTGTGGACCCTTCTATTTACTCCTTACCTATGTGAATTGACCAATATGCTCACTATTCCTTTCTTTAAACATCCAGTCCAATCTTTATGTGAGCTGGTTCACCTCCAGCACTATGGCAACTCTCACTGCTGTCTCTCTCCTGGCGGATTGGTGGGCATTTACAGTCTGACGAACAGCCTGCCCCATCCTGCACTTCAGTGTTCTTGATACCACCCATGAGTTCCTCACATAACTTAGCGTGTGCCCCCTCCTGCTTTCTTTCTCACGTCAGTCGTTAACTGCAGTGGTGTTTACTCCATTCCCCACATTGCCTTGGTTCATTTCTCTCTGACACATATTGCAAATCTTCAGGATATTGTTTAGGAAACTCTAGTTATATGAGGATGTTGATTAAAGGAGCCACATTTTTTTTTTTCTTTTGAGGAAGGTTAGCCCTGAGCTAACATCTGCTGCCAATCCTCCTCTTTTTGCTGAGGAAGACTGGCCCTGAGCTAACATCCGTGCCCATCTTCCTCTACTTTATATGTGGGCCTCCCACCACAGCATGGCTTGATAAGCGGTGCATAGGTCTGCACCTGGGATCTGAACCGGTGAAGCCTGGGCTGCCAAAGTGGAGTGCACAAACTTAACTGCTATACTGCCAGGCCAGCCCCAAAAGCCACATTTTTAACAAATATTGTACAATACCCTTTTATTTTTTTATCTCTAGAACCTGGGCCTAACTCCTTTGTAATTATCCAAAACATCTTTAAAGAGTCTGTTTGCACACCATTAAAAATGGGCAATGAGGGGCTGGCCCAGTGGCATAGTGGTTAAGTTCACACACTCCTCTTTGATGGCCCAGAGTTCGCAGGTTTGAATCCCGGGTGCAGACAAAGGCACCGCACATCAAGCCATGCTATGGCAGCATCTCACATACAAAATAGAGGAAGATGGGCACAGATGTTAGCTCAGAGCCAGTCTTCCTCGGCAACAAGAGGAGGATTGGTGACAGATGTTTGCTCAGGGCCAGTCTTCCTCACACGAACACAAAAAAAATTGGTGAATGAGTGAGAATTCAGCTTAAGGTACAGGTGGAAAAATTAAAATATAAAAGTGCTAATCCCTAATACGGCAGGGATAGGTTAAACAAACTTTATACCATATTCAGAACAGGATTTTGAAAATGGGACTTTTAGCTGGTCGAGGTGGTGCTAGAGTTGTGATCCCTTGGGGTTGAAGTGAGATGAATTCAGGGAGAAATCAAAGCCCTGTGAAGATAATCCGAGACACAGAGAATATCTGCCTTCGTGCTCTTACTGCAGCGCTTTCTTGAAACCCCCATAGTCCCTCCTGTTGGTCAGGACACCCACTGCGCTGAGTAGGCCTGCCAGACCCTAGTGCCTCTTTGTGTCTGCCTTTAGATCAGCAAATGCCTGCTCATCCCTTCCAGGGTCCACCTGGCTTTACTGTCTCTGAAACGCCTTCCCTAACTCACTCCTGACTCCCCAGGAAGAGTTAGATCCTTGCTCTTCTCTGTTTCCAGGACGCCTCATTTTCCTCTGTTTTCATGATCCTCTCTATTGTGGTTGGCTTATGGTCAGTTTTCTCTGTCGGGTTGTGATCTCCTTGAAGGCAAGTACCATGCTGTTTTGGTCTGTGTTTCTTCTGATCTCTAGGACCATGGCTGACACCTGCGAAGCACTTGGTAAATGTTTATAAGAATGAATGTGCAAGGAAATAAGGAAAAATTCTTAAGTTTGTTGGAAATAGTTGATGCATATTATGCTTCTCAAATTATACTGCTGTGATCAACCACCTGTGCCTTAGGCCCTAGGGCCACTCCAATGATCACAAAATTCTGAGTCAAATGGGATAAAAGATATAAAAGTGTTTAGATGGTGAATTTCAATGCAATACCAATGTTCTTTCTATCTATCTATCTATCTATCTATCTATCTATCTATCTATCTACCCACCTACCTATCTATCTATCTATCAAAAGGATTCAAGTTTTAAAGAGAGAAGTGACATTGCTACCTTGGACGGGGGCAGTCGTGTCACCTCAGGCCTTCGGTCCCCATGTTGTCTGGACTACAAGACTTAGGGTAAAAGGGTGTGGACCTTCCAAGAAAAGATTTTAAGCTTAGACTCAATGAAGGGGCTTCTGCAGATTTGGATCCTATGGTAGAGTTTGGGGCTTCCCTGGTCTTTTAGATAAAGAATGCCTTTTATTTGGGGACCATTATGATCAGATCACTGTGATCAAAAGATTAGTTCTTTAGGGCTGATTCTTAAGCAGAGATGTTAAAAATAGAAGTGTAATGTTTCTTGACATTTGTCCCTTTCACATTGGTAGAAACAGGGATGAGGAGTCAGGGCAGAGTCTCTGTCTAAAGTCGAAGGTTGTACATTTGATGGAGGTGTGTCTTTCATACCAAAGCATGATTTTCAGTAAGATTAACAATTTCGGCCTCCTATTTAGAGATAACTGCCCACCATATTTGGTGCTCTCACCAGGAATAGTTCTTTCGGTGCTGCATGATGCTGTCACATGTCCCTCAGAGGCCTCTGAGAGGGGCATGCCACGGTGCCCTTTGCACTGGATGGTACAGCACTTGCTAGTTGGGGCCCTTGCTCTGTTCCTTGTGAAACTTGCCAAATGGCTTGATCATTTTAAAACTCAGCTTTCCCATTTGTAAAATGGGGTTAGCAGTCATCTCCCAACAGATTTATGGTAAGGATTAAAGGAGATAAGGGCATACAAAGCATTTAATGTTGTGCTCAGAACTAAAAAAGAAAACAACAACAGTAACAACAAATCACAGTTAATATTAACAATTATAACTAGAGTAGTCTATTTAGGGCACTTGAATGCCTGAATAACATGTCCTGAGGTTTTCCAAATGTTGGACATAGGGCTGGACCTGTTGATAACTCATATTCCAGCTGTGAATGCCCACTGGTACATAGCATGACCCCATAGAGGAGGCATGTAGGAAGGCTCAGTACAACATTTTATTAAATCCCATGGGTAGTGAACATTCTCTTTGCTCTTAGTACTTAATAAGACGTTCTCTAGAGTTCCCCGATTGTTTCTGATTAGTCAGAGGTTCGCCTCTGGACTCACCTGAAACTGATTCCCACAATGAACCTAGAAAAGAGCCAGGGCTGCTGTCTTGCCACTGGCCTGGTGATATTAAGCAGGCCTGAAGCCATGTCCTTTCTCTGAATCCCTGGATATACTACAGATCTTGCTTCATTTCTTTGCTCACAAGCTAAGTTCTGGATAAGAAACCAAAACAGAGTTAGCTTTTTTGAAATTCCTGGCAGTGAACCCTAACCCCTACAGAGAGGCGGTGCCATGAGCAAAGTGGGTTGAAAGAGTTGGATGCTTCCTGCTATTTTGGGCAGGAAGGCAGGAAATAGTCCTGCTTTACAATAGTTGTGGGCAACAGGGTTAGGAATAAAGTAGGCTTCTATGAAAACAATCTGTTCTCAATATGGTGTGCTGAGCCACCAAGAGTGTGTGCAGAATTTTCACTGGGTGTCACTGTGTCTCAGTAGCCAGCCACTCAGTGGCCATGCATTTATTAACATGAATTACCATAAGAGGTTTATAACACTTTAATTACCAACATTTTTATGTTAAAATCAATCCAAAGATCAGAAAATTTGAAAAAAAATTCACATTAAAAGAATCTACTATATTTAATAACTGGGACACGTTTTTCTGTTAACTGTCTACTCAGAGACTCAGTAAGCTTTTAGACTGTTCAGATCAAGGTCTGGCCGGGTTGGGAAAAAGAAAATCTAAAACATATTTACTCAGGTAATGAATACAGGATTTTGGATTAGTTTAATCAAAATTCAATCAAAATTTGGATTAACACAAATCTCAGGATTGTCGAAAACTCAAGATTAGGAACAATAATATTTTTATATCTAAGAATTCTCGTTATGCTCTTAATGTTTCCTGTGGACCTATTTCTTGTTTATTCTTGCTCCCTGATCCTTGATTTAGGCATTTCACGTTGGAAGTCTGTAGAATAGCTACTTGTAGCAGTTCTTCTTTGCTCCTTGTAGTGTGACCCACCTCTGTCATGTGGACAATAGGAAATGGTTTCAGAGCAAGCTGTGACAGGATAAGTAGGTCAGACAGGAAAAGTCCCCATAAACGTTTCCATTCTGCCCACCATAGGAAAGCTTCTAGTCCCATGATATCCCCTCGATCTAACTTATCAGCTGTTTGGGATGTGTTCTTTCTGCCCCTCCAGCTCCCCTTCCGATCTTCTCTATTCCGTTCTGAGTAACAGAAAGCTGGCCTTTTGGGTAGACATCAACAGATCCTTTTGCCATCTGGCTTCTGGTTGGCTTTGGCCATTGGAGACGCTGTCAAGAGATCAAAAAGTGGAAAAGAATGAGTCTAGATTGCCTGTTCTTCTCGCTCTCTCCTTCACCAATGAGCAATTCGTGAATTTCCAGAGGTTGATCCTCTTCAGACTGTCTTCTCCTACAGTTCTCGCTGTCTCGAGGTTCTGACAATTATGCCTTCCACTTTCCACCTCACACCTAAAGATGATAAAACCTTGTTGTTGCTCGCCTTGTATGTTTCAACGTTTCCCCTTGATTTCACTTAATTCTTCTTACAGCATTTTAAATAATGCATTCATTAAACTCTTTTCAATAAATCGCGAATATGCCATCTGCTTCCTGCTGAGACTCTCCTCTCTATGCCTCTATGTGAAACCTCCATTCCATTCAGACAGGTTTACTCCCTGTGTCTTAAATGTCCTATATTTAACTATATTTAACTATATTTAAATGTCCTCTGTGGCTTTTCGACCTCCACATGTGTAATGTCCCATGCCCTTTCATACCACAAAACCACATGTGAACCAAACTTAACTATGCTCACCTGGCTGGCCACTCCACAGGAAAGTGATGGTACAGGTTCTTTGGAAAAAATAATCATGTGCTATTTTATAACATGCCTTATTTAAAAAAAATTATCCAACATTATTTATCTGTTCATGTCTTATGGAAGCTTCTTTAGGCAAAGTCCATTTCTTTCAGTTCTATTTGTTTCCCCATGATGTCAACCTCGTTGTCATGCACATTGGAAAATGTATTTACTGACCTAAATTAGCTCAATTTGAAATACTTTTTGAATCTTTTGTGCAGTCAAGTAAGCATAAAACAGGTTGATTTTCCACACCACAACAAGCTTCGCAGACTACAACAAGCACAGCCAAAGTAGGACTTCTGAGACCATGGGATCTGCCTTGATTTTCAGGGTCTGATGGAGACCAGGAATGTTGGGACCAGCTCGGATACCCAGAAAAATAATCGTGTCTCTGTGTCTCACTAGTTTGCAATTATGGGCTAAGTGGTGTGGTGCCTGGTATTGCTAAGCCAGAAATTGTACAAAGTGCCCTCTGTTTCAACAAGCTTCAACTTATGCAGTGTGAAATCAAGGCCCACCGCCCACCTTTTGCTACTGCAGAAATTCTTAAACAATAGACCACTGTATAAGTAGGGTGAGTTTATTGTTTTTTTTTAATCAGTCGCATATATAATATATAGAGTATTCATTGGAAGAGCAAATAATATCAGAGTCATCTCTTGGCATCAGGCAAGTGATAGAGATGTCAACTCCAAAACCAAATTGTCCCTACTCTTTTACATGCTTCCACTCTAAGTCCCCAGTTAACTCACCTCTTCCTTTGTCAACTTTACTATTTAAACATTAGTATTTTAATATTTTTATTGAATTTTTGTTGTTTTTGGAATTTTCCCCAAATTATGGTATTTTAATCTTCTACATCTCAAAAGTTTTCTTAACTGCTTATAGAGATATTTATTATGATCATTATTATAAATAATGATAACGGCAATATGGTTTGCAGTTTATCAGGTGTTTTCATATATATATTTATCTCACTTACTACAATTCTATCTGAAACAGAGAGAACAGATTATTTTTATGTTTTTACCTAGAGGGAGATTCTGCAAGATCTCATGATTTGCTCTTGATCTTTCAGTAAGTGAGAACTCTAAGATCAAAGGAACCAAGGTTTTCTGATTAATAGCCACTGCCTCTTCATTGCATCATGCTACCTAGACTTTTGAATCATGTTCACTAATTATTCAAGGTACTCAAACAGGAAAGATCCTCAAACGGGAAAGAAAAGAGGGGAAACTGTGCCCAAGTTAGGTTCAAGTTCCTCCATCAGTTATTCCACAGCGTCCTGGCGGGGAAAGCTCTGTCTGGTACGGTTATTTGCACTGGTGGAGTGGAAAAAATGAGGGTAGAGAAGTGCTGGCCAATACAAATATTATGTGAGCCACATATGTAATCTTACTTTTTCTTGTAACCGCATTCAAAAAAGCAAAAAGAAACAGGTAAAATTAATTTAATAATATAATATATTTAATCCAATATATACAAAACATTTCCATTTCACCATGTAATCAATACCAAATATGCATGAGATACTTTATATTCATTTTTTCATACTGTCTTTAAAATCCAGTGTGTATTTTACACTTAGAGCATGTCGCAATTCAAACTAGTCACATTTCAAGTGTTCACTTGGCACAAGTGGCTATATTTTATTGAACAATGAGGCTCTAGAGCAATGAGAAATGGCACCTTTGCCAGGTGGCAGTTGGGAATGTACTTCTAGGACACATCCCTGTCCTTGACGTTGCAACAGGGCTATGGTGGTATGAGAGTATCAGAAGTGCAGACAGAGCATTCATGCGAAAGGCCAGACAATCAAGGAAGACAACTTTGAGTAATATCTACTAGACTTTAAACTCCACAAGGGTCAGGACTGAGCCTGTCTTATTCATTGCTCGATTTTTAATGATTAGCACAGTGCCCAGCTCTTGAATGAATGAGTGAACTATCAATGGAATGAATGAAAACTATATTTAAGATATTTTTACATTCTTTTTTTTTCCTCCTAAGTCTTTAAAATCTAGTGTGTATTTCACATTCACAGCACATCTCACTTCAGACCACCCACAATTCCTGTGCTCAATAGCTGCATGTGGCTAGCGGCTGTTGTGTTAGAAAGGATAGGTATGGGTTTTGGGGATATAAGACTGACTGTATCACCAACATAAACTGTTAGATGTATGACCCAGGGCAAGTTTAATTAATTATTTTTTTTGTTTGCCAAACTCTCTGGAAGCATGAGTTCCAATTTAAATTATGTCACCTTACAATAGAGCAAATAGATAGAGATATATTATATTCACACCTAATTCCATACTTACTTAACCAAAACAATTACTATTACCTTCATTAACAATCTAAATAATTTGGCTAATGGAAATGGCAAATGTTTTTATTTGTCTCTTCACCCTTCCCAAAATGTACAAATGCGTAATACCACAAAGGCACATAACTAGAAGCACTGAGAGGAGAAGTTAAAGACACAATAGATAATGGGCTTTTCAGTAACTGCAACTTGGCCTGTTTTCTGGTGGCTGGAGCAAATGGCAGAGAAACTTGCTAACAGGCCAAACTTTCTTGGTGGGGCAGGAGATGTCCTGGTGCGGAGCAAGTGATTCTAATTTGGCTTCTGACTAGATACTTGATGCCAAGCAAAGCAGCCAGAGACTAAATAAAAAAAAAAGGAAACATAAATGTTCAGGACCAGGACTGTTGCACGTCATGCAACGTGATGCAAAATTGTGCCCTGCACAAGGGCGCCCAACCCAAGGCGAGGGTGGGTAGTCAAATCCATGCCCAGTGGGCCTGCCATGGCCTTGTGTTCACCTGGAGGAAGAGGTCCACTGTTAAATTTTGTACAAGGATACTTTTTGGGTCACCAGAAGCCCACTTTAGGTCCTAAGCAGCTGTATTTAACACTCAAGCTCTGGCTAGAATAAATAATAATAAAAAATCAGTTTGCAGCTAAAGCCAAAAATATGGAAGCCCTTTATATACCTGAAATTGGTCTAAATATGAATGACTATTATTTCTTTCTAGGAAATAAAATAAAAGGAAACAAAAAGCAATGTAACTATATAGGTACATGTATGAGGACAGACTCAAGATACACTTCTAATGCTCTGTCAGTATTTTCTGCTTGAGTGATATGCCAAAAATTTTTTTCCTTGAGTACTTTCAAGAAAATCCTAGACATTTTATTATTTCATTTGAAAATGCCAAGATGAAATCTTTTTAAAAATTATAACCACGATACCATAATCACTCCTAATAAAAATAGTACTTGAGATTCATTGTCCTGTCCTTTCTTAACCTGATCTCTATTTCTATAATAAATCATTCAGTTCAAAAAGTAAGGTCAGGACATCAGTTTGCCATCTTCGTGGTGCTGTGCATGGTGGAATCATCTAAAGCTTCACTTCCCAAGAGAAAATATTTCTGTCTTCCCTCTGCACCCCGCACAACTAAATGCTAGTAGTTACTAGCATGTCAAGTACGCTAGCACAGCAACTTTATCAATTGTCTGATAAATGGCTTGTAAAGGTATTTAGGGGTGCTTGCATTTTGCTTTTTCCCCAGTAAATGGTTACACTGCTTGGGAGGTAGAAGAATCCCTGTCATATCAGCATGAATCAGTTTCAATTACTGATTTCTAGCCCCATGAGTCAGGAAGTCGGGGCTGGTTCCAAACCATCTATTTCTGGATTCTTCTTTTTCTCTCTTATCTCCTGACTTGGCTGTTAAGCAGTTTTAGGCCTAAACAAACTGCTGTTTAGCTCCATCACAAGACGCAGTTTATGTTAACTCTTTTATAGGACCAGGACTAGCTCTAGAAAAGGAAGGCAGCCCTGGGGTGACGTGTGGAAGAGCTAGTCTAAGGTAAGTGGGCTGCATGATATGGCTTTGCTACCTGCGTACCTTTGCCTAATGTTGAGGCAAGAATCTTCATTTTTGGAAACTGGGAAAACAGGAAAAAATAATTGGCATATCAAACTGTGGTACATCTACTTGGTAGGAGTTATGCGGCCATTAAAGAAAAAGTTAAGACATTACATGGAAGCATGGAAAAGTTCTTTTGGCTTGTTAAATTTTGAGAAGAACAATGCAAAATTGTGAGTATCATGAGATGGCAACTATGTAAAAATAAATATGAAGGTGGGTAAAGGATTGAAGGTAATTAAACATTAAAACTGTTTTGCTAATGTTTTAGGACGAAGGATTCAGGGTTTTTTTCTTCTGCAAATTTTTAAAATATTGCTTTAGTCCACATTTTGCTTAGTTCTTTTTTCCTATTTTTGAAGATATCCCCATCAAAATGCCAAAACTCACTCACTTGACCCTAAATAGCCTATTTCCCAGTGGTGGCAATGGACATATAACTACAAAATTCATGTGCATTCCCATTGGTTCAGGGCAGGCCAAAGATCCAAGGGTCCTCATGCTTTATTAGAATGTGGGTTTTATTCCTCAGACACAAAGGGACACAAGGAGCGAAAGACATTGAGTCACTCCAGGGAGATGCCAAAGGCCATAATCTCAGTAAGAGTGGGCGGTTGAAACCCTGGCCAAGTTACACCTACTTTTTAAGTGTGTCAAAAGAACTCACAGTCCTTTTTATCCCACTGCCTTTGGCTAGAAACTTATAGGTTTCAGCAATTCTGATTGGAAGCTTGATTTAAAAGAGTCTGGCATTTTCACAGCCTAGGAAGGAGAAAGTGAAGGAAGAAAATTCCCTTTAAGTTACTTCAGTGGGAGCCTTCAAGAAATGGAGTCAGGGGAGATAAAGCTTCCGTCCGGCTCATTCCTCTGATCAGTGTACCTGGCTAGGTCTAGGATGCTCTTGAGAACATTAATTGGCACTTGCTGCTCAGTCAAAATCGGTCAAGAACAGTCAGGGATCTGTAGGTATTGGTCATACAGCTGTTGATGCTGAGCATGAGAGACACAGGTGTGCGCACAGCTGAATTAATGGGAACAAGGAGACATCTTCAAGATGAGAGCCTCGCTCCATATTTAATTCTCAGCTGTCATATTGACTCTTGGATATTTAATAATAACCATGTTGCTTTGATACCACTAGACTGAGAGTTTCAATCGAATTATCTTGTAAAATAAAAATGACCTTAGTGTTATTTTTGGATGGTAAAAATACACTATAAAATATAATACTTACAAGAAATGTAGAAAATTTAGAAAAGCATTAAAAGGAAATTAAAATGCTCCGCATTCCACAGATGACCTCTGTCCAAAGTTTAGTATATGTGTTAGTATGTGCATATGTACATTTTTTTTACAAAATGGGATTGAAGTGTACAAATGGAATCAACAGCTTCTCAGGTGAATAAACATATATCAGAATTTTTTATGTGGATAACTATTGATCACATTTTAATGGCTACATAGAATTCCATTTTATAGATGTATTTAATGGATCCCATTTTTGACAATTTTTCATTATCTTACAGCTTCAATCATTTTGAAGCTTAGTTCAAACTTTTACAAAATGTTTGAACGTTTTTTTCTAAACATTAAAAAAAATTTTAAACAAAAATCTTTTTTAAAACATAAAAATAAATGTTAAAACATCTTTTTAAATGGCCCATGTTGTGTGAAGGGTAGGAAAGTTTTATGTGGGAAGAAAAGCAATTATTCCAAATATAAAATTATCTAGTTATTATTTTATTTCTTAAAATAGGAAGAGAGGAGGAAAAGAGAACATTACTCCTTTGTTTTGCTAAAATATTTTAAGTCAGCCTTGAGAATAAAATGTGGTTTTGAGAGAAATCAGAAGAACTTGATTGTCACCTACTGGTCACCCCATTGTGCCCCCAAATTCTTGTGGTTGATCTTGAGTAGGTCGCTTGCCCTTTTTTACGTATTCATTTCTTGTGCTATAAGGAAGGATAAGAATAATTATTATTTGTCTACTCTACTGGGTTATAATAAGGCTTAAATGATATAATGAATGTGGAAGTATACTGAACACTCGAAAGCATTTACATATTATTATTACTATTATTATTTATAAGTTCACATGATTAGATGACCAGAGGAATTTGATGGACCTGCAGTTTATTTGATGAAAACATTGATGTTTTCTTGCAAATGTGTGTGTAGAAAACTGATTATACAATTTACAGATAAAGCAACCCCATTTTCAAGCTAACTGAAGTACCCACTAAAGTCCTAATCTCAGGTTAACATTTTTGTTTTATAAAAGTGTTTAGCCTCTTGTTTTTGCTTTTTATTACCATGTGACAAATTACTATAAACTTCGTGGCTTAAAACGATACCCATTTGTAAGCTCACAGTTCTGTAGGTCAGAAGTTCGGACATGATGTGGTTGAGCTCTCTGTGCTCAGGGTCTTTAGACTGAAATCAAGGTGTTGGCTTGTTTTCTGGAGGTTTTGGGCAAGAATCTGCTCCCAGCCTCATTCAGATCGTTAGTCATGTTCAGTTGCTTGTAGTTGTAGCACTGAGGTCTCCCTCTCCTTTCTGGCTCTCTGCTGGGGGCCATTGTCAACTCCAGAGGCCATCTACTTTCCTTGCCACATGATCCCCCCATCTCAAAGCCAGCAGGAGAACGTCCCTTGTGTCAAATCCCTCTCATAATTCCCCTGTCTCTGATTGTATGACCCTAATTTAGTGGCCTCATGTGATTGTCAGGCTCACCCAGATAACCTCCCTATTTTAACGTTGATTGATTTGGGACCCTAATTGCATCTGTGAAGTCCTTTTATGGTAACACTTAGATTATTGTTTGCTTGAATAATTAGGAGAAGGTATGCATACATCACGGGCTGGGAATCTTAGGGACATCTCAGAATTCTGCTTGCCATACTCCCCAAAGCCAAGGCTCTTCTCTTCCAAAAATTCACAAGACTGCTCTTTCCCTCTGAAAAAAGAGACCCTCCAGTGTGAAAGTCGCTAATAGGTCCGAGTTCTAGGGAGCCGGGAGACCACATTTCATTACCCAGGTTCTCATTTCACAGTAACAGCCTTGCTGATCTCCTCTTAGCAGTCCTAAGAGAACGGGTGTAGAAATTGATGCACAAAGTTCAAATCTTGTTTCAACCAAGGCCTGTCTGAGTCAGACAACGTGCTTAACCTGTCTGATTTTTTTTTTCTATCTGTAAAATGGTGACAATACTACCTGTTTTGCAAGGTCATCTTGGCTGTTGAATAGGATTATGCGTGTAGAAACCTTTAGTACAGCACCTGCATTTACACACAAAATAAATACTAATCTCAATGTTGTTTCAGTGGGGAGGGAAACAAAGAAAATTCAGATTGATATTATTTTCTTCTCTTGGAATTTTAAAATTAAATCTACCATCCAGCAGAAGGCTTGATTCTGCCTTTGGAGAAAGAAGGGAAAGTGATATCCCATTATAATATCATTATTAATGAATATAATGCAGAGATTTTTAGTTTTCTTCAGGAACAATAGGTCCAATCTTTGCAAACTCCAAATGAGAATTTTGTTTTCTCCAGATAAATGTTTCTTTTCATCTCTACGCAAATATATATGCTTGATTTTTAGATCACAGTGCTAAATTTAAAAACTGAAAAGTACATTTGGCTTTCAATAACAGTAAATAAATAATTTGATAAGAAATGTATGTGCTGTTTTTATTGGAGGCCCCTGGAATGTGATCAAATACCCTTCAAAGAATGAATAATGATCACAAATCATATTTAACATATAAGTGAACTGGGAAGTGAGAAACAAAACTGAGAAGGAAGCTAAGTGGAACTCCTGAGTTCCTCCCATTATTCTAGAAAGTATTTGGTCAGGAAGATAGGGCTGTAAAACCAAGTCATAACTTTGTTGCTTCATAAAATTCCTGAAAGCCAGTATATCCAAGCACAGAGTTTATTCATCTGAGCAAAGTACTCTCCTATTAGAACAATAGATTACTTACCTGGGTAAGCAATTAGCTTATTAAATAGCAGTTCACTTATCAAGACTCACTTTAAGAACTTCGCCTCGCTCAACTATTATATTATGAACTTTACTCAATTCCCTGCCTTGAAAGATTCAACTTCAAGCACTTGAGACCAGACTGCCGAAACCTGCAAGTGACTCCTGGACCTACTCCTTCCGAGACACTAAGATGCAGTCAAGGTTATATTCTTCCTCACTGTAGTAGGGTTAGTGAAATTAGCTTTGCTTAGTCAACAGATTTTTCTGGTTCGTCTTCTGGAGGGAGTCAGTAGTTGATAATAATTATCATATATACCTTTCATAATCTGGAAAAAACTTTACTAAAGAAAAGAAGATTTATTCATCTCTCTGGCTTCAGAGTAGACTGCACTGTAAACATTTTGAGAAGCACATACAGTATAAGGCTTTCAAATTTTCATGGAAACCTTCAAGTTTTAGTTTAAGTTCTTTATAGGTAAGGGTCATATATTATATTTATTTTTTATGTCCACAGGGTCTTGTACATAACAGCACCAAATAAATTCTAGTTGATGAATTAGGAGCTGAAGGATCAATTTAAGGTCACTTTTCTTTCGAAAATGCTCTGAAAAAATATACATTTGTTTGTACTTAGATCACATCCTGACTACCCTAAGCAGAAAGGAACTCCGTGTCAACCGAAAAATAGCTGACAAGCTTAAATACATGTAGTAATCAGATTTGGTAATTCATAAGTTTCTTTTCATAAGCCCTGTGGAAACGGCAGTTATTTATAAGAAGCACTGTAAGTAGATCAGCAGTGAATTCCTCCACAAATTGTGCATGTGGAATGCCAAGAGAAGAGACAGAAAAACCTCACTAGCAAAATTGCAAATATTCCACCATTTGGGGAACAAGCCTCATTTATTCAATATGCTATTTTGTAAACATAACACCAGAATGAGATTTCAATCTATGAAATGGGATAGCTGATGATTTCCTATCATAAAACATGAATTAGACACGTTACATAAGTAGAATAATTAATTAGGTTTCAAATCAATTTAACTTTTTATCTGGCTTCACCATTAGCTTGCCGTGTGGTTTGGGGTAAATTATGCAATCTATTGAATCTTCAATTTCATAGTCTATTAACTGCAGATTAAAAATGCCTGCCATTGTTACCTCACAGTGATTTTGTGGAATTGAACAAGATAGTATCACACCATTTTGGGGTTGAGGAGTAATTAACAGTTATTTAGTCTAACTGGTGCTTTAAAAAGAAAAGTGCTTTAAAGAAAAAAATTTAGTACCATATATATGGTATTTTAAATATCAGACCTTTACGATTTTTAACTCATTCTGAAAATATTCCTCCAAATATTTGTTTATGTGCCTGTTTTCCCAAGAGAATTGCCTAACTGCTACAGTTGCATCACCCAGCCTCATGCCTGGCATGTCATGCACATCCACATTATAAATTTATTCAGTCTAAATGAATGATTAAGTGAAAAACAAAATCTTTACCTTTAAGGAATAGACTGGTCTACTTTCTCTTGATTTAGCTTCTTTTGTGTTCATTTGGTTCACATATCCATAAGTTGGATATGGTGTCCTCATTCTTCTATTCTGAGGTGTTAGGATAATTGAGGTGAAAAGAGGAATCGCTGGAAGCTAACATGAATTGCTAGGGAGGCTTCCTAGAAGTTTGATGAAACTGAGGCTGTCGGGATCCCAGAGGAAGCAAGTTAACCATGGATAGTAGAGTTTGGAGTGTTTCTAGAGAGCTGAGGGTTTATGCCTTTAGGTACTAATTTTTTCAGCTAACTAACTTTGTAGGTGTAGTCTTATAAAGGTATTGTGCATACTTTCCCATGTTGGTGATCACATAATGCCTTATAAATATAAGTGTACCTCGATGATCTTAGCTCTCTTCCAGGTCTCAATGCTGTGAAACCTTTGAGTTCTCTAAACAGGGAAAACTGAGTGGTTGGGAGTTATTTGACTCTACCCTACATGACTCATATGTACATTTGAGTTTTTAAAAATAATTTTCCCATATTTTCCTTTATTATTATGCTGATACCAAGATACTTAATGATAGCATTTATTTTCTTCCTTCTAATTTACTTCAGACCTGAAAACCAAATGACCAAGCCTGCAGAATTATATGTAAGATTCAAAAGATGATTAATTTCCTAAGGGTGTCAACCACATGATATTGTTTCATTGGAGTTGGTTGGTCAGTCTTTTAAATTTTATTCATTCATTCAATAAGTGTTTGTCAAGTGCCTGGGTACTTTGCTAAGCATGGAGGTAGAAAGATATATAGGACACAGAAGTTGCTGGATTTACATGCTAATAAAACAGGATGTTATTGTATGATTTTGAGGAAATAATATGATCTAGGTTAGCAACTCTTTAAATCTAGTTAATATTTGCAACTGCAAGGTAACAACCTCTAATCTGTTGGGTGTTGTTCCCTGCTGTCAATGTCATATTAGACATATCATGATCACAGTTAATGTTGTATCTTATTGTCTGTGTATGAGTTGCCAGGAATTCAACTTTATTTATTTCTAAGAAAAATTAAATGAAATTTATAGTGAATAGATTCCAGCTCAAGATACGGAAGAAATTTCTAACAATTTGAGCTTCTTAAAAATAGAATGTACTGATTTGCTCATTAGCTTCATTTTTCCACCCATATTTACCATTTGTGTATATTATGCTTGTGGTCCAATAAAACCTCCAGTTTATCCCGTGAACCACTGTGAAGCAAGTTATCTTCAATTACTTAAGTTATTGATTTAAATACATTCAAATGCAGGACTTGGCAGTTATGATTGTTAAATTTTAGTTAAAGTCAATATTGTAGTCCACTGAGATTATAATTAATGTTGAATTTATCATCAGTGTAATTTCATATTTGCCCCAATTTTAAATATCCTGCACTTTTAACTAGGATCCTTTTGATGTTTCCATTCCAATTATTAGTTCAATTTTTTACAGAACAGAGTTAAAAAGAGAAGTTTCCATAAATTTCTTGTAGGCATCACTCCAGGTTGACTTCTCAGAATAGTAGTTTTCTAGCAGTGTATTCACCTCATAATATTATTGTCTCATTCAAACTTCGCTGTCTTACTCAGAGGTATGTTTTCAGAATATGTGTGAAAATTTCCTGAAACCGAGATATTCTATGGCCATAAGATCACTATTATTAGCCACTTTCTCACACAACTAAATACTATTTATTTGGCATGACTGAACCATTTTGATCTCTTTGTTCCTCTTTTAAAAATTCCCATGGTAGTTTTAGCCCTCAGGCTAATTATTTCTGGAAAGGAGAAAGTTCATTGAGTGGGGCATTTGATGCTCCTACAGAAAGGAAGAAAAAAATTAAAGAACCTCTTTCTTTGACCTGGAAACTATGCAGAAGAACTTCAGAGAATCTCTGAAGGGGCAAGAAGCAATTGATTCTCATGCACCTGTATGAGACCTGGTGCTCACGTCCACATTCATTTACCAACATTGCATAGAATGAATCATTAGGTGAAAGAAGAATGAGTGAAACTAGTATGTGTATGAGAGAGGAGGATGGTGGAAATGAGGTAAAAATAACCATTTAAGCAGAAAAAGAAAGTGGGCTTTTAGAGGCCAAGTGAGTAAACAGAATCACAATTTCTGATTTTAATGTTTCTAATTTCGAATAAGTCACATTTCTTTCACCATATTTTTTAATAGCAAACTTTTCATCATTGCTAAAAGTATGATGAAAATGCAAAAAATGAGGCAGACAGAATGGAGGAGGCTAGGGTACCCCTACCAAACTATAAGGCCACTTGATGTTTGAGACTAACCTGATGTAATGTTCTGGTTTTAGAAGATGTCACTAGGTCCCTAATGAAGTGAATGTGCCAGGCTTCTAACAAGATTTTCCCCTTTCCCAAAGCAACACTCTGAATAATCAATTAAGCCTTTCCTTGAATTCTTTTCTTGTTTATTTTTTTTTCTGTTCTTCTTTATTTTTTTAGTCAATGAGCTCAGCCCTAAATGAAAGCTGGAGTTGTATGAACTGAATCGGCTGGAAATAGTAGCTGAAAGGCGTGCAAATCAAAGCTGGCAAGTTTCAGCTCTTCCGTTCTTGAAGGAGAGGCTAACTTCAATCCAAATGTCTTCCTGGGCGATTGTTTGATTATTCTAGGGCTTTGTTCCTGGTATGGAACTGGGCATTAATGACCTAGCCTTTGCAAGCCTAAAGCAAGAAAATACACATTACATCTTTACCTTGCAGTGGCTTAGTACCCATGTGGACAATTCCTGGTAGTCTGGGAACTGTGTAGGAAGGGATGTTACATCACTTGTTGGGTGTGTGGGTAGAGGGGGTAGCCTTCAGGCTCTTTGATATTTCCTGTTCCATCCTAACCTAGCATAGGGTGTCAACTATAGACAGGAGAAACTAGGAGCTCTGGAACTCAGGCAGCCCCACCCATTTTGGTACCTATACTAAGGGCAGGGATTTCTAATATCTTCACAGGAGCTATATATCACCCACATCTATACATATAGATCTATCATCTATCTATCTCAATACACACACATTTTGGGGGATAAAAATTATTTGTAACTCTGTTTTTGAAAATTGAAATTATTTGCCTTCAAGTAATTCTTTTATAGACTATCACTAAGTATATTTCAAGAATTCCTGCAAAGTAGGAAAACCTAACCTAAAGATGGTTTTTCAAGTATGTATTGTAAATTTTCTCATTGCTAAATATTATACTTATGAAGTTGACATAATGGTTTGTTTTGCAGCCACTACGAAGCATGAACTCAATTTTTGCTATTTTCTTGTTTCAGAGACATTTTTTTTCATAAAAAATTTTTGAAGGCCTCCAAAAGGCCTGTTGTGCTAGACACTGAATATAGCGACCAATGGGTCAAATGGCCATGAAGGAGTGGGATTAGTTCCTGGCCCCATATTCTGCTTCCATGCTACTGCTTGTCCCCCACTTGTTTTCTAGTTCAGGATAATAAATTATCAGTCATCTGTTTAAAGTTTGTATAAGATATTGCTATAATATTAAAAAAATTTCTGGATACACTTTATGTACCTGTTAACTAAGAAATAGGATCTTAAATCCATGGTACACATTTCAATTTATTGAAGTTTTATGTAATTCACACTTTTACAAGGATGTATAGCTCCTCTAAAAAAATAGTGATAGCTCTTTTCTACCACACAGATAACGTTATGATAGACAGAGAATTAAATACGGGCTCTATGGATGTTGTTCTTATAATCTCTCTTCACATCAGCTTCTAGAAAGTGTAGAGCCAAATGCAGCATAAATCTTTAGGAAGGATACAAGAGTACATAACAGGCATTTTGTGTTTTAACCTCACCACTCAACTCTGTGGTTAAGAGCATAGATCTAATTTGGTTTTAACCAGTCTAGGTCCAAACCCTACTCCTAACGCTTTGTGATCTGGGTAAGTTGTATTTTCCTCACCTGTAAAATTAGAATCTTATTGACTCCTTTCCAAAGTTGTTGGGAGGATAAAAGTTAGAAAAAGCTCTTAGCCCAGAGCAAGGCTCTTTAATCCACGACAGCTATTATCTTTCCCTACTCTTATTTTCCCTTTGCCTTTTTCTTTACTTTCATTGTTTAATCTTTCTAAAATGTATATGTCTTTAAAAGCTACCTTAAAATTATTGGAAGAAATTGGTCTATAAATTAAGCAGTCACACAACTAAGAAATATTTAATTTTTTTATTCCTAAGGAAATTATGGTTTAGAAGAGGCGTTTCTCAAAGCTTCATGTACATAGGCGCTCACCTGGGCATCTTGAGCTTGGTAAAAGGTAGATTCTAGCTCAGAAGTTCTGGGGTGGGGCTTGACAGTCTACATTTCTAGCAAGCCCCCAGCTGATGCTGATGCTGCTGGTCTTTTCGAGTAGCACTTTGTGCAGCAAGGGGTTTGGAAGATAGTGTGGGTGTCGTCTTTAGAGCTTTATGAAAACACATAGTATCCATGCCTAGGACTCCTTGAATCACAGCCAAAAGCAGTGAGGTACTTTCTTATTTTTCTTATTATTTTAGGAGTAAAAGCTTCCTCTCTTTAAGCAAAATTACCTGAAAGGGTCCCATGGGATTCTATTTCTGACAAGAGTTATTATCTTTGCCACCCTTTTGAGTCATACAGCTTCCTCAGCAGGCGTTTGGTCCCTTGACTCTTGGACAGAGTGTTTTTCATTATACTGCACCAGTTCTCCAAGCCGTTCATTATGTCACGTTGAATATCTATTAGGCTTTTCTAACATCTTAACTTGGCAAAGTCACACAGAAATGCACTGGCCAAGACACAGTCTCTAAACTAATGTTCTCTTAACTTAATGATTGTTTCTGAAACAACTCTTTGCTTTAAATGTACCTCATTAAGGTTACTAGTGACTTCCTATTGCTAATTCCTATGGGCACCTATTTGGCTCTAGAATTTGTAGAATTTGACCTTATGCATCATTTCTCACTTCTCGAAATTTCCTGTTTGCTTAGTTTTCATGATTCATCTCCCTTTGCTTGCCTCTTACTCCTCTGTTGCTCCCCCTAATTCACTTAAGTAAGAACTAGGATTCTCATCTCTTGCCTACCTCCTCAATTCTTACTCTACGTCTTTTTTACTCAATGGTCTCCTTGGGCAACCCCAAGTCATCCTACTTATTCAAATAGAGTATGTTGACTTCACTTTAATTTTGAACTCCAGATCAGAGCTCTCTTCCAAATCTATAACTACTATCGATTTCAACTCAACTGTCCTATTAGTACCTCAAACTCATCATGTCCAAACAGATCCTTACTACCTTCCTCAAACGTAGTCATGGTAGGTCGTTAAGTCTTAGTTACTGATCTGAAAACTAAGGTTAGTAAAAGAACCTAAGTAATCAGATTTTCTGAGAATTAAATCACATTTAATATATGCAGATGCTTAGAATACTGTCCTTAGAATAGATAATAGTATGCATTACTTATGAAACTATTTGTGAACCCGTATTATCTATATTGGAACCTCTCTCTGGATTGAAGATCAGAACCTGGGAGATATTCTAGATTTCTCCTTCCACAATATATTCAATTAATTTGATATGTCCAATAAATTTTATCTCTAAAATAACTTTTCATTTTCTCTTCTCTCCACACCCTTTCCAATGTCACAGCTTAAGTCTTTGTAATGTCTCATCTGGACTATGTCAAATGGCCCTCTCTATGCCTCCTTGACTCCAGCCTCATCGTCCTCCATTCACTCTGCTTACTGCTTGCTGAGTGTTTTCTCAAAAATTCACAGCTGATCATAGTCCTCCTTTCTCAAAATTCTTCATATCTCCTAAAATACAGCATCACTACATTTTCCATGTGACCCTTATATATGACAAGCAAGAAACACCAAGATTTGTCTCTTCTATCACTCGGTTTCTTTTCTGTTTCTCAACTTTCTTTACTGATGTTCCAGCAATATTTAACTAATTGTTGACTCCTGGAATATATCACACTTATTCAAATCTGTAGGCTTTTGCCTGAATGTTCTTCTTCTCCTCACCTAATCTGTTATTTGATGCCAAATTCAAAATTAGTCTCCTCTGGAAGCTTTCCTTAAAGTCTCTAAACATACTTAGGTAACTTTTTTATACCTATAAACAAAAAAACCTATAATAGCAGTTTTCTAATTTTAGTGCATCATAATTTTATCAGGAAGTAGTGTTGGTTTTGATTCAATTCTTTTACTGCATCTGTTGAGATGACCTTATGATTTTTCTTCATTATTCTGGTAGTCTGTTAATGCGGTAAAATAGATTGGCACTCAATTGTTAAAACCACCTTGCATCCCAGAATAAACACCGAGATGTTTATAAACCATGAAAATAGTTATGGTTTATCAGCTTTTGTTTTATATTTGTTGGATTTAGTTTACTAACTATTTTAAAAGATTTTTATGTTGATGCTCATTAGGAATATTGGCCTATTATTTCTTGTAATGTTCTTGTCAGGTTTTTGTATCAAGTCAAGTTCATTCATACTGAATTTTTTTTCTACTTTTATCAATTAATCAGAGAGATTTTTTTTTAAACCTCAGATTATGATTCTGGATTGGTTTCTTTCTTTCTTTAGTTTTGTCAATGGGTGATTCACGTCTTTTGAAGTTTTGTTATGTGCAAACACATTTGGTAATGTCTTCTAGATTAATAGATACTTTTCTAATTATAAAATTTCCCTCTTTATTTTGTTAATTCTCCCCATCTTGAAATCTATATTTACAAATACTACTATAGCCACACCAGCTTTATTATGATTACTGATTTTGTGGAATAACTTTGCCCATCCTTTTGCTTTCAGCTTTTCATATTATACATATTTTAACATGTATAATACATATACAGACACATATATAGTATAACACAACCATATAATATTTTCCTTCACTCTGAACAACTGCATTTAGAATTTATTGTAAAGAAAATTGACTGGCACCAAATTCTTTCATATTTTTTTCCATGAGAATGTGTTTATTTGCCCTCAGTTTTGAAATATATGAATTATAGTTTGTGAGTTTTTTTCCTTCTGTCAGATGTTATTCCACTGTCTTTTTGCTCCCATTGTTTAAATCAGAAGTGAGCAGTCATTCTTGCTTTTCCACTCTATGCAGTGTACTTCCCTTCCAGTTTTAGATTGTTTCATTTTTTAAGATTTTTAAGATTGTTTCATTTGTTTGTTTGTTATATTTTATTTTCAATGATTTGAATATGAAGTGCCTATGTGAGGCTTTCTTTATCTTTATCATACTTGGGGTTTGCTGAGCTCCTCATTTCTGTGGGCTGATGTATTAATCAAATTTTAGAATTTTCAATTATTATTTCTTCAAATACTTTAGGTGCCACATTCTCTTCTCTCCTTCTGGAACTCCTACTCAGAGCATGACAGACTGTTTAATACTGCCTCAGAGGACACTGACGCACTAGTCATTTAAAGAAAAACAATTTATTTCTCAATTTTTTAGTTTAGATTATTTCTATTGATCTATTTCCAAGTTTAAAGACTCTTTCTTCTGCTGTTTATTAACCCATCCAGCAAACATTTTGTATGTTTTTTTCAGTTCTGGAATGTCCATTTTATCCCTTTTTAATGTTTTCATTTTTCTGCTAAGATTCCCCACTTATTGTTATATTATCATAGGAATCTTGACAATATTTATCATATCTACAGTATTCTTGTCAGCTAACTCCAATGTTTGTGTCATCTTGGAATCTATTTATGCTGACTACAGTTTCTCTTGATTATGTGCTGCTTCATAATTTTTTGATGTCTGCTATTTTAAAGCTTTATTGGATTTGACTGACATACCACAAACTGCACATATTTAATCTGTCCATTTGATGAGTTTTGATTTATGTATATACTTGTAAGACTATCATCACAATCAAGATAATGAATATGTCCATCACTTCCAAAAATTTTCTCATGCCTCTTCGTAATCTTTCTCTCATGCTTCTCCCAATTCCCCTAAATTTCATATTCAATTAATCTTGATCTTTTTTTGTCACTATATGAATTTTACATTTTTCTAGAGTTTCATATAAATAGAATTGTAAAGTATGTATTATTTTTTGAATAACTTCTTTCACTCAGCACAATTATTTTGAAACTCATACATGTTGTTGCATGTATCAGTAATTCTTTTTTTTCTTAGTAGGATAACATTATATGGATATGCCACAATTTACTTATCAATTTATCTATCGATGGGCATTTGGGTTATTTCTAGTTTTGGCTATTATAAATGAAGAAAGCTGCTATGAACATTTGTGTACAAGTCTTTGTGTGGCCCTCAGTATTCATTTCTCTTTGGAAAATACCTAATTAGTAGAGTGGTTGGGTTGTATGATTGGTGTATATTTAAATTCTTAAAAAACTGCCAAAATGACTTCTAAAGTGGTTGTAGCCAGCAGATTATGAGAGTTAAAATTATTCCACATCTTTGCTAACACAGGATGGTCAGTCTTTAACTTTTGGTCAGTTGAGTGGCTACGTAGTAGGATCACATTGAGGTTTTCCTAATAATCCTGGACGTCTTTTCATGTGCTTGTTTGCCATTTGTGTATCTTCTTTGAAAAATATTCAAGTCTTTTGCCCATAATTTTATTGTGTTTTCTTATTATTGAGTTGTAAGTGTTTTTTACATATTCTCGATAAAAATCCTTCGACTGATACATATTTTGCAAATATATATATAATTGATATTTGTACATTGATCTGGTGTCCTGCAACATTACTGACTCACTTAGTTGTGGTAGTTTGGGGTGATTCCATTGAATTGTAAATAGAATCCTATTCCTTGCAGTTTCATTGGTCATTCTAGGTACCAAGTTAAGAAACCTGGTACAGCCTCTCACATATAATCAAGATTTACTGGGTAAAGATTTTCTGTGATTTCTTTGCACTCAAAAGTAGTACTCGGTTCCTTTTCTGGTTCAAATTTAGTAGTCTGCAACAGACCAATAAACAAATTTAGGTTTCTCTTCAAAATTCTCACTTCCCAGGTGTGGCACTTTCATCAGAGGTTTGACTTTTATGGCAAATGTAGAAGAGCTTCTTCTCTGAGTTGGTGCTCGAAGCTGCCCTGAGAAGTCTCTATCTTATACAACCATGCACCATTTATTCTCTGCCTCCGCCCAAATACATGATAATGTGGGACACTCTTTATATGCTTAGCAGTATCTTAGTGAACATGAAAACCTGTTTTGTTAATTATGTTTTTTAACTGAGTCACTTCATCTGAAGAAGTAAAGTCACCAGTTCTTAGTGAGAGGCCCTCTGAACTCAGTAGTTAATAAAGCTGTCCTGAATTGTTTAGAAGAGTATGAAAATGTGGTAGTAGTCTTGACAGAAATACATTTTTATTTGAAGCTGAGATCCACAGATTTTGTTAAATGTGGTTTCTTACTGAGCTAGGCTGAATGAGTATGGATTTGTGTTTTCAGTCAACATGGGGTATGCATCCATGATTTGATACTACAGACTCTTGCTTTGACAAACTAATTCAGTTTGCCAGAATGGACAATTTTCTTTTGATTTTTACTTCCAAAAGTTGAGAAGCATCCTTTTAGCTTCACAGAAGAGATTTTGGCAGAATATTAGATACTCCTCTTTTATCATAAATATTTTTGCTTTTAGTTACAGCATTTTTACATCCCACACAAAAATATGGTGTATACTCTCATTGTCTTGGTCTCCATAACAAGTTTATAATCTTGTCGGACTCATGAGATCAAATGTAATTCATATCTGTGTCTCCCTTATAAACTAGACTACTATCATGCACATAGTAGGTGGTCACTAAACTCTGGTTTATCTATACCACACTTCCTTCTTTGATTACCAAACTGAACTACTTACTTCAAATTGGTCTCTTGATTTCTCACCTGAAACTTTGGCTTATTCCATTTCTTCCTTGGAAATGCTTTCCATTCTAGACTCACTTATCAAAATCCAAACCCCCTTAAAAGGAGGTATTGCCACCCTCTTTATGAAGCTGCCTCTGGAATCCTTTCAAGAAGATATACACTCTTCCGCCTTCACTGTCTTCCTCTAAGGAACCACAAGAGCCCCCACTAGGGAGCACCTAATGTGTGCCTGACAAAATGCCAGGCATTTTATATCTGTTATCTCTTGTAATCTTCAAACAAACTATGAGCCCACATAATAAACTCTAAATTTCCATAGAGGAGGATACTGAGAGTAAAACAGAGTGACTCCTTTGTCCAGATCACAGCTGTAATAAGTGATGAAGCCAATGTGGAAGAATTCTGGCTGACTCGAAAGCCTCTTCTCTTTCCGCAGTATTAAAATTCGTTTCTAATGCTTTATGATTTTATGTCATATTTTCCTCATAATTGTAATTATACTCGTTAGGCTGTGTGTTTGACTGTTGACAGAAGAACAAAATCTTGTGAAACTTTGTTGTATAGAATAGTTAAAATCTGCATTTGTAAAATTCCTATTTGCCCTACCACAGGAAAGGCATTTTGCACACTCAAAATATAGTCCATATTTAGGGCACCATACTTGAGACATTTGCCCAATTCTACCTTTTTATAAAAATATTGTTTTGTATCATTGTCATATCCTCAACAGGATAGACCTTGAGATTGGCTAGACCAGTGACTTTTCAATATATTTTTCGTTTTTGACAAATGAAATCTTACAAGGGAGCCAATAAGGAAAGTGAAGAGGAGCGCTCTAGCAGAAGCTCTAGCACCTGCTCAGGACCCTCTTACCTTGTGACCACCCTTGATGCCTCTCTGTGGAAACACCAGTGCTCTAGAAGTCACTCCTTTAGCCCAACTTTGTTTTTCTAATGAAAATCAGAGGGACTTTTGCGTGTACGCGTGTGTGAAATTTTTGAATCTTAGAGCTTGACTCCCAATTACAGTACTTTTATCATAATCAAATACCCAAAAATAAACTGAAGTACCTAAAACATTCACAAAACTGATGAACAAAAACAAAGCCAAAGAGTAACCAAAGTACTTTGCAAAGGATCTCTGTATGAACTATTGAACTCCCAGGACTAACTCATTTCCTTTTCTCCTTTTGAGGTCTGTCCATTGCTACTTGCCACTGTATACTCTATATTCTAATCACATTTTGTCACTTAATATATTATAAACATCATTTCCACACGTTTGCTAATGTGGTCCCTTCTGCCTGAAATTCCCTTCCTTCCCTCCTTTCTTTACTTAGAAGACTATTTTTTTCCCCCAAAACAGATAAAATATGCCTCAACCCTCTGCCTCACTCAACCTTGCTAAGCAAAATTATCACTTGGGCCTGTGCAGTCAGCGCTGTCGGTATAAAGTTTTTTAGTAATATTTACCATAGTAAATCATCATACTCATTTCTCTCTCTTTTCTCCCAGTTAGAGAGAGCTTTTTTAGGGCAAGGGATGTATCAAATTCATTTCTCATATTCCCATGCCCAGCATAGACCCAGCCCTTAGTAGGTGCTCTAAAAATTGGTGAGTAGATGTCTAAGGAAAATATCCTGAAATATCACACTTTTCCAGCAGGTGCCACCATGCCATGAAAATATTTTGCCCTGAAAGTTCCCTGTTTTTGAAACATTGAGTTATACAAAATTAAATGAATGCCCTACTTTATCAATCTAATTGATATGCACTTGGTTAAAATCAAAGATGGCACGTTGTTGAATTCACTTCTGTGCTGTGAGTAGAGTGCACCTGAGGTCATGTGCTTGGGACACATTCTTTTCACTGCTTAGTGTTTAAATAAGGCAGCTTAACAAGGCCAAAGTGAAGGGCTGATTTAGCAACTGATTCCATTATAAACATAAGGCCTAGTTCTGTGAGACTTCAGGAATCTAAGGCAATGATCAAGCCATTAGAGAATAAATCAATATGAGGATTTCAAGACTTGAAGATGAGCTAGTGAAAATAAAGAAAGAAAAGTAAACTATACATAAGAAAAAATATAATTAAAGTTACTAAATCCCCCATAGGAACAAATATCTCCCAAATGTAATGTAGGAAAAAAATGAAATCACCATTCCTAAGTAAATGTATGAAGTGGAAAGATAAAATAAAAATGGCATATTTGCCTAATTGACGTTTCTGTATTTGTAAACTTAGAAGAAAACTACCTCCAGCAATACTTTGCATTTCATAAGCAAGGTAGAGGAAATTCACTTAAATAAAAAAATACGCTACTCCAAAATCAAGGTTCTTTAGCTGTTAAAAAATATATGAATTAAAATGCATTTTAGTTACTATGTCAGATAACACCCAGTGCTCAGCATATCCCCTGGAATGTCTTTTTACATTTCTTATGCTCTCCCACCTTCAGTCTGCAATAAGATTTCAATAGCCAGCACTGCTGTTCTTCAGAGGCCTACCATCTTGGGAGAGACGATAATTAACAAATAAAATAAACATATTATAAATCCAACATTAATTTGTGCTGAGATAAAAATAAAGCCAGGTGAGGGAACATAGATATATGAAGTTGGTATTATTTTAGATAGCGTTGTCAGTTATCATATTGGCTACCAGGCTATTTTTTCCCTTATTTGTTATTTTACTCATTCATATAACAAATATACAAGTGACATCTGTGTGTCAAACACTGTTCTAAACCTTATAAATGAACATAAGAAAAAGATAGTGTTCTATCTCTTAAAGAGCTTGTAGATTACTGAAATTGGATGTATACAAGTGTTTGTGTACACACACACACTATTATAGGCACATATACACAAACACAATCACAATCACCTGTGCACACACTGAAGATTATACTATTATGTCAAAGGTTTTTGATAGAACTTCAGCATTAGAGGACATTCTAAATGCCAGTCATTCTAATAGGACCTCAGAAGATCCATGGCTTGTATTGCTGATAGTTTTCCTAAGAAGAGAATTTACTTCTTGACTGGTGAATGGGAGCCAGTGAATTAGCTAGAGAGGAACCTTAGAAACCTCCATTGACTTCTCAGTGCCTGCCTTTCAGGACGGCTTTTTTATTCTCTCCTAGTTCTGGCAATGAAAGAAGAGAAATTAAAGGGACCTAAAAAAATAATGGTTACTAAATGGTCTAGAAGGCTCATGTCATTTTTTCTGGTTTACAGAGTCAATTATATGCCACTTGTATATTCAGAGGTGGTGAATGATGGGAGCCTATGGAATGAGCATAGCAAAATGACCTCCAAAGATAAAGAGGAGAATATTGCCTCAGCAAAGGCTTCATTGAAGATGAAATCCTTGAACTAAACCTTGGAAGGTGATAAGGGTTTTCCAGGTAGAGGGGTTTGGGAAAGAACTTCCAATTGCATGGGACAGCATGAGCAAAAGATCAGTGGACTAAAACAATGTTTCTGGGCTTAGAGAATTATAAATACTTCTTTCTGGCTAAAGATATATAGATTGGGTACAGGAGGCGAGAGGACAGAGTGAAAGGGATTCCTGTGAGAAAAAAAGGTTTTGAGATATTCTAGACATCTTGACTTTAGAGGAATAAGATTAGAAGGAAACAAGAGAGGTGGCAGGAAAGTGAGTTAAAAGCTAGTACAGTAAGCTGTGAGGGAAGTGGATTGCCATTTTTGCCCAGTGAAAATTCAGTATTTTGCACTCTGTTATAGGAAAATTCCATCCAAAATGTCAATTTGTTATCTTAGCACAGTTAAAAGTGAAGCGGTTGGGGAGCTGCAATATGAGTTAGGAAAGCATCCTTAGAGAAGGTCCAGTGGGTTGGCCATGTGCCAGGTACTGTGTTGCTTACTTTTCATGCCCAATCTTTTATCCCAAAACATTGTGCAACAGATTTTATACCCATGTCTATGACTGAGGAAAATAAGTTTCAGAGAAATTAAATGTACTGCTTCATTACCTAGCCAGGGTTGGGATTCCAACTCAGGTCCAACCTACTCTAAAATTGTTACTTGTTCTTCTATATCAGGTTGCAGTAGATAGATATAAAAAGGATTAAGAGGAAATTAGAAAATTCTAAAATTCTAAAAGTTGATCTCCAGTTACTTTTGATTATAATGTATGAAAGCAGAAAGGAATAATATAAACAACCCCAGTCCCTTTTGAACTCACTTGGCTCCAAAAAATAATTGAATAAACATACCTTCACACTACAGTCATATTATAAAGGGAAAATCAAATCCATTTATTCCGTTGTTTTATTTTTTCCTTTCTCATTCCTGAATCCTTTTGTGTATTTAGAGTTGAATTTGAAGTAGAAAGCAATTTTCAAGAAACCTACACATCCTTAGAAAGATTAATAGTGGGCAGAGGTGAAAAGGCTGCATGCTTTTAGACAAAATGGATTTCCTACTATATTACCAGGCTAGAAAAAAAGAAAAAAACACTCTGTGATGTCATGTTTAAATTAAATAAATGGTGGCCATTATTTTTCTTGGGAAAGTAAACATAAAAACTATAATTTCTTTGATTGTATTTTTTTGGTTAAATATGATGTCACATATTAATATAGATTATAAACTGGCAAGATTTCAGGTTTGACTGTGCTGCCTACCAGTGAGCCGATAAGAGTGAGATATTGTTGGCTGTTGGTCAAACCTTAGGGAGATCCAGAGATTGTGGTGGAGTGGAGAGAACAAGGTCAATCAGGAGGAGTGGATGGCTAATTCTTGAATTCCAGAAGTATTGTAAAAGCTTGGAGGCAAAAATAAGACCATCTCATCTCAGAAGAGAATGACGAGGAATGAAAAGTGGTAATTGGGGGCCCCTGATGCACAATATTTATCACTAAGACATATTATACTTTACTGGCTCTTTCTCAGCCTTATAAAAGAAGCCATGCGTAAGCACCCTACCTAAATTGTCTTCTTCAGGTCACTCTTTCACTCTATCACATCATCATCTTTTTTTTCCCACAAAATTTGCCACAATCAGAAATTATCTTGTTTGTGAATTTGTTTACTTATTTGTTTACATCCTATTTTCTAACTTGCTTACTATTAGGTAAGCATCATGGGGCCAGCAATCTTGCCTATCTTGTTCAACTCCTTGTCTCCATTGCCTAGAACAACTTATGCTACAAAGGATGCAACTCTTACATACACATAGTTTTTGAATAATTGAGTAAATGGATATACTGTCTGTGATGGTTCAGATATCAGTTAATATTAAAAGTCAATATTTATAAAGTACTTAAAAGAGTTCCTTGTATATAGTAACTACTATAAATGTTTGTTAACTAAATAAGTACCTTCTTGACTGATGCAAGCTGATAAATCTCCCTTGAACTAAATTAAAATCCTTTATGATAAGTGAGAGAAGATAGACATTTAATTCTATGACTAAAATCATCAGGAACATGACTAATAGTTAATGCTCCATAACAGAATTTCTACTATTAAATTAAATCTTTGGCCTTAACTGAATCCCTGTCTTGAGTTAGATAACAATCAAGAAAGGGAAATGCAAAATGGTTGCCCTTCTCTTATACTTCCTGACAGTTTGTAATTCTTATCAGAGAATAGTGAATTATAATTGGCTATTTATTTGTCAGTGTAAACTTTATTGGAGTGCAAACTTCATGAGAACAAGCAAAAACATCATCTATCTTATCACTTCTTACTGTTACACCCTAAGAATATGGCCCAATGGCTGGCATAGATAGGTGCCATCAAAATGTTTAATGAAGTAATATGCTGATTTTGAGAGGAAGGAGGTGTCAGGATGTTTTTAGAATCTTCCTGAATCCTCATATAAAAGCGGATGGGCAGCTTGATAGATAGCAAAACCAAACCCAGGGACAATGTTTAAAACAAAACTCAGGACAGAGTTTTCCCCACAAACCTCAAAATAAAAGTGGGTGGGAGTAAACCATTATAACTACAAGATCCACAGGCTATTGGTGTCTGAACAAAAGAAGGCAGAGGGAAGCAACAGAACATCTGACAAACCTGACAATGGGAGAACCCCAAAACAGCCCATACATGTCCATTGTAAATCATGGTGAGCGAATTCGAGAACACAAGCTGACCCTCCAGGACTTCCTTCTAGGACAGGAACCCACAGTGAAGATGAACTCCCGGGAATAAAATCAAAATTGATCAAAAGAGCAACAATGGAAACAAAGGAAACAGAAAGTTCAGATAAAAGTAAGGACAGGAAAACAGAACCAAGAAATCTCAGAAAGATAGCTTTTTTATTTCACCATAATACAGAAAGAACAGAAGAAGGAATTTTGTGAAGGTAAAACAGCTATAAATATGAGCTAGAGAAATGTATTGAGGTGAAATCTCATATAAAGTAACTATTAAAAAGGGAAATAGAAGATAAGGAGCAGAATAATGTCCCTAAAGGCAGGGAAAGTATGCCTGAACATGCTCAAGAACTAGAAAACAGGACAAAAACCCCTGTAACATACTATTTTAAAATGAGTTAGAAAACACGGAAATCATACGAGATGTAAGAGAAAATCATAAATCATAACTAGAAAAACTCAGGAATGAGGTGACAGAACTCATGTGAGAATTAGAAATAAAAATAATAGTTTAGAAATGAAGACTAAACTAGAAGAAACACAAGATCGAATAAACACAATACCTTAAGATAAATCGAAGATAAAAACAGACTATTTTAATTTTTTTAAAAAATGTTGATAAAAAAGATTTGAGATAAAAGCACAAATAATGAAAATAGTCAAGGAAGAATCAACTCACAGATAATGAGATCCTGAAGAAGAAAACCAAGGAAAGGTAATAGAACTTATATTGAAAACTCTCATTCAAATAAAAAACAATGAAATGATCTAAAGCTGACTATTAGAAGAGCCCATGATTATGCGAGGTTATCAACCCCAAATGAACAATGCCAAAGTATAAGTTAGGAAAATTATCGCATTTTAAAGAAAAAAGATCCTTTGGTCATCTCAGCAAAAATAATACTTTACTTACATAGAAAAAAATTAGATTGTTATTAGGTTTTCCAACTGCAACACTTTATGATGAAAGAAAATGGAAGATAATATTTTGGATACTTAGGGAAAAAAGCTGTAAGCCAAGAATGTTACATTCCAGCAAAACTGACCCTCAAGGACAAAAGGGCTGGATAATCTGTTATCAGCACTCAAGAACTCAAGTAATAATGTTTCCACAGCTTTTCTAAGAATTCTGCTAGAGAGTCGTTTCAGACCAACAAAATGCTTAGAGAGATGTCAACATAAGGACTGTAGCGACCCTTAAATATATAGCTGGTTCTATAACAAAGATTAATGAGAATTAAAGGGGAGATGGTATAGTATACAATGGCTAAAATTTCTGATGACATAGATATTGAGCAACCACGAAAATGAGGGCAAAGGAGATAGTGTGATAAAACAATTTTAACTGCTTTTAGGATTCATAATTGGTGGTTTTAGTATTAATATTGTTATTCTGAGACTATTGTTTCTGTAATATGGGATAAATCAAATGATCAATGCCAAATGATCAAAGGAGATAGTGTGATAAAACAATAGTTTTATTGTTTAATATTTAATTCTGTCATGCCCTATGTTCTTTCTTGGCTCTGCTCACAGAAAAAGGCCTGGAAATAAGGATCAACTCAGTAATGTCGAGCATCCCTAGCGTCCAGATTTCAGTTTGGAAATATTATTTACCCTAAAAACAAACAAGGCTTCTTGAAGGAATGGTTGATTTCAGGTCTGGGGTAGGAAATGTGCAAGATAGACCTGGCACACCAGATCTTGGCACACCAGATAGCAAGGATGTTGTCAAAGATTACAAGGATCATGTCAAAAGAATTCAGCGGCCAACTGAATGAAGCTTACATTGGCCAAAGATGGGACAATTAGAGCTTCAATAAAGGTTAAAAATGTGATGGCTTAAAACCCATCCAATATGAATAAATCCATGCGCTTATAATAATACACAAAAGAAAAATTTGTTGGCCATATTCTAATTATGATGGGCAACAAATTCATAATCTTGAAAATTAGGTAAATAAAGGAAAATAATCAAGCATTTATCCCACTTGCTCTTATGAACTGTATACTGCATAACAAAATAATAGATGAGGGGAACATCTCATCTGTTATTAAAATTATCTCAAATAATAAATGAAAAGGAAAGGATAGATTTAGAATATCACCATTTTGCAGCCCCTAGGTCTTGGTAAACTCAGGCTGCTATAACAAAAACACCACAGACTGGGTGGCTTGTCAATAGCAGAAACTTATTTCTCACAGATCTGGAGGCTAGAAGTTCAAGATCAGGGTGCAAGGATTGTCGTGTTCTGGTGAGAACCATCCTCTGGGTTGCAGACTGTTGACTTCTCATTGTATCCTCACATGATGAAGAGCAGAGAGAAAAAGCAGGCTCTCTGGGGAGCCTCATAAGGATACTGATCCCATTCATGAAGGCTCCACCCACATGACCTCATCTGATCCTAATTACCTCCCAAAGGCCCTACCTCCTACTACTATTACATAGACAAGTGTAGAGTTTCAACATATAAATTTGAGGGGGACCACAAACATTCAGTCCATAATATCCCATCACTAATGGTGGAGTGCCAATGGCTGTTAACATCACAAAAGAGCAAAGACCAAATATTATGTAACTCCTGGTGAAAGAACACAATACCGCTTCTAGTTTTTCCAAAGGAATAGCACTTGAGTCTGGTTAAGCCTCTGCACCCAGCTGCCAATTTGCAGCTGAACAGAGGAACGCTGAATTGCGTCATGCATTTACAATCATCAAAATCCAGAAAATGGGATACTATTGATTAAACAGCCTGGTTTTCGAAAAAGTAAAAAGCAAGAGAAAGAAAGGAGTGGAGGACAAACTTGTATAATAAAAGCAATGTAAAAGACATCTCTGTCTTTTAAATTAGACATTTCTAGGGAAGCACACTTGAATAAAACCCTCAAGAAATGCACAGAAGTGATTGCTATATAAGTTACTTTTGGAGGGATGGGGCTATAATTAGGATGAGAAATATGTAAAGCCTTCAGATGTGACTGGAAAAATAATTTATCTTATAATAATTCACTGAGCTATGTAATTGCTTTGCGTGTTTTTTTTTTGTCTCTCATGTTTTATTTTACAATTAAAAGGTCAAAAAATTACTATTTCACAGGAGTTTAGGCAAGTAGATCACAAAATATCCAGAAAGGTCTAGTGATGTGTAATGTATGATGCAGAAGCACTGCAAATCATTCACTGATTATTCTCGTATGTATGACACTGCTTTAGATTCTGGTTGTTGTTTGCAGTCCAATTTCTTCAGTGAATTTCATATCCCATGGCATAAACAAAAAGCTGAGACATCATTTTAGGATGAATATTAATTCCTCTGACTTGGTGCCATGTTTTGGAGCCATTTTTCATTAGCAAAAATTTTACTGAGCGGCATCCAGGTGATGGGGCCCTGTGCTTTTTATTTGAAATAAAAAGAAAAAGGTGGAATGGTTTCGCCACACAATCAGCATAAAACACAGCTGCAAAGTGAGATTATTTTTTTATCTGGTACAAGTTAAATTGCATCCAGATTTTCCTAATTTTCAAGATGGAACCTCTTGACTTTAGCAAACTCCAAGGAAACACTGGGGATGAAGATCCTTGAGTTTATTTTAACCTTCCAAGAAGTCAAAAGGCAGAATGAGTTTGTGCCGATAAGGCTGAACGAATCTTTAGTTGATATTAATTCAATCATATCTCTCTCTGTTTCTTTGTTTTTTATTTTGTCTTTTGCTTTTGGATAATATTAGATAGTTCAGAGTGTAATGATTGTTATTTCTCAATAAAAAGAAGTACTTTAGTGTAGGAGTGAATTAACTTTATTCATCAACTAATAATGTATTTCTTAATATTCTGGGTTAGCTCTATGTCTGCATCTTGCATTTTCACGACAAGCCTCTCAAGTAGTTGTTATAAAATAATCCTACTCTGCAGATGTCAAAACAGAGGTGCAAATGATTGTGATTTGTACAAGGACATCCCGAAAATTATACGGTGGAGCTGAAGTTTAAGCCAAAGCTTCTGCCTCCAACTCCCATATTAGTCTTTCCAGCAAGATCACTAAGGGACATATTTCAACGTCCTTGTCTTGTGTTTACACTAGATGTTAATTATCTTAAAAAATTCTAGAGCCTATTGGGGCCGGCCCTGTGGTGCAGCGGTTAAGTTCGAATGTTTCACTTCTTGGCGGCCTGGGGTTCGCCGGTTCAGATCCCGGGTGCAGACATGGCATCGCTTGGCAAGCCATGCTGTGGTAAGCGTCCCACATATAAAGCAGAGGAAGGTGGGCACGGATGTTGGCTCAGGGCCATGCTTCCTCAGCAAAAAAAGAGGAGGACTGGCAGTAGTTAGCTCAGGGCTAATCTTCCTCAAAAAAAAAAAAAAAAAAAAAAGCCCTAGATCCTATTAAAATACTAAAGGTAAGGAGAGCTCTTTCTTCCTTCTAATCAACCATTTCTCTACAGAAGAGATCAAGATTCAGTAAATTAACACTTTTCCCCTGAGTTGGTCTGTTTAACTTTAATTTCCTTTAAACTTTGAGCTTCAGACTTATTGGTGATTGAAATAACTGAACAATAATTTCCAGACACCAGTGCCCATGTATCGTAGTCTTCAACTTGACCATTAAGCCCTATAAGGTTAAATCTCTCAAGGTAGGTACAAGGAAAGATAGCAGTAGCAGGGGGTGAAAATAAGTAAATTATTCAAATGAACTGAGCCAATTTAGCAAGTCTTCTTCTTCCACTGTTTTATTTTCCTCAGTGTGAAAAATGAGTCATGATCCTGACTACTTCCTTAAGGTCAATGTTCTTGTCTCTGTGCTCATCTAGCACCCTGCTGGAGAGCAGCCAGGGGGAAACTATATCCAGAGCTTTTGCCTTTACTTGAGGCTAAGGACAAATAAATAATCAATTATGCAGATACCACAGGCCAGGGAACTGTTATCTATACATGTACTAATTACTTAAGGATTTATTACAATAGTAAGGCACCAACATGCTAATTGGGTATTGTTTGGGCAGACTTGAAGTTTTGGATAATTGTAATCATCCCTCTTCTAAACCTCCTTACTCTCTTCTTTTAAATACGCTTTATTCATTTTCTCTACCCAGAAAAATGTAACCTATCAATATATAGGCTTAAGCAGAATGGCAGGCAAAATAGGAGGAAAGAGAGAAGAGATCGAGAAGAAAGATATGCTCCAATTCTAACCTGTTGCTGATCACATATTTTACACAGGTGACTCCCTGTACACATGGACTTGTGAGCATTTTTCCGTAGAACATCTAAAAGCTGAAATTCATAATTTACCCACTTTTTAAGGTTCTGAATTGTTCTAAGTAGTATCAGGAGTAGACAGAGTATATTTTCATTCTACTAACTCTCCAAATTTCACCCCGATTCCTTTCTCCTTTTCATTCCGCTTGGCTCAGACTTCAGTTAAGATAACTTGTTTAATAGACCATTCTATGCCTCAAAAGAAGATTTATATGGTTAGGAAACTCTTGCCTGTGTGGGATTTTTTTCCTTGAAACTAAGTGCATTTAACTTGATTAAGAGAAAGCTTTTCAAAAATAATTATAAAAGTAAGAGTTTAGCAATGTAAAACTAGAAATGCCAAGGTTAAAATTAGCCAGTGATATCATCTTTCCATTAATAACTCTGTGTTTGTGCTGTGTTATTTATGGAAGGGAGAGTTCTTTCTATTTCTGCCAGGTGGCTGTGTTGCTTCAGTGGGTTCTGAGGTGCTCCTGACCTCTCTTCCTGCTGTGTATGTTACAAGGCTCTACAAGGATCACCCCATTGCTTGGTCAGCAGGTTCTCTCAAGAGCTGTGCTTTCTCAGCTGGAATTTCTGAATTCACACAATAATCTAATTCACAATCTAAATACTTCAGGTTTTAGTAGGTAATTGTTAAAGATGAAGGCAAATTCTGACTTGGAAAGAATGCATGAAAATGTAAAGGTTCTGAATTGAAAAGTTAACTTCTCCTTTAGGAAAACTCAACTGAGGGAGCTGCCCCATCCTGTGGTCTAGAGGTTAAATTTGGCACTCTGCTTCATACAAAATAGAGGAAGATTGGCACAGATGTTAGCTTGGGGCCAATCTTCATCAGCAAAAAAGAAAGAAAGAGAGTGAGGGAGGGAGGGAGGGTGGGAGGAAGGAAGGGAGGGAGGGAGGGAGGAAGGAAGGAAGGAAGGAAGGAAGGAAGAAAGAAAGGAAAGAAAACTCAAATGAATAATTTCTGTCTCCAAAGTGGCTAGTTACTGAGTTACTAGGTTCTAAGACGGGCTTTGGAGAAAGCAACAGAAGACTTCCACTTTGGTTTACTTTATACCTAATAATTTTAAATGATATTTGAATATATGATGAAGAAATGTAGTCACATAGATGCACCAGGGTACTCAACTGTGAGAAGACTTGCCAATCAGTAGGTCTAGACTGCCTTCTCATATCATTCATGCTCAGTGAAAGAAAGGCATAGGAAAAGTCTAAGAACCAATAGGAACTTTCCTGTGTGACCATCAGTGAGGTATAATTATAAAAATTTAGCATTAGGAGGAAGAACAAAGCACCCAATATAAGATTTTTGTAAGTGATAGAGATGGTGAGTAGCTAATCAGGATTCAATGAAAGAACCAAATGACCAAAATATTAATTTTAATTGGTAAATAAAATATACTTCGTCTGTGCAATGAAATTCAAAGTCATCAATTAAAAAAGAAAACACCAATAAAGGATAGCATTTCCAATGTCACAGAAAGGGAAATAAATTAACTAATAAGAAAATCATTTCTTAGATATTTTTGACTGAGAAAAAGAAGTTGCAGAACAGAATTATCTCAATCCTTTATATATATGAGAGGTTTTATTGTTTACAATCAAGAGAATGTAAAAATATCTAAACTAATCTATTACCACTTCTGGAAAAAAATCCTCAGAGCTAATAACCTTACTGTTCTTTTTATATGAAGTCATCATGAACCCAGCAGATGAAGATGAATAACTGCCAGGTGAGTTACTGAAGCTAGTGACATAGTGAAGCCATTGGGAAATGGGTTGTCCTGGCGCTTCGACTGAGACTTCCTCAAGTGTGTTTGGCAAGGTGACCATGTTGACACTCAGCTCTTGTAAGTGACTTAAAGTTCTAGGGGAGTCTTTATAATGTTATTTTGAGATTTTGAGTCATATCAAATGTGGAGAATTTCAGATTATGAGTGGGTTTAAAGACTTTTCATTATATCCTAGAATTTAGAGCATTTTCAGGACGTGTGAGTTTATGTGTGTTTGATATATATCAAAGGTGTGCTAGCTCTACTTCTGTTTTGTGCTTCGCTCTTCAGTGGACCAATGATTAATGAAACAACAATGATGAGATGGTCACGATCATGGGAAACAATACAAAAAACCAGAGATGTTGGTCATTATTGGTGCATCTAAAGCTAACAGTAAACATAATACTTGCACAGATAATCCATTCGCTGTGTCCACTCAAATTATCCATGTGGACTACAACACCACGGTTGTTTCTAGGAATTGTCAGGAGTTATGAAGATGACTACAGTTATTGACATTACCAAGTGTCACTATCAGCAAGATTTACTTTGGGAGTCTGCTCAAAGCCATGTCATCAGAAATCTTTTGCTTCCATAATTCTTGAGTCGTACTTAGCAAATGGTTGTGTGAAGTGTTATATGGAGAACTGTTGTATTTTGTCAGTGAGTATGTGACTGCTTGCAGAAGAGCACTTATTTCAGCGGCTGTTGGAGAGAAAAGATAGACTTCTGTCCAAGATAACTGATATAAATTTCCCAAAATCTAGTATTCCAAAAGTGTAAAATTGAGCCCTTCATCAAGGAGTTCACTGAGCCTTCCTCTGACTTAGGTTGACACCACTTTCTTCTGCTTCTCTGTTTATTCCTAGAATGCAGTCCCAACAGCACCTGCAGCAGCGTCGAAAATTCGCAGCTGCCTTCTTGGCATTCATTTTCATTTTGGCAGCTGTGGGCACTGCTGAAGCAGGGAAGAAAGAGAAACCAGGTAAGCAGTGGGGTTATGAAGGCAAGACTCTTCATTGATTACTGTCCATCCAATCCAACTACTTGATTTCTATCCTTCCTCCTTCCCTTCCTCCCTTTCTTCCTTCCTTCAAGTATTTACAGGAAGCTAAATGACATCTCCTCTGATTTTACCCCCACTGTAAGTCCTGAAATATAGATGGTGGTCATTAACATAATGGTCATCTTAGCAGCTACTATGTACAGAACATCAACCAGCAATCAGTAGTTTTACTTATGTTGCCTCTCTTTCTCAAAAATAGTTCTGCAGGAATTTTTGTTTTATCTTATATTTACAAAGGAGGAAACTGAAACTCAGAGAGGATAAAGCACATTTTCTATGTCACTCCCAATGTCACAAGGAGGCTGTGGAGTCTGTTTACATCTGTGATCCACTACACTTACATTATGCCATTCCATCTATAAGACAGAACAAGGAAGATGGACTTGCATTGAAATGGCTAATCTGACAACTGCTACTTCTAATAGAATGTTTTCTCATTTTTTAGGTTTAACTGTTTTTGACCATTGTGTCTTTTACAGAAATGTTCGCTTCTGAAAGGAGATGTCAGCAAATTACTTAGCACAGCCCCAGGCACTTAGTCGGAGTTACATTAATATTAGTTCTAGCTCCTTCCTCAGTTTTCTTTCTCCCTTCTCTTGGTCAATCATTGATTCAAGCCTTCAGCTAACACCTATCAAGTTCCTATTATTTATTGGACACTGAAGATGGAGGTAAAAGGCATAGAACCTGCTACAAAGGTGCTCAGGAATGAACTTAGTTGCATCTAGGACTTAAGGAGTTTTCTGAATGTTAATTATTTTTTCTTCTTTCTTTCCAGAAAAAAAAGTGAAGAAGTCTGACTGTGGAGAATGGCAGTGGAGCGTGTGTGTGCCCACCAGCGGAGATTGTGGGCTGGGCACCCGGGAGGGCACCCGGACTGGAGCTGAGTGTAAACAAACCATGAAGACCCAGAGATGTAAGATCCCCTGCAACTGGAAAAAGCAATTCGGAGGTGAGTCCCACCCCTACTGTCCTGTTGGTTTAATCTTCCACTCTGAGATAATTCTTGCATTCTTTCACCAAATGTCTTTTGAAGTTACTACTATTTAATTTAAATAGTAAGTTACTTTTGAAGTTACTACTGTTTAATTTATCAGATAACCAGACGTCTTACCTAACTCCAGGGTTTCTCAGCTTCAGTATGTGCATTTAGGATATTTAACAACATCTCTGGCTTCTACCCAGTAGTTTCAGGTAACATTCCCCGCCTCCACCAACTGTGAGGACTAAAAATGTCTCCAGATGTTACCAAATGTCCTGTAGGGGTCAAAAATAGTCCCTCATTGAGAAACACTGCCTTACCAATAGGGACGTAAAGTAGACCCTTGATCCCTCCTGACAGTGTTCATTGATCTATCTTCTCTTTCCTTTCTTTCCTTCTTCTGTTTCTAAGTTCCTTTTATCTTCCTTTCCACTTTTCTTATTTATTCTCCCCCTCCCTGAGATCTCTTTCTGTTACTTTCAGGCCCTCTCTGTCTTTTGGCCCTTCCCCACCCTCTATACTGGTTCACGGATTTACTTCTCAAACCCAGTGAGGATGGTCATAGCCACTTTTCATAGTCTTTTCTCTCACTGACCATTGCCAGTCTCATGCTGGCCTCATCTACCTAGTTAAGAAGGAATCTTTCAACGCTTATAACCTTAAACCCACTACTGAATACCCAAATTACCTGTTTTTTCCACATTCTAGACTTTTTGTTCTTCTTAGCCATGATAGGACATCATGCCCAAAATGTTCTCACTGTTCTACAGAAATTACAGGACAGTGAAGAAGGACAATGAATATATACACTATATCTTTTTCATTTTCTATAATCTTTGGGGTACTTTTTATGAGTGGAGATAAATTCTATAAAGGCATGGTGAAATTCAGATATGTTTGGTCTTAAATTGTATATGAGCACCCTAAAGATCCACTTATGAAAACTTTTAAAAAGCATATCTTGAAGGACTTATATTTAGAATATATAAAGAACTCTCAAAACTAACAATTTAATTAGGAAGTGGACAGACATGAGCAAACATTTTACCAAAGAATATATATAGGTGGCAAACAAACACCTGAAAAGATATTTAACATCTTTTCTCCACAAGAGGAATGGAAATGAAACCAAAGAGATATCACTATACACTATACACATATCAGAATGGCTAAAATAAAAAAATGACACCAAATGTGAGAAAGGATGCAGAGAAACTCTATCATTCAAACATTGCTGATGGGAATGTAAAATGGTACAACCACATTGGGAAAGAGTATGGCAGTTTTTTACAAAACTAAACTTGTGTTTACCATACAATGCAATGGTTTGACTCCTGGGCATTTATCCTAGAGAAATGAAAACTTATATTCCTATAAAAATCTGTACACAAACGTATATAGCTGCTTTATTTGTAATAGCCAAAAGCTGGAAACAATCCAGATATCCTTTAACTAGTAAATGGTTAAACAAACTGTAGTACATCCATACCATGGGATACTAGTCAGCAGTAAAAAGGAACAGACTTGATAGACACAACTTAGGCTGAGTGAAAAAAAAAAAACAATCTTAAAGGTTACATACTGTATGATTCCATTTATATAATATTCTTAAACTGACAAAATTATAGAGATGGAGAACACATTAGTGATTTCCAGGGGCTAAGGAGATGGAAGGGAGGAAGGTGGCCAGGCTATGACTATAAAAGGATAATCCCAGGGACTCTTGTGTTGGAACTCTTTTGTATATTAATGGTGGTGGTGTTCACTCTATCCACATGGGATAAAGTCACACAGAACTAAATACACACATACCCACATACACAAATGAGTCCATGTGAAACCTGTATAAGTTCCGTGGAGTGTGTCCATGTCACTTTCCTGGTTGTGCCATTGGACTATAGTTATGCAAGATATCACAATTGAGGGAAACTGGATGAAGGGTATATTGGGATCTCTATTATTTCTTACAACTGCATGCAAATCTACAATTATCTCAATACAAAGAGTTGAAAACAAAAATACGTCTTTATTTTCATGGCACTACAAGTGGGTCTTTCTAAGACTTCTGTCTGGTCCTATCCTACCTTTAGCGGAATGCAAATACCAGTTCCAGGCCTGGGGAGAATGTGACCTGAATACGGCCTTGAAGACCAGAACCGGAAGTCTGAAGCGAGCCCTCCACAACGCTGACTGCCAGAAGACAGTCACCGTCTCCAAGCCCTGTGGCAAACTGACTAAGCCCAAACCTCAAGGTGAGTTCCTGCCATTACACCACAGTTTTAATATGAAGGGACTGATGGACCTGGGCAGGATCTTCAGAGGTGGAAACTCAAATTTTCCAGAAGGAAATCTTGGTGAATTACCTGAAGAAAGGGATGAAAAAGCCCAGTATGTTGAGCATCACACAAGTACTTTTCAGCAGGCAATTGATGAGTTCAAATTGAAGTCCCCTGCACAGATAGGGGCGTTGGAACAGTCGCCTAGCACAAATAAACAACTTAGCAAAACAGGCCAATTAAGACAGTTGTTGAATGGTGGCTATATATTCTCAGCCCTAAATTGGGACTACATCTTAACAAGTAGGAACAGATTCACAAAGCTCATGAGGCAGAAAATTTAAAATCCAGTCTCTCCTAGATTATCCAACATACATAGTTTTCACATGTATAGTTATTTTACATTTTTTTCTTTTTCCACCACATAACTTGATAGGTTCTGTATTTCTTATACTTCTTTCAGAGCCTTTATATTTTATTAGGTAGGTTATCTTACCAACTATATTTATCATGGAATTATTAATTATGCATAGCTCTCTTTCTATTCATTCCCAGAAAGTCAAACTCTGCTCCTCATGCTGGAGAGAGTAAACCAAAAACAAGCATCATGGTCACGGTTTTATACAAATAAGATCCCACCTGAGGGAAGACAAGGGGTATTAAACTCTTTTATTCATAGGTGGTGTGGGCTGGATTATGTCCCCCCAAAATTCACGGGTTGAAGTTCTGGCTCCCAGTACCCCAAAACATGACAGTATTTGGAGATAGGGCCTTCAAAGAGGTGACTGAAGTTAAATGAGGTCATATGGGTGGGCCCTAATCCAATAGGACTGGTGTCCTTATGAGAAGAGGAGATGAGAACACTGATTGGCACAGAGGGAAGACCGTGTGAGGACACAGGGAGAAGGCAGCCATTTGCAAGCTAAGGAGGGAGGCCTCAGAAGAAGCCAACCCTGCAGCTCCTTGACCTCAGACTTCCAGCCTCCATGTCTATGAGAAAACAAATTTCTTTTGTTTCAGTCACCTGCTCTGTGTCACAGCAGCCCTAGCAAACTAATGCAGTGGGCCTCAGGGATCTCTAAATCAAATACCTTCCTGGCCTCTGCTCATACTGAACTCTGAAATGGACCTGAAAATTTATACTAGCCAGATTAACCGTAAGGAGAAACTCAGAAAAATGACCATGAAGCGTGTAATAAATGAAAATAGGGAAATTGCTGCTGATGGTCAGAAAGGACTCATTTCACAGGCCTAATGCTTCAGCCTCTGATGGAGTTGTCCTTAGAAATGGTTACCTCCAACTTCAGGATGGCCAAGAGCAGGCTGGACGACAGATGGCAAATCTAGGATGCAGGCTGCCCTTCCAGATTATGGAAATCTCTGCTGGTTATAGTGTTTTTGGAAGGAATGACATGTGCCTGGGGTCGGTGCAGTGAGTGAGTGTGCCACCTTTGCAAATGTCACTTGTCTGGAGACAACTACATAGATCTGATGAAAATTAGTGAAACATTTCCAAAGCTGGAAGAACTCAAAGATATAGTTTTCAAATTAATTTATTTTTAAGCCAGCCAGAGAACCAAAATATTCAGCGTAAATATAGAGTGGAAAAGAAAAGGAATTAAAGAAGTCTCCATGCTTTAGCATGGACTGCACGTTAGAATGTTTCATGGGAACTTACAAAAATCCCAGGGCCCAGGCATAACCCAGAACGACTAAATCAGCATCAGCAGTTTTGAAAATTAGAAGGCTCCTTTAAAAGATTTCAATATCAGCCAAAATTGAGAATTACTGCTCTAGTGTGAAATTCACAGACACCATACACACGCACACACACAGACACTCTGTCTTTGTTCTTTCTTATGGGTGAGAGAAACTTCACCTTAATGGGTGGGGGAAAAAAAGGGAGAGTGGTTAGGTGGTGGATGGTGGTGTGACTAAGTGAATATGAAAAATGTTGAAAAGTTTGGAATAAATAAGACAAAGCGGGGACATGATTAAGAAAGACCCCTCAGGATATTCAGTAAACACATTAAGCGAGGACACCTTTTTAACTGGACTGATGGATAGTTCACACTTTTAAATTTTCCCATCTAGCAATGTGTAATGAAGGTTAAAAGTTTGGTTCAGGGGGCCAGCCCGGTGGCATAGTGCTTAAATTTGATGCTCTGTTTAGGCAACCTGGGGTTCGCAGGTTCAGATCCTGGGTGCGGACCTACACACTGCTCATCAAGCCATGCTCTGGCGGCTTCCATATACAAAATAGAGGAAGACTGGCACAAATGTTAGCTCAGGGACCATCTTCCCCAGCAAAATGAGGAAGATTACTAACAGATGTTAACTCAGGGCCAATCTTATACACACACACACACACACACACACACACATAAAATTTGGTTCAGCCTTTCACCTTGAAAAATGGTAAAAATATTTCAAGTGGGTAGACATTCTGCAATTTTTTTTCTAGATCAAAAATTGAGGTATATAGTTAATTGAAATGGGATTACCCTGAATGAGTTCTTTATTTCACAACACTACCAGTTATGCATTTTGTAGGTCATTAAAATGCAACCTTCCCTGTGTGCGTAACATACTTTGTAGAAATTAACCAATCTTTTCTCTCTCAACAATGGAGGGTTTCATGAATGCCGTTTTGGCACCAGGCGCCCCGCACAAAGAAAAATGTTATCACAGGAATTGAGCTTGGAAGATCTGTCAGATAGCAGATTTTCTTAATGGGACTCACACATACTTTCCATGACTTACTTTTGTTGGTTTAAGTAAAATGTAACAAGTGGCATGTGTGGGTTGTGTATATTTCTGTACCGTTTTTCTCAAGTAACCATAAATGGATGTTACAGCTTTCCCTTTAGGTGTCTCTAACCTTAAGATGGCTCATATTTTTCTGATCAAGGAGAAATCAAATAACAAACAGAATCTGTATTCTCCTTAATATTGTTCCATTTCCACTCTCATACCGTGTTCTAGGTATTTTACATTTTCTATCTCCTAAAGTCCCATATATCCTTGCGAGTAGACACTATTATGAAGGAGACTGAGGCACACTGGTTAATTTGTTTGCCCAGGGTTACATTTCTAATAAATGACAGAGTGAACTCATGTTCTCTTTTGTACCCTGCTGATTTCTCACCTAAATCATATATGGGTATAAGCCAGCCTCCACAGTTTTTATTTTCCTCTGAAACAGGAGAAGGTGAGCTTTGTAAAGCCCCATACTGACATGCAAGATGCCTCTCAAATGGAAGAAGACATTTTCTAGAACGCTATTTCTAAATCTGTTCTGGAAGACATCCAACAGGATCAAAGTTTCCAGACGATAGGGATCTGGCCTCTTTTGTTCTTTACTGTACCCCTTCTGCTTAGAACAAGGAGTAGCACATAGTAGATGCCAAATAAACATTTGTGTAATAAGTAAATGCTCAAGGGAGAAAAGGTTTCACACACTAAATCCACCGCAGGCTGGTGGAAGCTGCAGGAAAGTCATTTAAGTAAATTTTTCTCAAAGTTATACAATTATAAATTATTTTCTTACTTTATTCAGGAAAGAATAAGGAAGGCATCAATGCTTTCCCCTATTTTAACTCAGTATATGAAAAGCACGGAGAGAGCTTGGCAACTTACTAATTTTGAATCGGACACAGTGATAGGCTCTCCACATGGTTTAATTTAAGCTTCAAAGGAACTCTATACAGTGAATTCTATTTATCGTACTTTATATATGAGAAAGCATAGGCTCAGAGAGGTTAATCAACTTGCCTGAGGTTTCACAGCTTGTAAGTGGTGGAAACCAGGATTCAAATTCAAAGCCAGGCTGATATGGAAGACCTGCTTCCTTTTCACTTGCACCAGGGTGCTTCTGGGTATTATAAACTCATGAAACTGGCCATATTAGATAAATCTCGATGTCTAGAATCATTAAGGGTTAGAACTTCTGAGGACCTTGCCTGTCATCTGATATAACCCTCAGGTAACAAATGAGGACGGAGGAAATCGGTGATTCAGCCAAGTCCATCCTATAGTTTGGCAGCAGAATCAGTTGCAGGTTTTGTTCTTTTCTGATGTCGTTTTTCTGCCTTTTCAGTCCAGTCACTGAGCTCATAGCCAGAAAGTACCGTTTTTCCCATCATTATCCTCATCAAACACATCATCAGTTCTGTTTCGCTTGTCCGTTTATTTGTTTTATAAAACTTTTTTGCTTGGCTTCTGGCCTCTTTTGTTTTGGGAAATGGGAATGGATTGTGTGAAACCCACTGTGGTGTAGGAAACATGCTGTTGAAACTTTAGAATGGAACCTAGAGCTGTTGGTAAGGCTGTGACCACCCAGCATTAAATTGAGAAAAGACTGGAGAATGGCATTGTGACTTCATTACTAATAAGGCTAAAATATTTAAAAAACTCGCTTGGGGAGCAAGGATGCTTAATATGTAGAGTTGCCATCTAAACTCTGGGAAATTACTAAATATCCCATTCACTTTAGTTAAAAATTAAACTTCATCACACTCCAGTCTAACAGCGTTACCTCTTGAGGTACAGAAGTGGTCCTTCCTGTTGCTATTGTACAATTTTGCACAAACCCTACGCTCTAGTCTTCATCCACAATTTTGATGATACTACATAGCAAGTCGGAAACCCTTATCTAAAGATTCTCTTGTGTTGGAACCCCACTTAACCTCAGGAGAGCTTTTAGTCATCTACTTGAATATTATATACCCAGAAGAAGAGAGAATATTGATATTCTTATGTAGACATGAGACTTGAAAGATGCGTAATTGGAATGTAGCTTTCCTGGGGATGGGGACAGGATTGCCCTGGGGAAGTCCATTGACTGACTGGAAGATTGGAACTGGAATTTGCTTAATTGCTGCCAGAATCTAGCAGGGATAAATTGGTGAGCAATTATGTTGAACACTTGAGATTTTAAGTTCTTAGGAAAGAGATTGAGAGTGTTAATTAATATTATTAATTAAGAAAATCCTGTCTCTGTCAGGGTTTTTGGCTGCAGCAAGATCTACTTTAGCTAGTTAAAGACAAAGGGGTGTATTTGAGGGTATTATATAGCTCACAGAATCTCCAGAAGGGCCAGATGATTTGTCTTGGATCTAGCAATATTGTGGCAAAAGGCAACAGATCCAAGAGAAATGTCTAATCACACCACACGGGACACATGTAACAGAAACCTTCCTGCTGAAATTCCCCACTGCTTAGCACATATAATTTGAAGAATTGAACACTGGAAACTCCACCATAGCGGTCCCCTAAAATCAGACACTTCCACCTCCCTTCTGCCAAAATAGCGAATCTCCCCAAATTTGGCCCTTTTTTCTGGTTGCTCACTTCTACCTCTAAGACTTATATAAGTGTGCCTGCTTGATGGGAACAAGGTCATATATAAAGTCATGCTGCAAGGGAGTCTGGGAAATGCGTCTTTACCTTTCAAACTCTACCTGTAAATATGAGACGAGAAGCTGAAAGGATCTTGAATTGGTATTTAGTGAGCAATCTGCCAAGGAGTATGCAGGAATGTCAGAATGTGTTGGAGGATGTCATTAGACCTAACTCTCTCTCCTCTTGGGCTAGATTAGGCCTTGATGAGATTTCTTGGAGAAGTTGCCAACAATAATCTTATATTGGGACAGCTGAGTACCCCACTGTAGAGAGAGTTAGGTCTCTTCTTGTTGGAGCCACTAGTAATTTTTTGTCGAGTCACTACAGTCTTTTCAGTTTGAAAAGAATCTTTAGGGATAATTGAGCTGTGAACAAGTTGAGAAAGTTGGAAATGTGCAGTCTGTGCTGACAGCACTGTATAAAAGGTCAGAGCAGAGAACCCTTTGGAGGGCAAATAACTCTTCTCTAAGCCACAAGTGTTTCTCAGTGGTCCCCTGGAGGCTGGGTTCACTGTAGAATTAGAAGATGGCCAAGCTAAGCAGGGCTGGCAGGATGGGCTCATCTGTGGACAGTCCTATCTGTGTGAGCAGGTGCAGTCCACTGGCAGATTTCTGTTAGTTATCACTGGAGTGTGGAATCTAAGCTGAGACTGAGGTGGGGGCTTGTGTGGAAGGCCCCTAAATGAGCTGCGATTTTCTCAGGTGCCACAGGTGATATGGCCTAATGATCGCCTTGAATCTAGAATTACATTCTAGAATCTTGAGTTACTGTTGATCTGGAAATTATTAGCTGTTACTTTTCAAACAAGATATATAAGGGGTATTGTGAAGGCTCCTTTTGATATCGACAGGCCAGCATGGCATTCATGTCAGCCTCTGAATTTGTCTGGCTAAAGGACTTTCTCAAATGGTTTCCGGGACTGGCAGAGGCAGGAGCACATGGATGGATGTCTATGTTACAGGTGGTCCAGGGAAATGTTAATCCCTCCTGCTGTCCTGTCCACCAATTCATGCTTTACTGGTACCAGGTCCTTGTTATATTTCCCTGCTCACGATCACTCCAATTCCTTTTATTTCTTCCCAGCTATTTCTGGAAGTTTTGCCATCTCATTGCTCTTTTTTTTGGACAGTTACCTAGCTCTCTCTTAGGTCTGACAATTCATCTTTAAAGATCAAAGAACAGCATCTGTTTAAGCGCAAGACTCAGTTGTGTGCGGGGCACAGCATTTGGCAGCTGATTATTAAATGGGAAAGGGGGTCAGTCAAGTGATATTCCCAGCATTCTCAATTCTCTACTGCTAAAGAGATTCTTTTGTTAGTTCTTTTAAAGATAAAAGAAGTTCCCCCACATTTCTTTCTATTTTCTGAGCTCTGACATCCCTTAGGAATGAGCATGGCAGCACTCTGTGGATGAGCTGTGCTAAGCTGAGAGACTTTGAACTGTGTTGAGAGAGGTGAAGGGGCTGAATCCCACTGCAGGTTAGCCTGGGATGGGCTCCCTGCCCCCTGGGACCCCCAAAGGGGTTGATGGTTTCTGCTCTTGCATTTAACCAGAAAGAGGCAGCCTGGGGTGCCTTGAGGGAATTTTGTCCTTTTGATCAGAGCGAAACTCTCTTATTCAATTTGTTCTCAAGATTTTGATTTCTTTTTTATTTTGCCTGTGGAAATGACTTTCAATATCTGTATTTTATTTCCCATCCATGATACTTGGATACATGTATACATCCATGTACTTATACCATGATACATCCATGTACTTGAAGTGACAAGATCTAATTCTGCCCCTTTCTTACTAGAATGATAATTTTTTGTCTCCTTTAAATTAGTCTACAATGAGTACTTCAGGCATTGTTGTAAAGATAAAATGAAGTCATATAGGTAAAAAGGCTTGATAAATGTGCAGTATTTTTAAGACTATTTCCTTCCTTCCAAATGAATTTCTTGAGCTGGGTGTTTCAGCACCTTTTCAGGCAAAAGAATTATGGTGATTACAATGATAGTAATTATAGTTAATATTTATTGTGAGCCTAGATGTTTTGCATATATTTTAGTACATTGCTCATACATTGTGTCGCTGAATATTCACAAAGACTCTGTGAAATAGTTGCGATTATCAGCCCCAGTTTTACAGATGAGGAGACTAAGTCTTCGAGAGGTTAGATGCCGGGGGTAAGGGTATACAGCTAATAAGCAGAGGGGCCAGGACTCAATTACAAGGCGGTCTGACTGTAGATCTCCTGCACTATCTGCAGCTCCTTCCCCTGTATCTATTCAATGCAGGTTTCTCAGTTTCTTATTTAAGAAATGTGATGAATTTCAGACCAACTTATTCTTCCTAAAATCCCTCTTTTATCATGGCTTTACATCAGCAACAGAATCATATCCTGATTCCTTAGCGGGACATCCTGCTCATACATCATCCAATTTGGCCCTTGCCTGATCCTTACTCCAGATATTACCCATATGCTCTGCCTCAGTCATACCAAACTCCTGGAGATGGCTGAATGGGCCACGATTTTGTATACGTCCGTATCTCTGCACCTGTGGTTCTAGAAACCTGGAACCTGTTCCTCTTCTTCTATACTTCATACATTTCATTCTGTAAAACCTAGCTTGCTCACTCAGCAAATATTTACTGAGTGGGTGTTACATGCTAGAGTTAGCACCAGGGATAAGCTAATGATCTATATGGACCTACACTGCAGTAGGAGAAGCAGAGGTCAAATGCCAATGTACTGTGCAGAATGACAAATGCTATGAAAGAGAGAAGCATATGGTCCTTGGGCACCGTTTCCCATTTATTCATTTATTTATATAATCTATTAAGAGCCTGCAATGGAGCAGGCAGTATGCTAGGTGCCACTTTCCTTCCCTCTTACTGCTATAGTCCATAGGCACCATAAATAAATAATAGTGACAAAAATAAATAAATAAATAAATAAATAGGGGCTGGCCCCGTGGCCGAGTGGTTAAGTTCGTGCGCTCCGCTGCAGGCGGCCCAGTGTTTCGTTGGTTCGAGTCCTGGGCGCGGACATGGCACTGCTCATCAGGCCACGCTGAGGCAGCGTCCCACATGCCACAACTAGAAGAACCCACAACGAAGAATACACAACTATGTACTGGGGGGCTTTGGGGAGAAAAAGGAAAAAAAAAAGTAAAATCTTTAATAAATAAATAACATGATAACTACATATTGGAGTAAGTCATCTCAAAAACGAAAGAGCCAAGTGTTAGAGTGACTGAGTTGGTGGGGGTGCTGTGGGGGGAGCTAAGTTAGCTAGAGTAACCAGGGAAAGCTTCTTTGAGAGGTAACTTTTGAAGTTGGCCTTGAAGATGGAGACAGAGCTAGCCATACTAGTGTTGTAAGTGAAATGAGGGGAAGTGCAAAGTCCCTGAGACTCCAAAAAATTTGTTTTGTTCAAAGACTAGAAGAGATCAGTGTTAAAACTTGCCAGACTTCCCTTCCCAGGCATTAAGTCGCTGCCTTCTCTCCGACGGCTGACTCCTCTGATGAGACATTCGTTCATTCCGCTGTAGCAAGTGCAAATTCGCCTCTCCCAACACTGAACCTCTCGAGGGCAGGGGCCACAGATCATTCACCTTTGTAAGTTACCACATCTCATAGTCCCCAGTCCACGAGAGGAACTCAATGAATAGTATTAACTTGAATGAATGAATGATGTGTCCAACTAAATTGTCCTGGTCTGGCTCACTAAGACCCATCATTTATTCACTGGCTTAAAAATGTACAGAGAAATCACTGTTAAAGCACACTGTATTCACCTGGAAGAAGAGTCCTCTGGGTGTTTTACTCCCATCTTTATTAAAGAATTTTTAGTCCTGTTTGCCAGGACAGATCGAGAGCTATGAACTATAAATATTTGTAGGGTTTACTTCACACGGTGTGCCTGCTTTCATCTCCCTTGGTAAATTCCACACTCAGAGGCTCATTAGCTGTTCACACACAAAACAGCTCTATATAATCAGTCTTAAGGAAGCCTGCATGATAGAACAATGTGCACACTAATTAGTTATTGAGTCAAGGGACCTTCTTTTTTCCCAAGTGAAACTTTTGCATTTCTTCTTTCTACCTTCTCTGGATTAAGCGTTTCTGCCATGTGTTTTAAGTTGCAGCCATTGGCATCAGCATTTCTTGGGAATCATAGAAGTAGTTCCTATTTACTGACTATTTATGATATGACAGGCATTATACTAAGCCCTTAGCATGCAATTGTCTCACTTAATCCCCACGGCAGCCCCTAGGAGATTTGCTCACATCTTATAAACAAGGACACCAAGGTTGCAACTTGCACAGGGTCACTCAGCCAGTGAGGGGTCATGCTTGAACTTGAAGTCAGGACTTGAACTCCAAGTCTGTGTCCAGAGTTCTCTTCTATTATGTCAATCCTTCTCAAACTGAGACCACTCTACAAGATATCTTTGGGTATTCTAAACGAAATTCATAATTTTGGTTTTTGTTTCAAGATAATCCTAAAACATTAATATAAGCATGTTTGGGGTCATTTATATTGTTCTGTCAGTTTTTGGCTCAAGCTTGTTTTTATGTAATAGTTGCACTGAAGCAAATGATAATTTCTAGTGCTGCATTCATCAAGCTGAGGTCCTTTAAAAGGGCTACGGTCCTCGAGACTAAGACATAGCAGTGCGATGCACCTGTTACACCCAGATGCCTCCCAGGCTGGATTCAGGATTGCCTCCTCTCTGCTGTAAGATTCATTGAGACACTGGTGCTTCACGAGGATCAGAGGCGCTGGTGTCCTGGTAACAAGCGCTGCCAGTGGAGACGCTTCGCACCCTCCCCGGGACTCCAGCCAGCTCTGCACTGATGCAAAGCCTCCGGGAACCTACAGGGAAATCAGAGCGGGCTGGCTGCTGCTCAGTGCACAGAGCTGGGGAAAAGAAAAAAATAAAGGTTTTTTCTAGAGGAGTAAACAATGTGTTTAGAAGAGCATATCAGAGATCCAAAGAGTAAGAAGCAGGTAAAAATTTTCCTGGTGTCCTACTGCTCAGCACACAGGAGGCAAGACCCAGAGTTGTTCATGCATTACGTGGTCTAATGCATTCACAGCGCTTGTTCTTGCAAGGCTTTTGAAAATTATTTTCATTCTACAGAAAATAGAAAAAAATTATTTTCAGATCTTTTCCCAGACACACAAGAGTAATAAATTAAGCTGCTATAAAGGCTACTGTCTAAAATTGTAGAGAAGATCAGGGGAATCTCCTTAGATGTAACCTTTGCTGCTGCATAGACAAGAGTGCTGGGTGTGGTGGGGATGGGAGAAACGACATGGGGAAACGGAGCTCACTGTTCGAAATCTGGAGGACAAGGACAAGGAGATGGGGGAAAGGACTGATGCAGTAAGCATTTGTGAAACAATTAATGAACATAAAATCCTACATTACATAGTACCAAAGTCACATATTTAAATAATGTATATTTAAAAGTCTAGGGGACAAATAAAAAATGACAATAAACTCATATGTATATTTCTAAATTATTTTATTGAGGTCATATTGGTTTATAACATTGTGTAATTTCAGGTGTACATTATTATATATAAGTTTCTGTATAGATTGCATTGTGCTCACTACCAATAGTCTAGTTTTTATTTGTTATCATACATATGTGCCCCTTTACCCGCTTGCTCTCCCTCCCGCCCCTGTCCCCTCTGGTAACCACTAATCTGTTGTCTTTGTCCGTGTATTTATTTATCTTACACATATGAGTGAAATCATATGGTTTTGTCTTTGTCTGGGTTTTTCACCTTAACATAAAACCCTCAAGGTCCATCCATGTTGTTGCAAATGGGACGATTTTGTCTTTTATATGACTGAGTAGTATTCTGTTGTGTATCTATATATATGTACTACGTCTTCTTTATCCATTCCTCAGTTGATGGGCACTTGGGTTGCTTCCATGTCTTGGCTATTGTAAACTCACATGTATTTTACACCTCTACAACTAATGAAGGCGCTCTGAAAGATATACAAATATGAAAGATGTTGGGAAATCTAATTCAGTGATGTATCAGTTTACTGGGTGACAAACAACAGAAATTTATTTTCTCACAGTCTAGAGGCGAGAAGTCTGAGAGCAAGCTTTCAGCAGGGTTGATTCCTTCTGAAGGCCACGAGGGAAGGATCTGTTCTAGGTTCTCTTGGCTCGTAGATGGCCATCTTCTCCTGTGTCTGCAAGTCATCTTCCCTCTGTAAATGTCCATGTTCAAATTTCCTCTTCTTATGAGGACAGCAGAACTACTGAATTAGGGCCCACCCATATGACCTCATTTTAACATAGTTATCTCTGTAAGGACCTATCTCTAAATATGTTCGTGTTCTAAGGTACAGGGGTTAGGACTTCAACGTGAATTTTTGATGGGGAGATAATTCAGCACAAAACAACTGATTATGTATATATATATGTATATACATATATACATATATATATATATATATATATATATATATAAACCAAAAAGAAGAATCCATTTGGGAGCAAATAAAAAATGATTTATGGAGGTGTACTTACTAAAATTTTAAATATTCTGGAGTTCAAGCTTTCCCCTTTTTTCATAAATCACATTTTGATTTTCTAGTAGCACTAGTTGTATAATATTAAACATCAGCTATGACAATAGAAAATAATGATGTGTAAAGTGGGAACTACTTATTGTTGTTTATAATAATACATCTCATTTCTGACTTAGGCTACCAATATAATTTATATGAGACAAATTTTATACCTGTGCCCTTATCATTGCAGAAAACAAGCTTTTAAATATTTAAATATTATATCAGAAATAAATATTCTTCTTTTTTGCTTTGATGTGGAAGAAGTCAGTGAATCCATGAGTAGGGAGGTCACTGTCAAGAGCTGTAAGGTCTTGAGAGTGGCCTACAAATTGAGAAGGGGCAGATGCTTTTGCTGAACAGAAGAAACCTAAACATTGATTCCCCCACTCACAGTTTTCTCTGTGTGTGTGTGTGTGTGTGTGTGCGCGCGCACATGCATTTAGTATATTACTCTATTCTAGCTGACTTCTAGAGTTCTTCAAAGTAACTTGAGAAAGATGAGAATGGAGTTAGGGCCAGCAGTAGCACCAAGTGTGACAGCACACAGTGACTGTCAAACCAAACACACACACACACAGACATGCGCTGAGTCTCTAACAGAGGTATTATTGTACCCACAAATGCATAGGCATAATTCTCAAAGCTACCTACATAAAATTATACGTTCTTTCAGAGTTTCACTTGCTTTAGCCATGTTTGCCTTTCTTCAATTTTATTTAGTACTTAAAAACATTTTTTGCCAAAGGCGAAGAAGACAAAATTTAGTATTTAGCAACTGAGTATTGAATACACACACACACACACACACACACACCCTCTGATTTTCCTTCCATAACTACACAAAAGTGAGAAAGCCCTGGATTAAAAGACTTGCAGAGGAAGCACCTCTGATTCTGTTCTTCTCTCCTGATACTGCTCTTCTCTCTCATGACTCTCAGGAGAAATCCACAAAAACGTTCAGCTGTTTTTACATTTCCAAACAAATGAATAGGTGTAGCTAAAACATAAGGATGACGTAGATGTGTTGAGCTAAAAATAGGGGTTTAACTTGGTGATTTTCTACCTGGTATACACAAGTATGTAGGTCAGATCAGTGAGTGACCCCAACACACCATGACTCTGTGGTATAAAGAAAATGCATCCTAAAGAGGGTCCCTTTCTTGATGGGTTGGAGAAGCTAAGAGATATCTCAATTGCTTCCCCTAAAGAAAGGGAAATGGAGACACAGGAAGGAAAAGAGGCTGAAAAGGCTGTAGAGAGGAATCTTTGGATGAGGGGAGAAAGGCTTCACCTACTGATACTGGGTGAGTCGCTTTGGAAAATAACTGACACGTTTAGGGACGTCTATCAAACTTGCTCTGTGTGGTTGGTGAAATAATTACCTCATTTCCTCCACTAAACCTTCAGTTAAATCTACATTACTCACTAGCCTTCATAGCTGAGCTTTCATTTTTGAGGCAATGCAGTTAAGGGCTGAGTCACCTCTCAAAGTATATGGGGGTAAAATAGAGGTTCCCCAAAGGGCCGGGCACAAGACATGTTTAGTCTGTGTCTAGACACAGATGCATACTCTTTCATTCACATCTACTTGATGTTGGAAAGCAAATGTGTAGAAGGGCAGATAGTTGAGAGAGAGTACTAGGTATTCTGTTATGAAACAGAAAGCTGATGAGCAAAAATGAAGGTGGACAGTAAGGAAAGACCAGATATCAGCATGTGGGCAGCACTGAGGGGCAGTCATACGTATGTGTGTATGTATGTATGTATGTGTTCCACACATAATCCTAGCAGTAAATGCATTGAGTCCATAAAAGAAGCAAAATGTCCAAAATGAAGTAAGTGCTTATTACAAAATAAGAAGTCACAGAAGAAACAACAAAATTATTACATAGACATTGAACTGAACCATATCTGAGAATGATATATTAAGAAAACTTTTAAAAGATTATACTTTTGATTTTTAAATAGAAATTTCATCTTCTCTTGTGCCACTTAATACCTGCTACCCCAATTTAAACTGAAATATTGAAAAATTTAATGAATGGTGCCATGTCAGGAAGCCTAGCCAACTAGTACCTGGATTCTGGGTGGATCATGAGTTGTACATTGAGTTAAATAAGCCTTATTATCAGTTCTGAGGCATAGCTGGCATAGTAAGAAGGATCAGATATTTACAGGTGACTGGGCAGCTAATTCTTCAGCACAGGTGAATTCCTTTAAATAGGTTCATGGAGCATTAAAGGCAGCTGGGTGGTACTCAGGCTTTTGGACATATTTACATTGTGACAGTACTCTTTGACAGTGATATCATCCTTTTCCTTCACTGGGTTCTCATGATTTATTGAAGGAGTCTCCAGAGGTTAACTTTAGTGGTCTCTATGGCACGCCTCCAGCTATCGCTGACTGGCTGGCACTCTTGACCTCTGAATCTGCTGTGTCCATTTCTGAGTGTCCATAGCTTCGCTTCCTCATATATGAATTCTACCTCTTAAGGTGCAAATCTCTTATTCCTACTCTAATCAATAGTTCTTCCCATTGGTTTAATGGCCCAAAGCCACTTTGTTTAAGTCGGTAGCAAACAAAAGTTGACTCACTTTGGTTAAAATCTGGGCTCCTCTCAATCATTTCATCTCTAAATCCTTTTTATGTTTTCTGTGTACACAGCAGGCCATCTGTAAAAAAAAGGAATCAAATCAAGAAATTTTGTTAAGAAAATGAGATAAACTTATTCCAAAATTCTCAACTCTTCTACTTCTTGGACTAGTATCTCCCCTACAGGTCTTTGAAAAACTCTTAAATTGATGTATTTCTTTCAAGGCCCACTACTAATCCCATTTCCCCCAGATTTCCCTAATATTGAAATGGATGTTTACTTGTACTAACTACATGGCAATCCTATTCCTGAAGGGCTTCTCAATAGATGAGGAAGAGTTGATTCATGCCATTTGATCATTTGCCTTTCAAGAGCAAGTTTGCTGTGATAGGGTCTCATCTAAGTTGCTGATAAAAATTTAAATTAGTACTTCCTTTCAAGAAAGAAATTTGCCAGTACATATCTAGAGCTTTAAAAATGTCCTGCCCTTTGATTCAGCAGATCCTCTTCTAATAATCTATACTGAGGCAAGACAAATATACAACGATTTGTCTGCAAAAACACACATTGCATCATTATTTATAATAACAAAAAGTGAGAGCATGCCAACCGACCAACAAAGGAAGAAAGATTATAAAATATAAGGACTGGAATGACAGGAAGGAATACTACCGGGTCATGTTTCAAAGTATATGTGACGGCATGGAAAATAATACAACAGAATTTTTAGTAGAATATACTTGATCGACTGTGAATATGTTCCTAGTTAAAGTATATATTATATCTATTCATAGAAAGGAAACATAAATAAAACCTGCTGTTAAAAGTGTTATTTCTAGATTGTGAAACTATGAGTAATTTCTGTTAAAACATGTATATACTTTTTTAATTTTCTATATGAGCCTATGTTGCTTTTAAAACCAGAAAAGTAACTAATATTTTTTAAAGAAGAACGAAATAACTCAGAGAGGAAAAGCTCTCTGTTTCCTTCATGCTAAATTGGCTATAGGCATACTTTTTGTCCCTAGTAACATGCATCAGTGATGTCATAGTAACTCGCAGAAAGAGAAATAGGCATTGAAACTATAAAAACAGCTGCCACATACCCGTCATCTTTAATATAAACATATACTTTTAGAGTGTTTTACAATTTTGAAAGCCCCTCACATAGAGCAATCCTGAAAACATTACTTGTAATGTAAACTCTGTGAGAGCAGAATTGTGTCTTGTTAGCCATTACATCCCAGCATGTAGAGCAGACCCTGATAAATAGTGGGTATAGGGTGTATATTTGCTAAATGAATGTTTTCTGAACAGTAGTAGTAAAATGCAATCTTAGAGGTCGTAGTCTCACGTGATATTCACAATGGCCCTCTGAGGAGGAGATATTCGATTTTATTATTCTCAGTTTACAGGAAACAGATGTGGAATAATTGATTTTCTCAAGATCACAGAGCCACTAAATGGCAGACATTGATTAGAACCAATTCTCTAGGTGAAGACTTGGTTCCCAGTACCATTCTAAAAGAACTTCATTGTTTCCCCATAACCTTACTAAACAAAAGGCCACGGTGTCACTTATGACTTCAGTGTCCATCAGGGTTTTGTTTTCTATTCAGAATAAAACAGTATATGGGCTCAGAATTTATTGTAGCATGGCTCCTCTTAATTCTTATGGATTCTTCTCACTACCTCTCCTCTTTACTATCAGTAGTTGCTATGCATTGAAAGAATTTTCTTGGCTAAATTTTGAATTTTCTGCAAAGAATACAGTAAAGATGGCGCTCCAAGAGCTATGACTCATAGCTATGTGAGGAGCCCGAATCCTTTCTAGAGTATTTCTTTTTAGGAAAGTCTTAGGACTTTCTGAAACTTTTAAGAATTTCTGAATACTTTCAAACATATCTTAAACAAAACAACCTGTTTCTTTTCAAATAATACAAAGTTTTACATTCCTACCCTGAGAGAGATGAGTACTATCCTCCATCAACTCAAAAACTGGCCAAAGAGAAGGGAGAAGGTTTGTAAACCCAGGAAGCTGAAACACCCCAAGGGCACTACTGTGAGTTTCCAGTGCAGTGATGTCCTGGCAGGGATCATGCAAAAGAAAAGAATAAGTCACTTTTCAGGCAGGTGCCCTTTACTCTCACATTTTGGCAATGGCCCATTTCCTGTTTGCATTCCTTTCTGCTTCACAGCCTCAATCCAGGTGGGGAAGAGTGACGCGGAACCTGGGGTGTTATTTGATGTGTGGCATGTGTATACTTCCTTCCCTTGACTGGGCTCTTTTCAGTGTGAACTAAGGTGTCCTACTGTTTCACATAAGGACAGTGATCATACTGGCCCTTAAAATCTTTGGGAGTAGCTGCTGTATGCCTCTATTACAAAGCACTTTGCTTTACCAAGTTAGAGCTCTGCTCCAGGCCAATTCGTGACCCTCATGCTCATAGTAAAGATTTCTCTCACTGTAACCTTGAAAGGCTACTAAAATGGGACATTACTTTTACCTGCAGAGTTAATTCAGGCTTCTACTTTAAAGACAAGAATAAGTATTGAGAAATTTGGATAAATTTCATGTATATATGTTTGTAATTTGATTCTTCACAAAATATTTTTGTTTAAAGAAGAACTGAAATATTGCAAGCTTCTGATTGAATTTACACTCTTTACTTTCCTTGGCAAATACTATTTTTCTATATATTAATCTGCTGACTCTTTCCATTTCCCATTCAAGTGTTCATTTCTTCACTCTTCATGCAACAAGTATTTCAGGAGCACTTATCATATACAAAGCACTGAAGACACAGATGCAAAAGATAGATGCAGTCTCTACCCTCATATGAAAGGGGAAATGCATATTAAATAACTAGGTACAAAATTAGCAGTTCAATTCTAACTTTGGTAAGAGCAATGAGAGACACAATGGAAGTATCTAACTGTGGGTGAATTTGCTTAGTCTGGAAGTTCTGGGAAGGCTTCCTTGAGGAAGTGAAATTGAAGCTAAGCTCTTAAGGGTGAGTAGATATTGACTAAGCAAAGTTGAAATAGTAGGAGTAAAAGCATTCAGGTAGAAAGGCCATTACGTGTAAAGGCTGAGGTGGAAATAACCAAGGAAAACTCAAGGAACCACCATAAGGAAGATTGGTTCATGGTGGGCCAGTGAAGCACGTATTCTTGCTGTGCTACAGATTTATTTATTTCACTAAAGATCTACTAATCACTGCATATATATATATACACACACACACACACACACATAAATATATAATGCACTAGGCACTATGCCATGGGCTAGGGATATGACAGTGAGTAGACATTCTGCCCTCTCACAGCTTATACTTTGGTGGCAATGATGATATTAAGAGATAAGTGCTCTGATAGGGGAATAAAGGGAAAAGGCTTCTACTCAGACCGAAAGGTCAACAAACTAGAGGTGGTATCAAAACTGGTACCTGAAAGACAGTAGGCATTAAGAAGATTGAGGTGGTAGTGGAAGTGTGGGATTGATCGTATGAAGAGTGAGTTTGAAGGCCAAAGACTAGGAGAGAAAAAGAAGGATGTGCTTGGGGACTTGAAATAAGCGTAAGTGTAGAGACTCAAATAAAAGGAGGTGATTTGAACAATGGACAAGATATAAGCACAAAATAAGATGAATAGGCATTTACTACGGATGTGATGATTAACGGAGGCAGTGCTATGTTGGGTGAAGAGGTCAGACAGAGTCAGGGAATGGCCTGCCATCTGATTCTACTGCTGGATCATTGTAGATCTTGAGGAATCACTGACCCTCTTTTGGCCTTTATTTCTTCATTGATTACATAGTTGGACTACGTTCTTTCCTGATCATAGATTCCATAATACTATTTAAAAGCCCTCATGTAGGCTGGGCAAAGTTTGAGAGGTCGTTCATAAATTTTTGAGGCCACAGAGACAAATAGTGACAAAGCCCATTTAGTCTCAGTAATATATACATAAAAGTCAGTAAAAAATTATTTTTGATTAGAAGCAATATCACCGACCCAATTTTCTTCTTTATTCTCAAAAATCTGAACCCTTAGTTATGTGAGAAATAAAATTTATTTCATGCAAATTCAAATTCTTCCTTCTTACCACTGCTTTTTACTGAAAACGTCTCATTTTTCTGTTTATCTTGAACCCAAAGTGGACTTAAGGTCTGAAGTGCCTCAAAGGAATGCCATGAAGACTTGCCAGTTATGTCAAAAACTAAATTGATTGACGGTGTTAAGATTAAATGAACAATTGGTTGACTTCTTGACATTTTTATCAAGTGGTTAATTAATGAATATAAAATAAAGGTCAGGCTCAGGTAGAGAGAGGATGTTCTCTTGCCTTTACCACGGAGAATTGGGGAGAGATTCCCATTCGCAAAGTGTTCCCTGAAATGGACAACCTACATTCGCTAGATCAAATAGTGCCCAATATTCAGAATAACTTCAAGTTTTATGAAATAAATGTATACAAACCCCTAATTAGTATAACAGCCATTCAGATTTATGTATGAAATAAGGACATGCTAGCCAAAATATGTAAATCACTGTCATAAATATCCACTCTATTGGAAAGGTAGAGGATTACAAATTACTGAGGCTTCCCCAGTAAGGGATTTGGAGAAACTGAGACAAGAGAAACCAGAATTAGATCCCAGTTGACACTCTAGATTATTCCTTGATGATACCATCCTAATATACAGCTTCTGCTTAAAATGTCAGCCCAAGACTAGGAATTACTAAATGTTCAGACACTGACTATTTGTTTAGAAATTAAACAGAAAACCTTCTTTGACCTTCTAGGTATCTTTGAACTTGGAAGTTCTGGTCATCTCACTTTCAAAGCTCATGAGAAGGACACATTTATAATGACAAGCAAAAATAAAGAGGGTGAAAGATTAAGTCTTTTCAGTATAGAAAGGGGGAAATCTGAGGATAGGCATGAACAAAATGAATACCTGTGAGCAGCAATTTAGCAGGATTTTAGCAACCCCTGATCTAATTGTGTGTGAAGCTTGAAGCTTTAGTAAAAGAGGCTTAGAACAATTACTTTGTACAGAAAAACTACTTTGTCTAGTATATAATGGACTTTAGACTTTTCTGAAGAGGTGGTAAGGATAAGAATGGACAAGGTTCAAGCTCTGCTTAAGTATAAGCTAGGATTTGTACAACATTTGTGGTTGGCATCACGTGGCCTCTCATCATAAGCTTTAGGGCCCTCTTGGACTCAGGCCCTATGATCCAATGAACAATGACCTAATCCCTGCTGGCCACTGTTTTTGTCCTGGTAGTCCTGTTTCTTACACATTCAATGACCTCCTCAGACAATATATGATGATGAAGAATATTAATTATACAGAGATATGACCTCTTGTTCTTAGTCTATTATCACACTAATGATAACTGCTAACCTTTATTGAGCACCTGCCATTGTGCCATATTCTGTTCTCAGTGGATTTTATACAACTCATTTAATTTGGATATTAACCCTGTGAAGTGGTACTAGTCAGATTCCTATTCACAAGTGAGGAATCTGAGACAAAAATACATGAATTAACTTTCCCAGAGTTTCACCGTATCTTAGTGATGGAGCCAGGATTTAAGCTCCAGTAGTCAGGCTCCATTGCTAGGTACCTAACCCATACATTTCTGCCACTACTGTGGACCAGATGAGGAAAGGATGTTAGAAACATTTAGCAGCATCTTTTTCAGTGCTAGCCCAGTAATTACTACCATTCTCATCTTTGGAGCCAAAGTTGACATATCCTATCCTATCCTAAACTGCATTCTCCTATGCTTAGGAAAAGGGAGATGGCAAGATGATTGAATGGAAAAGGATGGAGTCTTTTGATTTAAATTTTCATGGCTTTACTTACATGGTTCAGCCCAGGTTGGTGCATTCCATTTGCTTCATCCAAGACTAGGAGTCCCTACAGGGTCAAAGCTCCATATGGTTGATAGTTGGTCCTTCGTATATGAATAGCTGGCCAATACATAAGCAGAGGGAAAATCGGGAGTGGACGCACTGTGAAATTGTCAGAAAAAATGCTTCCCAACAGTCCCATGGAAAGGGAATGTGGGGAGTGAGGGGCTAAGCAAAGCTTCTGTAGCTCTCCACTGAGCAATGACCTGGCTTATTCTCTCAGAGACGCCAGCTGCGTTTCTATTTTCTAAGTAGGACCCCCAGACAGTATTTTGTATATCAAATGGGGGCAACCAATAAGATGAGAGACATTTACAGGTATTCACATGGAGGTAGACTGTATTACTCTTGCTTATTCTCACAGGCACTCTCCTGGCAAAAGCAGGCACAAGCGCGTGTGTGCCTGTGCACGTGTGCGCACACACACACACAAACACACCCCTTGTCTTTCCATCTCATCGTTTCATTCCTGGCCAGTTAAGAGGAAAGTGGATCCCTCTCCCACCATAGCTTACTAATGTGATGCTTTTTTTCTCTCTTTCTTCTATTTTCAATCACAGCAGAATCTAAGAAGAAGAAAAAGGAAGGCAAGAAACAGGAGAAGATGCTGGACTAAAAGATGCCACCTTCTGTGGAACATGAAAAGGACGTCAGCAAGCAAGATCAGTTAACTATTGCATTTATACCTACCGTAGGCTTTTTATTCAAAATTATCTATAGCTTAAGTACACAATAGGCAGAAACAAAAAGAAAAGAAAATTTTTGTAGTAGCATTTTTTAAATGTATACCATAGTACCACTAGGGGCTTATAATAAGGACTGTAATCCTATTTAGACAGTTGACTTATAGTACATGATAAATGGTAGAAAATTGAGGTAAGTTTTTTGAAGTTATGTGATATTTTACATTTAAAATCTTTTTTTTTTTACACTTTTTTCTTTTGGCAGCAATTTAAATGTTATGACCATGTAAACAACTTCTCTTCTTAGGTAATTTTTTTCTCTAGACTTTTTTTCCCAATTGAGAAAAGTATATACTAAACAAAGCAGCAATAAAATTATAATCATCCTATTTGAGGAAAACATCTTGTTTTCTGCCAATGGATTTTTAAAAAAATTGTAGTCAGCAAAATAGGGGGAGGGAAGCAGAGCATGCCCTAGTTCCATGTTGACTTTTTTTTAAAAAAAAAATCATTAAAACATGAAATTCTTTCACTTTGGCAGAAACATTTGTTTTCTTGATGAAATTATTTTTCCATCTGAGGAAAAAATGATTAGGAAAATAAATCAAGGTGATGCTGAAAAAAGGGTGCTTTTGTGTGTAATAATTTATATTATAACCCACCTGCGTTTGTCACCTACACTCCCCCCATCAACCTGTTAGCAGTGAGAATTTATCATACCAACTAATTTAGTCACTCTTGGCTACAAATGTTACAGAGGATTTTATTTAGATATAGATAAATGTAGAGGTAGATATAGATATCTATATGTCTCTACCTATATATTTTTAACTTTCTATCAATATTTAGTAGGTTAGACTATGCTACTGAATTGAACGAAAGTCTCAAAGTAGTCTATGGATTAGTCCCAAAGCAGTCTAGTAGGCTAGTAATTAAGAAAATGCTCCTCTTATATTGTGTAAGTCTGGGCTTGCACAGTGCAAATCAAGATCAGAGTGACAGAATGCAAAATGGTAGTTTGTGCTTGGTTTCTGTAAACCAAGAATTCCTACTCTCTTATCTATTGCATGAGTGCCAAAGGCTATCTGTACAACTCCCTTATCTGCTGGGCTCTAAGCACAGTGTTTAAGTAAACAAGACTAAGCTTCCATTATTCAGAGAAATAACGTCTCAGAAATCAGCTGAGATTAGCTTCAAAGTATTTCTCTTGAAACAGCCATCTCTAATTTTAAAGTGATAAGACTCAAAAACAAACACCCATCTATCAACACAAATCTGAGTACATATTCAGAAATGGTGGTTTTAACATATGCTGGGCTAGCCATAAAATTGCAAACTGGTCTAATGATGCAATCAAAGCGTCTTCAAAGCTAAACTGTTTTTACCACCTAGTCAAAGACTCCACTTGAGCTAGGAATGTGGAGGGGGTCCATATCTCCCCACTAAATCAAAGCCAGCTGCCGGGGGGAGTAGTAGAAAAAGGAATGGACTTCTGGGCACATACACTGAACATTTTATGGACTGGTGCTTAATAAAGCAGAGTACCTTGTACAGTGCAAATGGCAGAAACATGAATAGTGAATGCAGTCCTTTTATAAGCAGACCCTAATAGGAAAAAAGTACTCACGGGGATGGATGGAGGAAATGAAAGAAAGGCATTGTCTCGAGCGGGTCTTTTGACAGCAGAGTCCCGTAAGAATAGGGATGGTGAGAGTCTGCAGCAAATTTTGTTAGCCTCTCACCTAATATTGCTCCTCCATCATCATTTAGCCAAAATAGCAGCCCATGAATCAATAATGAGCCAAGGTGAAGTATAACAAAATCTCCCAAAGGAAAAACAGTCCTGTAAATAATCGTGGCATGCCCCTTTATTCACAGGGCATGGCAGGAAGCCAGGGGCTCTCTGCCTTGTTGACAATGATTCCTAACAAACTATATAACTCCCTGATTCTCTGTGAAAGCAAGGGTTGGAATGCTAATCTCTGTTGCATAGGTTATGAAATTAAACTTCCTCTGAGTCTCGAGAATTATTCTAACCCCTGGCCCAGCTTTAAACATCTTGCTAAATCTCACTAAAGTATGGAAAACATAAATACAAAAGGACAAGCTTCAAAAATCACTGATTCTCACAAACAGGAGAAAACAGACCATCATCAGTATTATAGTGTGGCCTAGCAAACTCTCTCTTTCCAAATGTTCTGAGTTTTATGAACTTTACTCTAAAGTTCATTAACCCTTGAGGACAGAGAGGGAAATGTAAAGAAGTCAGCTGTGTTTCCTTAAATGGCCTTAGAGTGAAGACAAGCCTTCCTTCCAACAATTAGGAGGGCACAGAGGAGGCTCGCCAAAACCCAAGCAAAAACAATCCTTCAGTGACCGGTCAGTGTCCTTGTTCAGCTCAGTGATTGCATCCTCCACACCTGTACCCCGGTAGACTTTCTGATTTATCCTGAATATATGAATGCTGTCAACTCATTATACATACATGCTATCAAGAAGAGGATCTTGGACAAAGATATTTTAACTTCATATATTCCTGGAATGACATCCTAACGTCTTATTAACTCTGTAGGAGTAGAACTCCAAACAGAATTTGATGCTCTGAATATTTATCAAATTAAGTTCAATTAAATTGTGTGGGTGAGAAGGCATGGGTATAACAAAATTAAGTAACTTTATTTGTGGGTCCTTTACTGTACAGAGTCATATTAAAGGAAAGAAAGATTACAGTCCTTTTCTCATTGAGAAGATAAATATTTAAGAATAAGACACACATCTTTTTCCATAATATATAACTCTTGGCTCCATAATTCTGAAAGTTCTTAAATTAATTGTTTTGTAACTTCTTTAAATGAAAAACAGAGGTAAATATGCTGTAAGAGGCACTGAATGAGGCAATAGAAAATGCTATCTTTCACAAAATGATGATTTTAAAATAGTTCCCAAACATAAAAATTAGAACTTTATCAACCTTTAGTCATGAGATTTTCTAATGGAGTGGAGCAAAGGGCTTTCTTCCCATTAATCTTCTCCAAAAATAACATCAACATCCTTGGAAGAAGAATATCAAAGCATTCAATCTCCTTTTTTATTTTTCTGGCTTGCTTTTAATTTAGTTAGTTTTAACTCTTAAGCTTTTAAAAGTGGAATTAATCAGAAGGCGAGGGCGTAGGGAAACAATTTTCCAACACTTCTCAGGTCAACTCAAATTTTAGATTCTTCTTTGGTGTAAAACAGCCTCTTCACTGTCTACAAGGTTATTTCTGAGTTGCAAAACTTCTCTCCATGTTTTCCCCTGTATTACCATGTTTTCCTCCTGTAGCCCCATTCAGTCTTGGCTGCCACAATCAGACAGACACAAAGTGAAAGGACACTTTCTTCTTGTGTCTAGAAACCTTAACAGCAGACAATACCTGCTTCAGGTCTATCAAGCATTTCAACCTATTTTTCCAAGAAGATACAGAGTCTTGGAATATATTTACACAAGGAGAAAGCGGCATAATGTCATTCTGAGCAGCCAGCAAGTAATGCCGACCTCAAACTTGCATGGACTCTAATTCCCCTAGAAATAAAAGAGATGGAACATTTTAGTCAGAGAGAAACATATCATAATTTTAGAAATCCATTGCCTCCCCTGCTGTTTCTATTCCACCCAATCTTTGACTTTTCCAAGCAAGGCACCGAAAGTAAAGTAAAATGCTCAATACCGTTAGGGTCACAAGGACAATAATGTAGTTAAAGAATATTTCAACACAAAGGAATGCAGACCTACATATGTTTGGTTTTTTTAATTTAAAAAGAAAAATAAAGAACACTTAGCTCTCAATATCTAATTTCTGTAAAGTGAATTTTCTTTTAAAGGGCAAAACCTCAACAGGCAGAACATTGTTTGACGTATTTCTTATGCACATATCCATTAACTACTCTGTTGTTACTCAGGGGTTGGCTAAGGAGGTTATAGATCTAGATTATCACCACGTCTTCTTTTGTTCTTTGAAAATGTGCATGGAAGCCACAAACTTCACATTAGCGAATGAAAGCATGGAAACTCCTGACGCCATATCCTTGGAGTCCTGGGACCAGACAGATGCCTTGGAGACCTACAGATAGAGCGATCCGGATGCAGACGCTCAACTTGCTCTTCGTGGAGATACGGATGTTACATAAACTAAAATAATCACAGAGAATGATTTTTTCCCTTGGTCTTTCGACTGTCAGATCCATCAAACACAGGACAAACAAATCTTCAAGTATCTTAGTTTATGAGATTCTTGAAGAATTACACAAATACTCCAGTCACTACAAATGACCAACAGACTGAGATGCTTGCAATAAGTAATATGAATTTTAGACTAAATCCAAAATTTGTACACTTGGAAGGTGGCAATAGCTAATAATTAAAATTCTTACCAATTGATTTCAAGATTTGCCAATCTACTATCTTGTAGCAAGGATGAAGAGAGAGCTATCAGGGATCTGTTCTGGGATGTGGTCAGGAGAGTGGGCAAGCGTGTATAATTGCTCTAACTCAGCATTTCTGAAGCCTCCAACTTCTTTCCCTCTATGTCAAGCTGAAACATGTCTTGCCATCAGAGGTAATTTTCTTTGGGCAGCGTTTGGTTTAGGTTTGTATTAATTAAACTAGGAAACTTAACCAGTGCTGGAAAATTGGATTCGGACTTTCTGGCGATTGCATCCTGATCAAGAAATTCGACCATATTCAAAAGAAGAATCCATTCTCCTAGGAAGTGCACCTCTAAAGTCTATTTGAACAAATACCATTTGACGTTAATTGTATAGATTAATATAGATTAATTAATTCCTGAAAATCTCTTTGAATATATTTCCCCTTTCAAATTCTGATTATACATTTCACCCCATAGGCTATGACTCCTTTCAATTCATTACCTACCTTGTGCATTCCTTCACACAGCATGGTTATTAAGTGCTCAGCACTGTTATGGATGCTAGGGATGCAGCAAAGAAAAAAGAAAACAAAATCCCTGTTTTGATGGAATTTACCCTTCTGCTGGGGACACAGACAATGAACACAATGACTATATATCACTGTATGACAAAACACCTAAAGGCTTCAAATGGCTATTTTATTATCTCTTCACTCTCCCTGTGGGTTGACTGAGCTCATCAGTCTGGTCCTTTTGCTTCATGTGATATTAGCTTGAGGGCCTGGGATGTCAAACGTGGCTCACTCACGTGTCTGACTTCTTAGGGGAAATACCTGGAAAATTGGATTCAAGTGGGACAATGGATGGCAAGGCCTCTTTCTCTCTCCATGTAGTCTCAAGGCGTCACTCTTTCTACACGGCATTGTCTCTCTCTCCAGTGTCTACAGCAGAGTAACCAGCCCTTTCACATGGCAGCAGAGAACTCTCCAAAGCACAAAGCTGGAAGCCACCAAGTCTTCTTAAGGCTTAGGTTTGGAATGGGCCCAGCATCATTTCTGCCACATTCTAGTGGTTAAAATGAGTCATAGGGCCAGCCCAGATGCTGGAGGAGGGGACTACACAGGGAGTGAATCCCAGGAGGCTCACTGGGGGTTATGTTTGGGGACAAAGTACACAAAAAAGTAAAATATATATTAAATGATGATAAGTTCAATAAAGAAAAATAAAACAGTGAAGGGCAATGCATGGTATTGTGCAAGTGTTGCAGTTTTAAATACAATGGTCGGAGAAGGCCTCCCAAGAAGGTAACAACATTCAAGCCAGTGAAAGCCTGAAGGAGGCGAGGGAGCAAGCCATGTGGTGACCCAGAGGGAGAACGTTATAGGCAGAGAGAGCAGCAAGGGCAGTGAGTGCAAAAGCTCTAAGGTAGGAGTTTCCAGCAGAGGAAAAGGAGTACGAGATCATCAGAGTAATTGGAAATGAGGTCAGTGCCACAGAGGTTTGGGCACCAGAGGAATCATTTGATGTCTCCTGTGAGAGACACTGCTTCCTCAATCAAGAGAGGCAAAGTAGGAATGTTGGCAAGAACTTTGGTGGTTCAGGTTTCTTCAAATCCTTACTAATATTAGTGCTGAACAGCTCATATCCCATTATTTTCTTAAAGATTCATGTAAGATATGTGGCAAAGTTCTCACCTGACCTGATCTAATTTAGCAATCTAAATGATCCATCTCTGAGTTTGGTTTTCATCGATCTCAGTTCTATGACAACTAGTAAAAGAGATGCTTGGGGCATGGTGAAAAGAAGACTCTGGAGTTTAGTCCATGCCTTAAAGTGAAAATTTTAACATTTGAGGTTGTAATTCCCTCAGTTCAGTTTATCCACGTCTATTGCAAAAGCCACCAGTTCCTCCAAGTGTCACCCTTAGTGTCCCATGTAGCCCAGTCCATAACCTTACTTACCAGCCATCCACTATATACCATGGAATCTTAATTTCCCATCTTAGAATATTAATGCCAGTCCCATTGTTTTTTATGACATTTTAGCTAGATAATTAATTCCACATACTCCATCATCTCTGAGGGTCTGTGCCCTACTCTCTCCCAGCAGCCTCCTCTGTGCTTTTTTACTAATTTCTGCATCATTTAGTGTTCTTTGGGTACAAGCAATAGAAATTACTATTCCTAAACTGAAGTGTGTGTGTGTGTGTGTGTGTGTCAGCACAAAGGAATGTCTTGAAAAGATAATAAGTAGCTCAAATAATTGAGTAGAAGAGCCTAGGGAAGGATAGAACATCAGAGGGACATTAAGAAAGATAAAATGCATAAATGCTCTGAGCATCTGTGCACCCCAGGAGTTCCCAACAGTTCCAATCACTTTTGGTCCCTCTGTGTCCTCGCAATCTAGGGACATTCCTCCTGGTAAAGGGACTCTCGTTGGCCTAACTTGGGCCACATGGCACCCCCATTGTCAAAAGTCCATAATCTTCAAATTGACATCCCACCAAAATCACACGGAAATAAAGTAGAGCAAGTCTTTAAAGAAGGGAACACTTGTCAGAAATAAAAAGGAAATATTAAAAATGAAGTAGGAAAGTATTAGATTTTAATTATGTTTAATATTAAACTATTAAAAAGTAGCAATACTAGGATGTAAGCATTGACACGGTTGAACCATATTGTACAGAAATTTGAATGCAAAGGAAAGGAGCGATGAAGAGTTATTTTTTAGTATAAGACCGAAGTGAGTAACAATGTTTACACTTGAAGAATTTCGGTCTGTTATCTGGAAGTGGTTTATAAGATACATTTGAACAGTGAAGCACTTAAGATGGGGAGACAACTTAGGAAGTTACTGGAATTTTCCAACTGAGAAATAACGAAGGCCATTCAGATCTGTCATACATTTTGCCTCTGGCCACCTAGTCATATTCTGTCTTGATTATTTCTTTTTCTCTTCTTCTATCACTGTTGCCTTATTATTTTCTTTGTGGTCCAAGGATGTCTGACTTAATAACACATTTGCTTCACGGTTTGGGAGCCTAATGTCATCTAGAGTAGATATTCCCAGAGAGTGAAGCAGATTTACAGAGCAGACCAGGTGTCATAAACTTCCTGGTTCTCCGCCTATGCCCTCCATTCCTATTAGCATGAATCATGTCATCTTGACAAGCCAACTTAGTCCCAACATGGGCTTTGTGAACCGTCCTCTCATAGTGATTTAAGATGATCTGATTCAATAATAAGAAATGCAGCATCAAACCAATCTTGCTTCTCTCAAGCGCACCTTGTGTCCAGGTGCAAGAATTAGGATCATTCCTTATACCTGAGATAAAGTCGCCATCTTCTTACCCTTTTCTACCTCATCCTTAATTAACTTCCTTGTAGTCAGCCTGGTATTCTAGCCCTTATAAGCCTGTGCTGTTTCCCTTGCTTGATCCCCTTCCCCCATCACACCGTCACCATCCTAGGTGCAGTCTTGCCCTGAATCTCTTACCACATCTGAACAGACTTGTCTGACACAAATCAAATCTCCAGGCCAGGGTACATGTCCATATTTGATGTGATCTTAGGGTACCTGCTGCCATGTACATTTCAGCAAACATTTTCACTTTCATCTGGACTTCCTGATGCTAGCCTCTGACCAACCTGTGGCCTGTGCCTGTATCTTCCAGATGCTGAGTGCTGGGTTCTGTCTGCTGGGCTGGACTTTCCTCCTACCGTCTGCAATTTTGTCTTCTCTCTCATTACCTTCTTTTCCTTTCAGCAGCTCCCATCAGTGTACAGAGATCTCTGCCTCCAGATTTAAGCCCTTCTGAATCATCCCCACCTGCTTGAAGTTATCCCTTCATCTCCAGGTGTGTGCTGAGATAGGGGAATTCATTTCAATGGGAGAGAAACAGACAAAAGGGAAAGTAAACAATAGGAAAAGAAGACATAAACATTCTTGATTTTTCCCACACATACAACCATAGGAACTGTCCTAGTATCAGTTACCTAAGAATCCTCACGAGAGCTAATAGAGGGAGCTAATTAGCTCTAATTGGAGAACTAATTTGATAGAGAAATGGGTGGGGAATGCTAAAACCAAAATGTTAATTCTAATGTAGGGTTTTTTTTTTTTTTAAGACTGGCCCTGGGCTAAGATCTGTTGCCAATCCTTTTTTTCTTTTTCCTTCTAGTCCCCAAAGCACCCCAGTACATAGTTGTCTATTCTAGTTGTGGGTCCTTCTAGTGCGATGCAGGACACAGCCTCAGCATGGCCTGATGAGCAGTTCTAGGTCCGTGCCCAGGATCCAAACTGGCAAAACCCCGGACCGCCTAAGTGGAGCGTGAGAACTTAACCGCTTGACCACGGGGCCAGCCCCCAATTTAGGTGTTCTTAACATTTTTGTTCCATTAATTCTTTTGGCAGTCTGGAGAAGCCTATGGATCTCTTCACAGAATAGTGTTTTTAAATGCTTAAAATAAATTGTATTTGATTATAAACGATTCCAATTATATTGAAAAACAATTGTTACTATACTAAGAAAACAAATTTTTGATATGGAAATATTCTGCTTCACTATTTACCCATTAAATAACATGATCTAGGTGGTGCAGTGGTTAAGTTTGCACTTTCTGCTTCAGCGGCCGGGGATTTGCTAGTTTCGATCACGGGTGTGGACTTCCACACCACTTGTCAAGCCATCATGTGGCAGGCGTCCCACATATAAAGTGGAGGAAGATGGGCACGGATGTTAGCACAGGGCCAATCTTCCTCAGCAAAAAGAGGAAGATTGGTGGTAGATGTTAGCTCAGGGATAATCTTCCTCAAAAAAACTCCCCAAAAACCCAAAAGAAACCCTGTGATCTAGAGTTAAGTCCGATAACTACTCAAATAATGATACATATAAATGATATTTGTAGATATCTGCAACAACTGTAATATGATGAGAATATCTGTGATTTCTATTCATGATAAAGTAACAGATTCTGCTAATACTGCCGTGGTTTGTTGCCACATTCGCAATGGAAGAAAATGTTAAATTTCAGTTCAGTTAGAGATGAGTGAAGATAGACGATTTTTTTTCTATTTAAGTCATAAACCCCACAAACTACTTCACGTCCCCATTAGTTGAGAGGCCTATTCCAACAGAAATCACAATCACAGGCAAGATTAGAGTGCTGCAACCAATCTATGTCAATTGCACTCCTTGGTGGACCCATTCACTGTTTTATCAGGCTGGGGTCTGCTTTTCTTCCCAAACACCAGGCTTCCCTTCCTGTCAAGCCCCAAATCCTCCTTTCCTTTCTCCCTAGCACTTTTGTTCCTGCTGTTTCTTTGTTTGGATGCTAGTCCTCCTTGCATTAGTGTAACCATGGTCTCCTCTCCCAATTCTTTAGCTAGTTTCCTTTTTATTCATTATTCTCCAACTTGTACATTGATTCATTCATTAATTCAACCAACAGTTTTTCGGTGCTACAAAAAAGGCCTGTTACGTCTCTGTCCAGACTAGATTCCCAAATCCATTCTCTACCTAACAATTCTTACACTTTACCATCTCATTGCCTAACACTCACGTCTAATAACAACATTTCTCATGCTCAACCTTTTTTAGTAGATAGAAAGTTAGTAGTTACAATTATATATTATGCACTTTTGCAGATATGACAATTTATCCTGGGTTGATAATATTAATAATAATTTTCCTTTCCTATAGATCAAATCCTATAATGGATTTGAAAATGTAGAATCCTTTGAAAGCCATATTAGTAATAATAACTTAGTTTTATTGTGTGCCTAGTATGTAAAACACACTGTTGTAAGTGCTTGTTGTAGATTATCTCTTTAATTCTCATAATTCTGAGAGATGAGAGCTACTGATAGTTTCATTTTATAGTTAAACTAAGATGCATAGAGGTTAAAAGCACAGTATGAAGAACAAAGGAAGTGTGTCAATAGCTAAGTCTTAGCTGCTTTTCCACCCACCATTACAGGAAATGAAATTTTGTAAATTCAAAGTCATATGAAAATGTATTATAATATTTAGCCATATTTAAATAGGGACCACTGGACTCCATTCTGCTATTTGTATATAAATTACTGCTGAAAGTTATTAGGTCAAGTAACAGCCACAAAACACAAGATAAGAAGACGAATCCCCCAACGGCTTTCTTCAGATGAAAGGTACACATACCAACCTTCAGTTGTACCTGGGGAGTAACTTATAAATTAATGTATATTATACACTAGTAGCAACTACAAGTTTGGGCACATTGTATTTTCTTTGTAATTCCTGTCCTTGTGTCGAGTTTATACTTTATTATAAACATATTTTTGTTCTCTTTTTCTAAATATAAAAGAATTGTCATCACTTCGATGATGAGGCAAAATCCTAAAATTCCCATTGTCATTAAAGAATAATGACACAACTAGAAGGACCCACAACTAAGAATATACAACTATGTACCGGGGGCCTTTGGGGAGAAAAAGGAAAAAAAAATAAAATCTTAAAAAAAAATTAAAAAAAAATAATAATGATAATTTTATCAGGTTAATTCAGGATTTGTAGACTGGGGAAACAAGATAAAGAAAGACTACCTTAGAATTATAGACATAAACATTTACTAGATTCTTTGTGGTAACTGCTATCAGTTTTTTAAACGACTCTAACAAAATGAAAACATATTAGGAAAAATTAACAACCCTCCAATATTTTCTTGAGGTAATCAATGTTAACATTTTTAAATGTGTTCTTCTAAAATATTCTCTGCGTACACGTATATACAGCAGCTGTGAAGTATGCAGCCAGAGCAGATGGGAATAGTACATTTTAGAGGGTATAGCCAGGTTGCCCTTACTAGGATTGATTCATATTCTAGATATGAGTTCACCTTCTCTGCCACCCTCATTAGGCAAGGGCTCACAGAGGGCCAGACTTACTGACAGCTCTCAGAATATTGCCTCATACAAGGGACCAACTTTACAGCAAAAAAGGCATTGCAATTGGCAAGTGACCACAGGATCCATTGGTCCTAACCTATACAGCATCATCTGAAGCTGCTGGCCCAACAGAACTTTGGATGGCTGTTCAAAAGCTCAGCTAACGTGTGAGCTTAGGGACAATATCTGTAGAGTTTGGCACTGAATTCTATGACAAGTGAGGTTCCAGATTTTGCAGTGGTCCTGGACTGGGTTGGTTAATATTCAAGGGGATGATGAGGCTCCCAAGTAATAGAGGTCAGGTGCAGATACTTAAAAGCCAGCAGCTAGGAGGCTGTAATTACCTTAATGACCAGCAAGGCCTGGGATTGGACTTTACCTTCAACCAATTGGACTTTCCCTTCGGGGAGTTTTGGAGATGATTAATGGAGTCTGGTGTTCCTAGAGACAAGATGGTGAGGCAAGGTGTCAACAAGGGTGATGCTGAACATCTACAACCAGGAAAAGGTAAGAATAGAGGAGCAAGAGGCCTAGGGTGTTTGCCCCCAAAGTAGTTATGATTCCCTGTTCAGTTGCTACATCTGAGCTAATTTTTATATTCAGAACCCAATGACCAAAAAGATGTCCAGGTCTCTAGAAGAAAAGACTGCAACACTGTGACAAGAAAATAGCATAAAGATTCCTTTAGTTCTTCCCCAAAGGGATCTATGGACACTTAAAAGGGTGACATTACACTGGGGAAAGGAGAATACCTAGACAGATTGAGAAATATTGACAAGGTGTCTGACTTGACATTGATAGCCAGAGACCCAAATCACAATTATTACCCACTCCCCCACCCCCGGTTTTAGTGGGGACTTAAGGGAACAAGTGAAAATAGTGTCCTGGATACAGTTCAGGTCACACTGGAGCCATTCCATTTAAAGACCCACCCAGTGGTCATTTTTCCAGTTCCAGAATAGACAATTGGAATTCACATGCTTAGCAATGGGAGTAACCCCCACGTTGGGTCATTGACCTCAAGTAAAAGATATCATGGGAAACCTCTGAAACTGCCCTCCTACTGCAGCCAATGTGGTTAATCAAACACAGTATCACATCTTCAGAGTGGATAGTAGAGATTAGTGTCACTGTTATAAACCTAAAGGAAACAGAGGGAAGTGGTCCTGAACCTCTCTCTCTTTGACAGTAGAGCTGAAAAAACTGACAGGATTTTGAAAAATTACCGTAGACTACTGCAAGCTTAACCAAGTAGAAGCCCCAGTTGAAGCTGCTGCGCCAGACCTAGTATTAGTGTTAGAGCAAATTAATGACGCCTCTGGTATATTGTAGGCAGCCATTGATTTCGCAAATATGTTTTTATTCCAACTAGAAAAGAGAATCAGAAACAGTTTGCATTTGTGGAACAGACACTATTTATTTATAGTTTTGCCTCAGACTGTATTAACTCTCCCATTCTCTGTCATAATGTAGTCTGAAGAGATCTGGGCCAGCTAGACATCCCACAAAACATCAAACCAATCTACGATGTCAATAACATCATGCAAATCAGTCAGGAGGAACAAGAGGTGGCTTGTATGGGGGAGATGTTGGTAAGATACTTGTGCTCGAGAGAGTGGAAGATAAGGCCTATGAAACTTCAGGGAACTGACACTTCAGTGAGGTTTTTAGGGGTCCAGTGGTGGGGGGTTTACCAGGATATCTACCACTCTAAAGTAGGAGACACATTGCTGCAGCTTGCATCTGCTACCACATAGAAAGCACAGGGCCTGGTAGGGCTCTTTGATTTATGGAGATAATCCATTCCACACCTAACAGTTATTACTCTGGCCCAGATACCAGGTGACAAACAACTGTCAACATTGTGTGGACCTTAATTAGGAAAGGGCTCAGCAACAGGTCCAGACTCTGGTGCAAACAGCCCTGAAGCTTGGGCATTATGACCTAGCAGACCCTATGGCATTGCATATCTATGTCAGTAGAGAGAAAAGACGCAGTAGGCAGCTATGGCACACCCCAGAGGAAGAATTACAAGACAGGCCCTTGGGAGTCTGAAGAAAGCCAATTCTAACACATTCGTTGTACAGAATTTTCATCTCCGCTGGCAGAGTATGGGAATTTCCATAACACCCTGTTTTTGTTAATGCTTGGTGTTGTCAAACTTCTAAATTTTTTAAAGAAATGAATATAAACTTGACTAATTTTTATACTGTTTAATACTATTTATATGAAAAGAATAGGAAATAAACTTATTTTCTAAGCATCTTTGCCTGTGGCAGATGGCAGTTTTTTAAAAGGTAGCAAAGTAACTGAGATCTACAGTTCCTTCCACTAAATAATTTAAAAAACCAGAGAAAATAAACCTTCACAATATGGAAAGAAGGAAGCTTCAGAACTTTTCATAACCTTTCCATCAATTGATACTTTAGAACAGTTTCTTTTTCTGCATTATTGATAACTCCTGCTTCAGATTCCTCAAAATACATGATATTATCCCAATTCTTGAGAGTGGTAGTAAAATTAGAAAAAAGAAAGAAAGAAAGAAAAAGATATATAAGTAAGTAGGTAAGTAAATAATGATAATATTACATTTGGGTAGCTTCAGGACTATTGAAGATTACTTTCCCCATGCTCCTGTATTTGGCTATATCGAGAGGATGCTAGAACATCTGATGAAAAAATGAAAATTCCATTCAAATATTAAATGGAATCATAGGTGAATAATCATATTCTTTACTTTTCCTCCCAATGCCTGCTTTTATATTTAACATCCACATTCTGCGGCTGAGATTCTTCCGCTTGTCATGAATCTTTCTTCTCTGAAATAGTGATCCTAGACATTCCCCCAGGCTCTGCTGGCCCGTGTTATCTATGAGATTTTAAGGAGCCCACAGCTACTGTCTATGTGATGGATAAGGTTAGTTAAGTCTGAAGAAATAGATATTAATCTCTATATAAGAGAGAAAATTAATTTCATGTCAAAGTGATTACTCCAGCTTGAGATGTCATTATTTTTCTTATTATGAATTAATACTAGGGTGGGAAAATTATTATAATATGGGTTTTTCACTTTTTATACTCTACTGTCTTTTTGAGTGTTAGTAATAAATGTGTGGTTCTCTAAAAGAAGTGATATTATTCCCAAGAATCATAAAGATGTTTTTTCTGACAACTACTTTGAACTCAGCTTCTTTAATGACCAACTGTCATCAACTCTGCTTCATAATATTTAATTATGCTTCTCTTTTCAGATTCGTTTTAAGTTACCACATCTCCATTTCTAATCAATTGTGTAAAATTATTTTTACCTATTATGAATAGTTGGAGTCTAAAGAGAGAAAGTCTCCAAAAATTTGAAAATGAAATGGATTACCATCTGAAAGTGAATCTATAAAATCAATGTTTAATAGGACACATGCAAAGGCAACTAAAGAAAATGGCTATTAGATCAAGGAATTGAGTGGGACAAGACTGATGTCAAATAAAGTTATCAAACAAGGATGTGTCAAGCAGAACCAAGAGTCTAGGGGTGGTGCAGGGAGGTGAGAAGGATGATCAGCATGGGGAAAGGGGAGGGGCAATAGCCCACATTTCAGTACCATTATGAGCATCCTCAGGGGAGGGACACACACCAGCAAAAACGCCTCCCACATCCAAAACCACTGACTTGACAGAACTGATCCCGTTGAGAAAATATCCATACCCCATTCAGGTTTACATATAGAAAAAAAATCAATGCCAAGTCAAAGTGACTACTGCAGACTGAGATATAGTTATTTTCATCGCTATAAATTAATACATGGAGATTATGATTTTATATTTCAGCTGTACAACATAGTTAATGTGAGTCCACTCTGCTATGTGTGTCCAATGTTAGTATACTAATAATTCAATCTTTGAGTCAGTAGGGCTCAGTCCTTGAACCATGGAATACTAGTCAACGTAATGCTGCCCCATGGGATAATTTCTAGTGTACAGCTTGCCTATTTCAAGTGATACTTCTGTTTCATGTAACTGTTTTTGAAATTTCTGTGGTTGATATGGGTCATTAAAGCTACTAGAGTAGAAAGTTCTCTGTATTAAATTATTTAAAATAGCATCAACTTCCTAGTAATACACTACATATGCATAGTGATATGTACTACTTTATTCTGATATCTATCGGGATGAATAGAATTAAACCCAAGTTAGGAAACACATCAAAATTAAATTACTAGGAAATCTCATTCTTAACCAGTGGACTGCAAAACAAACTTTAATAACCTTCTGAAAGAAGCCTCTTCTCACATTTTATGAGAGTAGAGAAAAGAGAGACTTCAAGATGATAAGTGAGGAGAGGAGAGTTCTTATATATCAAGAAAAATCTTCAAGACTGGAATGACACTTCTTACAGTATTTATATGAGCTGCATAAAGACTCATAGAAAATGCGTGTGTAGACTGTGTCATTATCAAAGGGTCTGGCTGTGTTTTGGATACCTAAAAGGTCAATTTGAGAAGAAAAATTTAATAGAGAAGAGGTGCATAAAAGGCACAAAGAGAGATCTATTTTCTTTCTGTCATCCTGTTGCATAATGGGCTCGTTTTTAGTGATACTCCAATATACACTAAGTATGGTAAGTATTATTAAGGAATAAAATATCTTGGAGATGTGGAAAATATATGAGATGTGGTCTTTCTATGAATATCTTGATTAATTGGATAGAATCCTCAACAAAGTGAATTTGCCCACTGGGTTTTCCAGCAAAATCTCTCACATATTTTTTTCTATCGAGGAACTCAAACTGAACTGTCCTGTCTTAAATTTATTTATTTAAGTTATTATTTATTTAAATAAATAGTCCAACATATTGCCAAATGAGTGTGCATGTATACGTACCTCCCTTCCACACCCCACTTTTGGCTGCCTCAAAGAACGAAGCATGACCTATGCTACTGTATTCATTTGCTTGGGTTGCTATGACAAAATTGCACAGACCGAGTGCTTAAACAACAAACATTTATTTCTTACAGTTCTGGAGACTAGGAAGTCCAAGATCGAGCTGCCATTGGATTTAGTGTCTGGTGAGGGCCCTCTTCATGATTTGCTGCTGGCCTATCTTCTTGCTATATCCTCCCATAGCAGAGAGAGACAGAGAGAGAGAGAGAGAGACAGAGACAGAGAGAGAGAGAGACAGAGAGAGAATGTGTGCTCCCTAGCCCCTTCTTATGAGGACACTAATCTCATCATGGGCGCTTCACCCTCATGGCTTTATCTGAACCTAATGACCTCCCAAAGGCCCTACCTTCTAATACCATTCCATTGGAGGTTTGGGTTTCAGTATATAGATTTTGGTGGGGGAGGGGGGGCACAAACATGCTGTCCATAACACCTGCTGTAGATTAATTTCTACCTAAAGATAGCTACATATTTGATACATTTTGTATAACATCAAAGCATCACACAGCAGTGCTGAACAGAAATCAGATCCTTAATGCATATTCAACACTGAGAAAAATCCCAAAGACCTCTCAGAGGAGTTTTAAATCAATACTCATGGAGTTATATTAAAGGAGTTGTTATAGGAGAATGAAATTATTCTAGTAACAACTTTTATTAGACATGAAAAAGACAAAGATTTATCAGGATACTGGGACATCTCAGTAGAGCTGGACCTCACCAAAACTAGAAATGGAAAATGCTCATTTATTGTTAGTTTTGAAAACCTCAAAAGCAGCTGGTCCTGAAACTCTAGTGCTCCACAATGAATATGAAGTCAGATATACTCTGTCCCTTCTACCTATCCTTAAATCTTCCAGTTTGCTCAGTATTCTATGTATATTGTCCACAATCACATCAGCAAGACCTCCAAGAGGTCTGCAGTATCCAAGAAATTACTGAGTTCACAGGCTCGGCATGATACGTAATAGTCTGCAACCCCAAATCATAACCTTTAAACATGATTTGTCCACCGGTTAAACAGTTCATCCACCAGGGTGGGGTTTTGCTATATCACTAGTATCTCTCTTTTACAATTGCTTTTTAATTTCATTTGCAGGTTGTTTTGAAATCCATCATATCGTTACTATGAGAGATAACTCACCCGAGGTGGCTGGGAATGGTGCCAGCATGGTCCTGGTTCAGTTAAATTCTCTCTTCCATTTGGTAGTTGTATTGATTTCAGTCAGTCGTCTGTTTACCAAATGTAGAGCTTTCCTACTTATACAAGTTAAGTAAAACTTTAGCAGACTGTCCATTTATATCAGTTCTAGGGAGACCAGGAACAAATACGAAAGATTTCTGCCAGTGAGATTATTATGGATTTTGGCTCTGCTTCCTATTCCAGTATTCATACATGTCTTGTCTTTGGTCATTTGGTGCCACCACATGACCCATGACACCTAGGAATCCCATCACCATTGTTCAAATCAGGCAACCCAGTTTGATTGCAGCAATTCCCAGCACCAAACCTGGCCTATAGAGAATAGTCATCATAAGACGTCAGGGCTCCTGTCACTAAGGTATTTTGCATACTCCTAGTGAAGGAAGTGTCCTCTGGACTCTTTGGGGGATACACTTAGGGAGTAGGTGAGCAGGTCTTACTCCACTCCAGCATTCCAGTCTTCCTAAACCTTTGGATACCTTTCTTTATAACATGCCAAGGGGGGTCTAGCAAGCATGTTATCTTCATCCTGTGTAGATCACTTTTGGGTCCAGGTTTTAGTCAACCAAGCAAGCAAACTGTTAGGGCATCTGCCAGCTACCTACACCAATATTTTCAATACAAAATTGTGTCTTAATTTAACAATAGCAATATATTAGACCCAGTTCAACAGTATATTCCTCCCACCTTCATTGAACTCCTTAGGATCCATTCCCATATATGTTTCCAAGATTTCTGTTATAAATTGGCAAGTTTTGGCAATTCTTTTTGTGTGTAATACACCTCCTCAAAGGTTACAGTTTGTACTTTACACTCTTGAGATTATTAATAGTTAAGTCTGTTTATGGGACTAGAAACAATGAGAAATTGTGGGGGGCAGTTCCTAAGGAGGAGTAGCAAGTCCCTGAACTTATAAAATATGAAATTATTCTGAAATTTTATCAGAGTAGGTCATTGTGTCTTCAGACAAGAGGAGACTAACTTCCAATGTTGGATATAAAGGGCTGCTTTTATGGCTAAAGGATACTTGGCAGAAAATAGAAAAAGGTCCCTAGCTTTATCAGAATCTGCCCATACGTCCCAATTCCAATTTTCAGAGAACCTTCCTTCACTCTTAATAGCCTAACTTTAGCCAAAGAGACCATGGGAGATTAGGAATTCAATTTTTGTTATAGTTAATTCACTTTTAGGATTAAACGTAAAATTTTTTTTTCAGAATTATATAACCTGAAGCTACAGGAGATAAAGGTTTTTTTTTTACAGTAAATAAAATTATTCTGGTCCCTAACTAGACCATGGACTGGAGATTTTCTTTCCTCAAGTTCTTCAACTAACATAGAAACAACCAATCAACCAACCTCATCATAATTATTTTTTCTAACATATTATATGGCAGCAACCACCTGATCTATAAAAGTTGTCATCTTCTATAGGCATGTCATTACAGATGTCCACAGCTGATAATTTAAGTAACTATCTTGCGGATGTATGTCATGGACTATCAATGTCTCCTTTATCATTGGATACAGGTTCATTAACGCTTTCCAACCTAATCAGAATATCAACAACAACAAAATAACAAGTACAGATAACACAGACTCAATTCAGAGGGCTCTTCTTTAAGGTTCTATTCCTCTAGAATCACTTTCGGTACCAGCTTTTGAAGTCAAGGTTTTATTTTAGCAGAGAAGCTATCCTCTTTTCTTTTTTTCAGTTTCGCCCTGAGCTAACATCGGTTGCCAATCTTCCTCTTTTTGCATGTGAATTGCTGCCACAGCATGACCACTGACAGACTAGTGGTGTAGGTCCACACCTGGGAACTGAACCCGGGCCACCAAAGCAGAATGCACCAAACTCAACCACTAGGCCACTGGGGCTGGCCCCAGGGAAGCTATCTTTATAAGTGATATAGAACGAGAGATTTATTATAAATATTAGACCATACCCAATTGAGGAATCTGTGGATAAATCTATGCAAATTGTTGCCTCTAGGTCTGGGCTGCGATTGAAGTCTTTATGATGCAGGGAGAGTGGAGAGAATTGTAACTTAATGGAAGTGAGCCAGAATCCATAGAGACAAACTGGAACCAGAGTCTGTCTCTGACCTACCTCGATGATGCTGGAGGCCTGCAGGAAAAGCTGGTACCTTTTAAAATGAAGCTGCATATGCACCTCGGCCAGGATTTGAGAAACCAAACAAGGAGATCTGATGGGAGTTGAAGGGGCTGGGTTAGATGCTGCCCCATGCCAACAACTGAATTCGCAGATTAATGGCTACACACGTAAGTGCCCCATTATCTTAAGTTCTACACCCACCATCAGAGCATAAAAATGACTGCTTCTTCTTTTCCACCTTCTAAATCTTACACACATTTCTCTTGTGACAAAATACAATCTGGAGATTCAAAAGCTTTTTATCGAACAAATCTTGAATGAAAGGATAAAGCTGTCAGCTATTTAATTTAAAAAAATGGTAATGAAAATCACATAATGAGCATATCAAAATCTATGAGGTACTTTTAAAGCAATAATCACATAAAAATCTAGAACACTGCACAGTTATAGCAATAAAAGTAAAAAATTTGAAATAAATGAATTAAATCATAAATATAAAAACCTGGAAGTGAACAATAAAATAAACCAGAAGAAAGTAAAAGGAAGGAAAAGTTAAAGATAAACAAAGTGATGAGTAGAGAACAGAAAGACTTTGAATCAAATTAATAAATCAAAATCCTGGAAGGTGCAGAAGACGATGCATAGGCAAATGTGGGGACCTGGAAATGGCCACCCCAAGATATGTCTCTTTGGCATCAGGATTATTTGAGGCTGATTGCTTTTGATAAACTGGGATAGGGAAGGAGGCTCTGAGGGGTGGAACTTGCTTGCCCTTTGTGAGGATACATTTACATTGTAAAGGAAATTTCTATCTGTAAAGGTGCCTCCCTCGCTGTACCAGGAAGAAGAAAGGGAATGACCTTCTCTCTAGAAACTCTTAATCAATGCCAAAGGCAAGGACTTAAATCTGCATTTTATTGTGCTTCTCTGGTAACCTCCTGTAACTCACTTCCCTCCCCCTCCCAACGTTGGCATTTCTTTAAGGATTAAGCATCTTTCCTTAGGCTAGGAACTGATTGCTGCGCTCACCTGTGACCACCCAGCTCAAGACAATAGACTTGCCTCCTGCTACGCCCTCCGAGATAGCAGACCACTACCTGCTGTGTCCATCAAGCGCTGTGCCGACAGGGCAATCTTGTGACTGTTGTGGGAGGGACATTTCAATCATATGTGAAACACCCTGTTTGGGGGTATATAACCACTCTGTGCACCCCACTTCTTCGGTACCCTTTCTTCCATCAGGAAGAAAGGCCCCGGGCCATGATCCTCATAAAGCTTTGTTTAATTTTCTCTTGCTATTCTGTCTCATGTGAATTTAATTTGTTCTCCAGCCAGACGAACCCACTTTGGATAGAGGAAATGTCTTCCTCCCCTACACAAATCACTAGCTATTAATCAAACTTTAAAATGGAGAAAGCACAAATTTACAAGGTAGGAAATGGCAAAGAGGAGAAAATCCACTTCCATCATGGCTGAATAAGCTTGCATGGGACCAGCCCTCCATCAGGTAACTATGAGGCCTGGTCCAAGCATAAAATATCATTATCTGAAGGCACTTAATAGTGAACGTAAGCACGGAGACTTCGGAGGGGCGGGGCATCAACACTTGAAAGAAGAGAAAGGCACAAGCTGAGTCCCCCATTTGTTATAGTTTTCAGTCATAGGGCAGGTCACAGTCTTCAGCATGCAGAATCACAAAATCTCTACAAGAAAATCGACATTTATTTTACACTGAATTTTACATTGACACTTCAATCATATATGTATCACGTAGGAGCAGCCCACCAAAAAACCAAAAAGCTGTGTTGAAACATCAGATGCCACCCAAGAGTTGGCAGTTTAAGTCCAAGCAAGCTAATTGGCTGTTAAATTTAAAAACAAAACAAAACAAAAAATCTCACTGGGAGACTAAACAGAATCAAGTCATAATATTCACAAAGTCCAGGAAAAAAACTTGAAAATTATTTGACATCCAAACAATAGGAAAAAAGTGTGATTCCTTCTCAAAAGAAAAGATCATCAGCAGAAAACAATGTCAAGATGACCTAGATTTTGGAATTTGCAGCAGACAGATTTTAGGGCAATTATAATTAAACTGATGGTTACAAAGGAAAATATGCTTGCAATGAAATAGAATGTGGAAAAAAAATCAAATAACAAAAGAATGCAATCACTGAAATAAAAATTTTACCATATGAGATTAACAGGAAAATGGAGATAACAAGGCAAAGAGACAGTTCATTGAAGACAGATAAATAGATTATACAATGTGAAGAACTGAGGAAAAACTAAAAGATTGAAAACAAATAACGGCCTGAAGAACTTGTGGGGCAAGATCAAAAGGTCTAACGTATGTGTAATTAAAGTTCCAGAAAGGGAAGAGAGGAGGAAAAAAATTTTAATTGCTCTAAAGGCCCCAATTTAGTGAGACATTTTTTTGTGATTTTCTGATGTTCTGAATTTAGAGGCTTAGTAAACCCCAATCAGGATGAAGATGAAGAAAACTACCGCTGCTGACGTTCTGGTAAAACTAGCGTAACCAAAACACAAAAAGAACACCCTGATACCAGCCAGAGGAAACAGGTTACCTCCAGAAGAATAACTAACATATATAACAAATAAATATATATCTAACAAATGGCAACATGAAGTAATAACACTAAAAGACCTCTAAAAAATCTAATAGAGTCTTTGTTCGTGCTGGTGCAAATGCATTGTCTGTGTCAGGGTGATAAAATGCCACCGTGTTGTACCTTGTTCAGACAACGCCTGAAAAATGTGCAAAGTTCATGGCAGCATGTTTTAAGGAAGTATTTCCATGACTTTCCATTTGTTTTCAGCTTTGAGTTTATAAAAGCAACATAGGGTACTGGGAAATCATGACCTGACTTTTAATATGCAGTATTAACAATTCATTCTCTCACATTCTACATCAAAAAGTGGGGGGGCAGAAAGAGAGAGAGAAGACTGATTGGCATTAAGAAGTGATGGAGTGGGGCTGGCCCCGTGGCTGATTGGTTAAGTTCGTGCGCTCTGCTTCCGTGGCCCAGGATTTCGGTAGTTCCCATCCTGGGAGCAGACATGGCGCTGCTCATCAAGTCATGCTGAGGTAGCATCCCACATGCCACAACCAGAGGGACCCACAACTAAAAATATGCAGCTAGGTACTGGGGGGCTTTGGGAAGAAAAAGTAAAAAATATAAAATCTGAAAAAAAAAAAAAGAAGTGATGGAGTTTCCTGGGGACTGCAGCATGGGTCAATGAAACTCAGATAAGGTTGATAGATGAGGAAGGCTCCTCATGAATTTTCACGGTGGAATTATCCTTGCAGATACCCAACATTGAAGTGATTTACTTGAAAATCTCATCCACTTACCCACACATGAAATGTGATTTGGAAAGTCAGTTTCTTAGACAGTCATTCCCAGCTGTTAGTCTCTCCACCCAGGGTGGGAGACTTACCTTCCATGGATGCGTGGTGGGGCCCCTACTCATCTCTTCTGTTTTCTATCTGTTTTCCTCACCTCATCAACAACTGGCACTGTTTATTAGTATAGATAATGTTCTTCTGGATACAGCTTCCCCACCCACTTGTACTGTAACATCAGAACATTTCCAGATGATGTTATCTTTTCTACCATCTTAAGTGCTATCTTTCTTTCTCTACAAGATATATATTCTTTATTCTTCAATTTGTAAAAGAAAACATATATTTAGGAAGATTTCCATTTTTGTTCTAATGTTACCTTTCTACTTATTTTTAGTGCCTTTATTTATCTATCTTTTTAATCTTTTACCACGATTTATAAGTTTTTAAATGGCATCCTTTAATTCTCATCTATTGCCTATAAAACAATGAGTTTATTTTCCTCTCTCTCTTTTTTCCATTTTCATTTACATTATTTCTTCTTTGTCACAACATATAACATTTGAAAGTTAATCTTTTTTTGATATTTATTTTGGTTGCAGATCTACATTTATCTACATGCTAAAATGCTTACCATATTACAAAAATTTTCTCAGATATCTCTTGGTTGGATGAAGCTCATCCTCTAGTACATTCCTCAAGGAGGGCTCATGGGTGCAGAGTTCCTTATGTTCTTATATGCTTACAATGTTTGGAGCCTTGGTACTTGAAGGACTACATGGCTCTTACTTTCATTCATTGCGTTTTTGAGAACGCTGCTCTGTCATTGTCTTGATTTAATGTAAGATATTTTTGAGAGAGCTAATGCTGGTCTAATTCATTACTCTTATAAAGAATTTGATCTTTTTACCTAGAGGACTGAGGACTTTTTCCTTCACTCTGAAATTTAATAATTCTATTGGGATATGATACAACGCTGATCATTCTTGGTTAATCTTCCAGGTACCCAACGGGCCCTGAGAAAATGTAAATTTAGGTCTTCTTTTATATCTGAAACATTTTCTTGGCTTATTGTTCTAAGTAGATGTTCTGTTTAATGATTTCATTTTTTTCTTCAGGGACATATATTCTCTTTTGTCTGCCTTTAATGTCTACCACTACTCTCTGACCCATCTCGATGACTAATCTCATTTTCTTTCTCTTCACTATTTTTCTGCCTTACTTCAATACCTCTTATTAAATTTTCACCTGAGTCTATTGTGGTCTGAGCAACTTTGAATTCAGTGGTATTTTTCTGAGATAATTTTATCTTTTTCTCACATTTTTTCCTAAATTCAATTCACTCTATTTTCATTTATTTTTGTTTATGTGCAATTTCCATTTGTAAGGTTTGACTTTCTGATTTTAGATGGTTTACTTTGACTCCAAATGTTATGTGAGTATCTTTACTTCATCTGTTACTGTAACTGTTACAGTTGTCTTTTGCTTCATTTTTGTTTTTCTGGGAGTTATTTTTTTCCCTAGTGGATGTGTACTGGGTCTTGTTTTCTCACTACTTTCATAGTAAGTATATATGGTTTATTTGTTCTTTCCTCTTTATTTTTCTGGTATTGGAATAGTTTTAAAGATTCCTAGTTTAATAGCAACATCATCTTTTAGTTTAACAAAGTCTTGATTCTTTAATGGATATTCTTTATTCTTTATTTAAGATATCTCTTTATTTTCTGTGGGTGGGGAAGTAATTGTATGTCCTTCCATTGTTTTGTACTCTTTTGTCTTTCCACACCCCAAAACTTTTCTTTTTGCTTTTTTCCATTTTTCAGATTGCACATACTTTTAAGTTTCTTCCTTGTAAACTGTGTTCTGACCTACCAGAACATTTTTTAAAAAATATTTTCAGGTTTAGTATGAACTTGCTCTTACTCAACCCATCAACAGCACGCCTATTTTCTCTTCCCCACAGTATTTCTCAGCCTGCCCCTGATTGCCACAAAGCCTTGTAGCAGCTTGAACATTCTCTTGATCCAATTACTCTGAGGAATTTTATTGTGTAGTGTTTTTCTTTTTTTTGTTGTTTTTGGATGAAATATTGGGAGGCAGCAGGAACCTAGGTAACCACTAGTCTTCAGGTACCTAGAAGTCTTAGATTTATTTTTAAAAGTAACTTTATGTTATATTAAAGAAATTTGCATTCCTATAGGAAGATAAACAGACTTGATTTTTATTATATGTGGTATTTACATTCTAAAAGTTGCCATGAACACTGAATTAGACTGAAAGGGGAAAGATAGAGTAAGGTTCCCATGAACCTCTGTTCACAACATTTTCAGCAACCAATCAATAAACAACCTTGTTTTATGTGTGTTTCTATTTAAAGACACCTTATTTATTATAGATTATTGGTTCATTAACATTGAACTCTTGGTCAACTGCACTATTACTCATGCTTGAACAAAGCTTATCTAACACACATATTTTCTCCATGAAGTACATCACAGATTCTTGTGCTTACAAACACTAGACAGCACTACTGAAAGCTATTTTAAACAATGAAATCACCAACAAAAGCACAGAAATGTGAAAAACATGACACTAAACAGACTGTTAAAAGCATGTGTGTTTATAGTATGAGAGCTCAAGCACAAAGGCAGAGTGTCATCTTGTTCAACCTCAGCTGGGAACATGCCCGTTGGGCACTCAAATTTTTCACATGCTGAACGTGTGCATGTCTGCGATTGACCATGAAAGTGATACAATGATTGGATTTATCTTATCTAACGGGACTCTTCTCTAATGGACGCCTACTGAGATCCAGTGCTGAATATGTTTACACCTTTCTTGCCAGGGTTCCTGGACAAGCCCGGTTTGTGTGATTTTCCCTTCTTGAAGCAGGAAATGATACTAATATAGGGATAGAGTACAGAAAGGGAAGGGTGAGGGAATGGAGAAAACTTTGTCGACAAAACCTTCATCTTCAGATTAAAGTCGTGGGAGATATCTATCTATCTATATATATGGTATTTCTTCCCATGACTCATATAATTTAGACGTAACTTGTTCCTGAAAAATATATGCTAACAAGGATAATGAATTCTCTTTCTCACTTTTTGTGAGGTCAATTCAGTTATTTCACAAGGTAAGAAGGCATTTGCTCTGAGCCTTGGTGAGGCCCCATTTTGGATGACTAAGACATTTCACTCTTTGTAAGAAGTAAAAGTATTTTCTTTGTACTATTTGCAGTGGATTTGGGAATAATGCCACTAGACAACTTAGATTAACATCGAAGCTACTTCAATTCTTGTGTGATTTTAAACTTAACCCCCATGAACTTGTTCCCTATAAGCAAAATAGTGACAATAATATTGTTTCTCTCAAAGACTTGCTGTGAAATAATCTCTGAATGGTAGTTACCACCATTTGTGACATCTAGTAGGTGCTTAAAAAGTATTAATCTAGTTATTATTATTAGCTTTCTTGCTATGTTGTAGTAGGCACATTTTAAAAAGTAACAAGTAACAGGTGAAATTAATTTTAATAATATACTTTATTTAACCCAATATACCCCAAATTATCATTTTCATATTAAATAAGCATAAATCATTTTTATATTATCTTTTTTTCGTATTAAATTTGTGAAATCTTGTGTGTGTTTTATACTTACTGAAGATCCCCATTTGGACTGTAGGATTATCTAAGTTTTCACCATACATCTTCATCCTCCAACCTCAAAATTTGAACTGTGCTAGAAAAATATTTAATAGAAAAATCAAAATCCAAACCAAAACACAGTTGTGCAAATAAGAAGCATTTGAAAGTGTGCTGGTGTTTCCACTGCTCTTCTGCAAGCATCATACTGCTCACGATCCCTGTGTCTCAGCCACAGGTTGTGGAACCAAAGCTGAGAACCTCATCTGTTTGACAGGGGCTCTGGTAAGTTCACAGCTGCTTTATTAGGGGAGCTTGAAATTTAGACCAACAAACTTCTAGCACAGAGAGGGATCTGCAGTCGGGTTTGCGGAGACAAGGCCACCATCATGTGGACCCTGATGGAACTGCAGTGAGATTCAGGTTCCCATGGCACAGGGGGAGATTCAAAGGACCAAGTCATCAGTGCAGCCCACTGGAGAGAACTTCCAGAATGCCTGCTGAACATACCCGAGAAATGTGCAATAAATCTGCAGAAGAGCCAGAGAACATTTAGAGATCAAGTACTGTTTCAAAAGACGTAAAAGACAGACCGAAATAACTGAATAATATGTGATCAAAATCAACTAAATCACAAACCATAAAATGGTTTTTTACCATAAAAAGCCTTTACAAACCTCTGCCTGCTGAAACCAGGGCTCTCATAGGAAAATTTAAAGTATCACATTGGGTAAAATTCACACTTCTGAACAGGAAACTTTTTGGAAATCTTTATTGTAAGAGGAGATGCAGATTTTGAATAAAATAAGTGCTATGGGATGATGAGTTATTATTTTAGGACAATATTCAAGACAGCATAGTCAGCCATCAGGAAGATTTGAAGTGACAAGATGTCTTCCAAATGACATATTGCTCTGGCAGTATTAAGGAACTTAGCCTATTTCTAAGACAATTCTACACATGGTCTATCTTCTAGTTTTAAAACACTGTAACATTGTACGTAACATTATGAGAATTTTGAAATATTCAAACACATAAGATGTAGGCTCATGTAATTGGGAAATTAACGAAATGACCAGGATGTGTGTGTGTTGAGAAAAATGGGAGACAATCATGTAATATCCAAAAACATGGTACTGCAAATAATATCATTATGTGTTTGAACCACATCTTCCACTGAAAGATTGTATTTTTCTTTTCCAGAAACAAGATCAGCAAGCACACAGATATTTCTCCTTGGAAAACTCCAGGATATACTATTAATCATATGCTTTCTGAGCCTACAGAAAAGATTGTGTGATGACCTGGAGCCAATATGGATTCACTAAGTAAGCGTATTTCAGAACCAATTAGTCTGTTTCGATAGGGTTGACATGTAGGGTATGATGATTTCTACATGGCATTTAAACAAAGGTTACTCTTGTTTCTTGGTTAGTAATGTGGTGAAATATGATCTGAATTACTGTCCTGCAAAATACTGAGCACTCTCTCCAGAGATGTTTCGTTCTTTCCATATGCAGGGGCATTTCTAATAGAATATTGTTAAACTCTGTGATTTATCTTGTCCTTTTAATATTTTAGCAATGACATGACTAAATGCTTAGAAAATATGGTTATCAAATGTGCAGATGACATAAAATTTTGAGGCTAGCTAATGTGATAGATGTCAGAATCAAATTTTAAAACAATTGTGGCAGGCCTGATCCAAAATGATGAAATTTAACAGAGATAAATGATCTTGCATTTTAGTTAAAACTGTAAATTTCACAACTGGATTGGGAAGACTTTTCTTTGAAACAATTCATATAAAGATAATCTGGAATTTTCGTTTACCACAAAATATAAGTTTGGTAACACTCACACAATTTTATTTTACTGAAATGGAGCTCTCTGGAATGAGTCAAATTTGGTAATAGTCCTACTGCACTCTGTGCTAGCCGGGTAACATTGGAGACACTGTTTAATTTTGTGCTGCACTTTGAGAGAGATACTGACAAAATAAACGGTATATGGAGAAAGGATTTTGAGATGGTGAGTGCTGTAGAAGTCACGCTTTGAAAATGTGGTCCATTTTAAGGAATTGTAGTTATTTTTAGTACAGTAGAGTGGTTAAGCTCTTGTTTAATGGAATCAAAGAACTGAGTTCAAGTCAAGAAGAGCCACAACTCTGGCATTCTGACTTTGGGCAAGTTATTTAGTTTATTTGAGCCTCAGTTTCTGCATCTGTAAATTGCGTATAGTAATAATGACAAAGAGGATGGATACTAGCAGAAGTTAGATTTTAAAGAGGTGATACACAGAAGTCAACATAGCTTTGTAAGGTAAAATCCACCGAAGAAAGGAGATTTTAATTTAACATATTCTAATAATCTAAATTATCCAATTTAATTAATAAATTAAGTTACCCACTTCCTTAAATTCTCCAAATTGCCTTTACAAGTAATGAGCTCTTTGTCATCGAAGATGTTGAAAGGAATCTGAATAACCAGCTGCTTGCTGTCCGTTGGACTTTCGACTCTCTGTGTGACCACTAATTCTCATCTACATAGCCACGTCATTTATTCTTTCAACAAGCAGTTATTATTGCCAGGCACTGCACAACCCGCAGACAGGCAGGTGTCTGGCCTCTGAGGCTCTGAGTCTAATGGAAATAGACTCACATACTCAATCACATTACCGTGGGTTAAGGGACAAGCATGGAGCATTCAAGTACAACAAGGAGGAGCACCTAAGAGCCACAGTTCGTTCACCTCCCTAGGATGATCTTTTTAGTCCCATTGCTCATCTTTGTTCCTATTTGAAACGTCATCCTTTAGAATTAAAACACCAGAATAACTTAAAGTTTTTTTTTACTAGCCTGCAACAAATTCTCTTCTTCAAAATCCAATTCTGGCTTTCTGTACATTTCTCTCTCCCCCAAACCCTTCTTGAACTCCTTTTCTTTCAGTTTTCTCATCTCATCTTTCTAGGGAAGTAGAAGGGACAATGCAGTATGCTTCTTCTTCACCTCCTGTGAAGATGGGGTGACTTGGCCACTCATCTCTCTCCACAAAGAATGTGTCTAGGGTTTGAGCATTCTGTACCAAACTTAAAGGAAGAGAAGCACACCTCTTTGGAGAGCCAGATAGGATTGCTGTAGACTTAGGATGCTGATGCTTAAAACAGAGCTTTTACCTAAGTCATATCACATCCCAAATAATTACAGCCTTGTTTTTCCACTTCTTCCTCTGACTGCTGAATCCATTCCACATTCAGTGCACAAATTAAGTAACGAAGATGCATAATCGATCAGTAGCCTGGTAGAAAGACAGGGATGGCATCCCAGCCAGAGCTGTCTGATCTCCGAGAGAGGATGTGCTGTGGCTGGTGGCTGGCAGAGTGAAGCAGCTCTCTAGAGAATAAGACAGTTTAGGACATTCTCCTCCTCGGACGGGTCACATTTGAATCCTTGAAATATTGCAAGAGCTACTTAGCAGTAATTTAATTTCTAGGCGCTTTTGTTGTTATTTTTGTTCAAATCTCGATTTAATTTCCAGTTTTATTATCTAGATATCAAAGTTTACGAAGTGATAATTTCTGCTTTTTGAAATTCATTGAGGCTTTTTTTTGAGGAAAAGTGTATGATCAGTCTTTGTCAACATACCAAGAACTCTCAAAAGGGGTGGTACTTTAATTTTCATTATATAAAATGACTAAAGGAATGGGGTGATGAGAAGAGTACTGGATAATTCCAAATTATGGCTAAAACAAAAACTACAGCCGATTTTCCATGATTCTGTAGGCACATTAACCAGTATATAGATTAACCAAGATGAAAACAGCATGAACCTGGGGTGGCCATCCTGCAACCCTTTTATTTCCTGAGTTCTTTCTTTTTGTTCCTAATAAATTTCTTTTAATTTCCCAGGGTTTTCTAGATACACAATTTTGCCATCTTCAAATAGTAACTGAGTTTGCTTTGCTGCTTTCTGACATCACTATTGAAGAAGGCAGTCTAAGTTTGGGTAAATTTTGTTCTTTTGAACATAATCAGCTTTTCTATTTTGAACATTTCATTTTCAGTGTTTTTATTTTTAATCTTGAATACTTATAGAAATTTCTCTTTTACCTTTGTAATTACAAGAAAAAAGTAGTGTGGATTTATTTTCATTGAATTTTCTGGCACATGATGATCCAAGTCTGTCTTCACGCTGCTGTTTTTCTAATTGGTTATTTGATTTGTAGCTAAGGAAATGTTAATTATGTTTCTTCTTATTATTGTTTTGGATCCGATTATTCTGTTACTCTTTCAGGAACAACTGTCATTACAAAGTGTCTTAGTTTGTATCTTCATTATTTCTTCCCATTATCTATTGTATTCTTCACTATTTTCTCATCTTGTATGTTCTTTCTGCCATATGGGAAACGTCTCAAGTTTGCCTGGTATATCACTTATTCAGTTTTCTACAGTGCCACTTCTGCTCCTTACGGCTGCCACAGAGAATTAATAATCATCTTTTCAGTTCTATTTTTGATTTCCATGAAATTATTTCTTACCCCACTCATCTCTAATACATTGTACCTCGTTTTGTCTTTATGCTCTCTTTCTGGTTTTCTTACTTGTTTCATGGAAGCAATTTTTTAAAAACTTTCAGAGAATTAAAAACTGTTTTCTAATTATTTTTTTCTAGCCGAACATAAGTCTTTTTTTTTAAGATTTTATTTTCCCTCTTTCTCCCAAAGCCCCCTGGCTCACAGTTGTGTGTTTTTAGTTGGGGGTCCTTCTAGTTGTGGTATGTGGGACATCGCCTCAGCATGGCCTGATGAGCGCTGCCATGTCCGCGCCCAGGATTCGAACTGGCAAAACCCTGGGCGACCGAAGCAGAGCGTGGGAACTTAACCACTCGGCCACTGGACCGGCCCCTAGCCAAAAATACATCTTAAAGGATGTTCTTTCTTTAAATTTCTTTACATTGAAATTCTTTTTTAACATCGATACTTTAACAGAAACCATGTGAGTTTTTTAATTTTTTTTGTTCTCTTATCTTTTTTTTTTTTTTTTTAAGGAATGGCACCTGGGCTAACAACTGTTGCCAATCTTTTCTTTTCTTTTTTTTTTTCTGCTTTATTTCCCAACCCCCGCCCCGGCCCTCCCCCCCAACCCTGCCCTCCCCCCCACATAGTTGTATATCTTAGTTGCAGGTCCTTCTAGTTGTGGGGTGTGGGACGCCGCCTCAACGTGGCCTGATGAGCGGTGCCATGTCCGCGCCCAGGATCCAAACCCTGGGCCGCTGCAGCTGAGCTCGCGAACTTAACCACTTGGCCACGGAGCCGGCCCCAGTTCTCTTATCTATTAATAGGAGTCATTGTTCAGACACAATTTTTTTCAGGAGCAAAATGCCTCATCTCTACCCTATCTCCAAAAGTCGAATCCCTATTTTGATTTATACTTGGGAGCAAGAAGTTTTGAACTGTGTTCCAAGTGCCCGGAAGAATTCCAAAATAATCATAATAGCTAACTTGCATGTAGCACTTACCATGTGCCAGGCATTGTTCCAAGAGCTTTACATATTTCTTTCACTTGATCCTCCCAAAAGCCCTACGAGGTAGACACTATTATCATCTCTATTTTACAGATGAGAAAATCGAGGAACAAGGAGCTTAAGTAACCTTTGGGATCACTCAGTTGGTGAGTGGGAGAGCTAGGATCCTAACCCAGGACATTCTGTCCTCAGACTCTGCGTCTCATATCTCCTTGAGAGAGCTGGCCCTCTCTTGTTGCTTTTCTCTCCATATCAGAAGTTCATAAACTCTTTGAATCTCAGTCATCTCAATGGGGAGAAAAAAGAAACAGTCCACTTACTAATATGCCTGCAATATTTTCCCAGTCTCATACAATGGATCTCAGGACCCTCTAGGTTTAGAGTCCCTGCTCTAAACTGATCAAGTACAAAGTACACCATCTCTGGAAATTTCTGATGCCAGGCTTTTCCTGATGTTCTTGATGGTCCCTCAAAACTTGTTGTGCAACTTCCCCGGACATCCTGCTTAACTGTTTTCCAAAACTTATGTCCCACTAGCTGAAAGACAGATCTTGATGAGATAAGGTGGGGAACAGCATTCTGACAGCATTAAAAATGAAGCTTTCGTATAATGAGATTTCTGATTAACTTTCTGGGGATTACTGTTCAAGAGGATAAACAAGGTAGCAGAGTTTCATCAGGAAGTCTTGTATTCTTTCTAGTAATTTACTGGCAGTTTGTCACAAATTATATATATATATATATGTTTATTTTAAGTAATTTTATTGGGATTATAATGGTTTATAACATTGTGTAATTTCGGGTGTACGTTGTTATTTATCAATTCCTGAATACACTTCATCATGCTCACCCCCAGTAGTATGATTTTTATCCATCACCATACATATATTCCCCTTTATCCCTTTCACCCACCCCCAATCCCCTTCCTGTCTGGTAACCACTAATCTGTTCTCTTTATCCATGAATTTGTTATTTTCCACATACGAGTGAAATCATGCGGTATTTGTCTTTCTCTGTCTGGCTTATTTCACTTAACATCATACCCTCAAAGTCCATCCATGTTGTTGCAAATGGGACAATTTTGTCTTTTTTATGGCTGAGTAGTATTCCACTGTATATATATATATACACACACACACCACATCTTCTTTATCCATTCATCTGTAGAAGGATACTTGGGTTGCTTCCACATCTTGGCTGTTGTGAATAATGCTGCAATGAACATAGGGTTGCATAAATCTCCTTGGATCTTTGATTTCAAGTTCTTTGGATAAATACCCAGTAGTGGGATAGCTGGATCATATGGTATTTCTATTTTTAATGTTTTAAGGAATTTCCATACTGTTTTCCATAGTGACTACACCAGTTTGCATTCCCACCAGCTGTGTATGAGCTTTCCCTTTTCTCCATATCTTCTCCAATGTTTGCTGTTTTTTTGTCTTGGTAATTATAACCATCTGACCAGTGTGGGGTGGTATCTCATTGTAGTTTTGATTTGCATTTACCTAATAATTAGTGATGTTGAGCATCATTTCACGTATCTGTTGGCCATCTGTGTATCTTCCTTGGAAAAATGTCTGTTCATTTCCTCTGCCCATTTTTTGATTGGGTTGTTTGTTTTATTTTGTTGAGTTGCATGAGTTTTTTATATACTTTGGTGATCAATGCCTTGTCTGATAAATGATTTACAAATATTTTCTCCAAGTTGGTGGGTTGTCCTTCCATTTTGTTCATGGTTTCCTTTGCTTTGCAGAAGGTTTTTAGTCTGATGTAGTCCTATTTGTTAACTTTTCCTTTAGTTTCCCTTGCCCAAGGAGACATGGTATTCGAAAAGATGTTGCTAGGACCAATGTCAAAGAGTGTGCTGCCTATATTTTCTTTTAGGAGTTTTATGGTTTTAAGTCTTACATATATGACAAACCCACAGCCAACACCATACTTAATGGTGAAAAACTGAAAGCCATCCCTCTGAGAACAGGAACAAGACAAGGGTGCCCACTCTCACCACTCTTATTCAACATACTACTAGAGGTGCTGGCCAGAGTAACGAGACAAGCAAGAGAAATAAAAGGAATCCAAATTGGAAAGGATGAAGTGAAACTTTTGCTATTTGCAATGACATGATTCTCTATATAGAAAACCCTAAAGAATCCACCAGAAAGCTACTAGAAAGAATCAACAACTGCAGTAAAGTTTCAGGGTACAAAATCAGTTTAAGAAAATCAGTTGCACTCCTATACACTAACAATGAACTAGAAGCAAGAGAAATCAAGAATACAATCCCATTTACAATTGCAAAAAGAATAAAATACCCAGGAATAAACTTAAACAAATAGGTGAAAGACCTGTACACTGAAAACTATAAGATATTATTGAAAGAAATTGAAGAAGACACAAAGAGAGGGAAAGATATTCCATGTTCATGGGTCAGAAGAATAAACATAGATAAAATGTCCACACTACCTAAAGCAATCTACAGATTCAATGCAATCCCAATCAGAATCCCAAGGGTATTCTTCACAGAAATAGAACAAAGAATCCTAAAATTTATATGCAACAACAAAAGACTCCAAATAACCAAAGCAATCCTGAGAAAAAAAGAACAAACCTGGAGGCATCACAATCCTTGACTTCAAAACATACTACAAGGGTATAGTAATCAAAACAGCATGGTACTGGCACAAAGACAGATAAACAGATCAATGGATCAGAATTGAAAGCCCAGAAATAAAACCACACATCTATGGATAGTTAATCCTTGACAAAGGAGCCAAGAACATACAATGGAGAAAGGAAAGCACCTTCCGCAAATGGTGTTGGGAAAACTGGACAGCCACATGCAAAAGAATGAAAGTAGACAATTATCTTGCACCATATGCAAAAATTAACTCAAAATGGATTAAAGATTTGAAAGCACAAATTATGTTTTTCATAATCTGCAAGAATAGTGGGAAAAATCAGTGGTTTCAGTTTTGTTGTGCTATGAACTGGTATACTGTTTCTTGTGATCTCATAGACATATTAGTAGAAATGAAGGCAATTACTGTTCACAGGGAATGATCTAGGTTTTATGGGTCTTGGCACTTCTGCAATCTTAAGAAAAATTTTACGTTTTTCTTTTTCAATACTAAATTATGAAATTGCTATGGACTGGATATTTGTGTTCCTTCAAAGTTCATATGCTGAAATCCTAATTCCCAATGTGACGGTATTTGGAGGTGGGGCCTTTGGGACACAGTTAGGTCAGGAGGGGAGAGCCCTCATGAATGGAATTAGTGGCCTTATAGAAGAGACCCCAGAGGGCTCTCTTGTCCCTTCCACCACGTGAGCGCACAGGAAGAGGGCCTCAGCAAACACAGAATCTGCTGGTGCCTTGATCTTGGACTTCCTACCTCCAGGACTACGAGAAATAAATGTTGTTTATACCACCCAGTCTAAAGTATTCTTGTTATAACAGCACAAAGACAATTAGCAGTAAGGCACAAAAACAAATATTTATTTAGAAAGGGAAAGGAAACTGTAACATATTAAAGAGCTGACAAATATTGGTTAAGTGATTACATTTTTTCATCATGGAAGGTGATGTCAGCCTTCTGCTTGTCAGCTTTTGATGTTTCTGGTTAAGTAAGTCATGCAACATACATGATAAATACTCATTTATCTTATACCGGGAAACATCACAGATGAGCATTTGCGCATCTACAATACACCAGCTAGGATAAAAATTACAATGCAACCTCTTTTTCCACTTTGCCCTGAGCAAAAGACCATATGTAGCAACAGAACCATTTTGCAATAGAACCACAGAATCATAAAATTTTAGAGCAAGTATGGCTGTAAAAGATGGTATATGACTATCTCACTGAGGTTTTTTATTTCAGTATAAATGAAAGATCAGAACATTAAATGCGGGCATCAAAAGGGAAAATAGACTGCAAAATACCATTTAGTATCATAATTAGGCTGTTAGAAAGATATCAAATCTAAATATATATTTATTGCTATAAGATGAATGTCTCAATTTAATTGTTCATGTTTAGTTTGAAAGTAATTTTGATACATACTTATGCATTAACATGAGAATTTTAGATTATTTCAAACTAAGACCTTTCCTCACTTAAATTTAAAAATCAATACAGAACTTACAGTATATCCTGTAAGTATATCCTATATCCTGAAAGTATATCCTATATACTATCAAAGTACCTAGGGATGTTATTTCTTTTAATTGTAATTAACAGAATTAAGTATCAAATTTTCAAACTGAAACTTATTAAAGACAGTTGTTTTATAGCGCACCAAAGTGTTTCTGATCCGGCAGAACTGCTGACTTTTATAGCTCTGAGCAATGATGATTTTCCAAGTAAAATTTGGCAGGCAAACAAATTAAAATAAAAAGAATTGCAATAAAAGACAGGCACACCAGAGCCCTGATATTACTCCACGTTAGCACTTGCTCTCATCTACTTTCTATATGGTAAATGAAAAAAATATCTAGTATATGGAGAAAGGGAAAAGTAGCAATTAGCCATCCAATGCTAAAAGGAAATTCAGCCCCAACTTTCAGCACTGACAGCAGATGCAGGACAAAGGAACATGGCAGTTCAGACAGATCTGAAAAAATGCTTGTTATCTCACTATCACTTCTCATTAAGGCTACTGCCATTCTCAACCATTATTTAGTTGAACGGCAGAGGCAAGTAATAGTTTAAAGCAGTTTTAGTTGATAGAGTAGCAGTTTATATAGTAATTGGTGAAAGACTGGACTATGAAGTGCCCAAAATAAAAGCTCCAAGAAATGATCAAATTATTCCTTGATGAAATTCTTGGTAACACTGGTTCTTGAACCATTATCTATCTATCCATCATCATCATCAACTTTTTATTGAATATTAGTAATAGACTAACATTTATTGAATTTTATAGGCCTTTGTATGTTTCATACAATATATATCTTTGATATTAATACTAATATTTTAATTGTAGCATTTACTTTAATATGTAATGAGCACAAAAGCAACTCGGTTAACTTGTTATTTTCTTCCATATTATCTTATTTACTAGAGATCTATACGTTCATGACCTGCTTTTCTTCCCAAAAGAAAATAGCTTCATTTTACTATAATACAAGTTTACTGTAAAAGTTAAACCATAGAAACATAAAGAATAAAATAAAATATGCTTGAAGTCAACAACGTTATTAACTTACTGCATTAGTAAATAGATGAGTGTACATACAATATATATATTTAGATAAATATAGTAGTTATATTTCATAAGCTGTTTTATGCACAGCCTTTTTTCCTCAATATTATGTTACATATGACATGTAATGTCAGATGATATAGGTTAATATCCTCATTTCGAATGACTATAGACAAATGTAGTGGCTAAAAATTACTTAAATAGACAGATCTTATAATTTAATTTACAAATGGGACAGTTTGAGAGTTAAGGGGGGCACTATTACTAATCATGACAGGACACCAGCCATGCACTGGAACTGTCCTAGGAAGACTAGGATATATGGCTGTTCTGTATTTAACCAATCCTATAATAAAGGACAATCAATTGTTCCTAGTCTTTGTAATATTATCAATAACGCTGATGAATTCTCTGTAGTTTATCTTGTATATTTGCATGCTTCTCTGATTATTAGTTTAGGAAATATTCCTGGATGTGACTGTTGAGTCAAAGGATATGCACAACTAAAACTGATACATCTTCCCAAAATACTGCCCAGAAGTTTATACATATTTATACTCCCGCTAAAAGTACCAGTGAGCATATTTCCCTCACATTATCTTTAAATAGATATAATTTTCTTAATATTTGTCAATCTGATAGATGAAAATTAATATCTTGTTTTCCAATTTTTTCAATTTTGGTTTTAGATTACTAGTGAAATTTTTTTTATGATTTAGTGCCAATTTGTATGTATATGACAATATCTGAGTGATAAAGGTGTTGGGGGAAAGGGAGGGAGAGAGACGGTGTCATTTGTCCTTATAGTTCACTCATTTTCCTTTGGGACATTCTTTTTTGGTCCTCATTGATCTGTATGAATTTTTGTATAAATAGATAGTCATCCTCTTGCGAGTCAGTGTTATAATTGTTAGGCACACAGACTTTGGAATTAATGCAAGCTTAGTGCAAACTCCAGTTTCTAGAATCACTACCTCTAAGACTCTGGGCAAGATCGCTGAACTTTACAGTGTCTTTTTTTTGTAAAATAGCAGTAAGGAGTTGTGGAGAAGATTAAACTAAATGGTGGATATAAATGCCAGAAGATTGCTTGGCAATTCATCAAATAATAGTAGCTACCAATATTATTACTACTAAAATATGCTGCAGATACGTATATCCATTTTACCAGGTGTACTTTAAACTTCTTAAGCTGTTTTATGACATGCAAAATTTCTCATTCTTCTTTTAAAACTCAGCAGAATGTTTAACAATTTTCTCACTTTTGGCGCTGTGTCCTAGAAAGTGTTATTCTAAACCTCTAGTAAGAAATTCATTACCTATATTTTCTTCTAAAGGCTTTATGGTTTGATTTTTGCATTTTGAGTCACCTGGAATTTAATTTGCTATTAGAAGTGAGATAGAGCTATAGTTTTTTTTTTTTTTTGCCCTAGTGAATAGCCAGTTGCCCAAGCTACTACTGAAGAATCAATTATTTTCTCATATTTGAAATAAAACTTTTATCACACGCCAAATATTATTTGAGTCTATTTCTGATCAGTTTATTTGATTGCCATGCGGTCTCCATTACCCTCTACTGCTCTTGTTCATCTAATCTCCCTCCACACTTCATATACTCCTGCTCCACCAGACTCGAGTTTCCTAAGTCAGTCTTGCTATATTTCACACTTTCATACCTAACGCTCTCATTCTATTTGCCTTAAGAGCTTCTTACTTCCCTCTTACACACACATACTTATTATGTAGCTCTTTCCGGTCTTCAAAACTTCAGTTCAAGTATTACTTCCACTAAGCAGTCTTTCTTTAGAGTGATCACATTTTGAGATCCCTCCCCTATACTTGCACGGAACTATACCTATATTTCCACCAGGGTAGTTTTCACATGGTTAATCACTGCCTCGCTTCCATGTCTCTTCCTCTAGAAAGCATCCAGAGATTGTCTGTGTCTTATTCAACTTATATCCCCAGGGCCTGGAGCACAGTAGGTGTCCAGTAAATATCTCTAAGTGAGTGAGTAAGTTTGTTTTATTAAATGCTGTAAAATGTTCAGAGAAAGGAAAACACATTGTTCCCTTTAATAATTCAGAGCTGTTTCAACCAAAGGTCTGAGCCAAATGGTAAATTATAGAAACCAGAGAAGTAAGCAAAAGCTCTGCTTTTTTTAACGTCTGCTACAGTTCAAAGAGGAAAGTGGGTGATTTTATGGCCAAAAGTAATCTCTTCCCAATGGAAAAAAATATATTTTAAACAACTATGCCTGGGGGAGGGTAGAGGGAACAAGGTGCCTTTAACCGTTTTCCTTTACTTTTTTCTTCTTGTTATTGGCCACTGAAAACAGAGCTCAGATCCTGGAGCAGAGAATATCAGTTTGACGGAAATTCTCTCCCATTAGGGAGCACACAGGGTTATTGGCCTTGAGAGGCAGAGGAATGGGCGTTATGGAATAGAGCAGCTCATAGGTGAGCCTGGCTGCAGGGAAGGGTAGGTGAGGCTTGAAGGGTATTTGTGCTCCAAGTTTTATTAGAATAGTGAAGCTTTTACATTGGAAAAAAATCCCCAAGACATAAAAATCAAAGGATTGTGTCTAAGTCGGAGAAGTTGCATCCCCAAATGATTTCTGACTCTGAGAACACAATTCTTTCATTCGACAAATACTTATTAAGTCCATACTCTATGCTCAAGACTGTTTTAACTGTGAAAATACAGCAAAGGGTATGACAAAGTCTCTGTCCTCTTTGAGATGACCTGTGTGCTCAATCTCGTGAGAGGAAATAGCAGCCAGTGGTGGTCAAAATGAACAGCTTAGATAGAGGGTAAGTAACGTGTACTTTGTTGTTTATATTTCTTTCCTTGGTCTTTGTTTCTATCTGATGATATAGGAGTTATTAAATGATTTGTATTTTAATTAATACTTATTTTTCCAAAAAATATTTTCTTCCCTTTTTATGCACCCATCCAGCAGTGCACGTCCATAGCAATGGCTGCTGATATTACAGATATGCCAGCTTGGAGGGGGCCACAGCTTCTCTAACATGTTGTTGAAGCCTGGCATAGATGACAATCAGCTCTGGGGTTTTTGTTTTTATTTACATTTTTTAAATTATTTTTTGCGTGTGTAAGGAAGATTTGCTCTGAGCTAACATCTATTGCCAATCTTCCTCTTTTTCTGCTTGAATAAGACTAGCACTGAGCTAACATCTGTGCTGATCATCCTCTATTTTGTATGTGAGTTGCCACCACAATGTGGCTTGATGAGTGGTGTAGGATCTGGGCCTGTGAACCTGGGCCACTGAAGCGGAGCACGCTAGACTTAACCGCTACGCTGTGGGGCTGGCTCTAGCTCTGGGGTTTTTAAAAAGGGCCTCTCCTCTGGGTATTCTGATGTAGTACATCTGAAATGGAAGTATGTGCTTCTAGGGGCACCCCAAGTTGAGAACCACTATTCTATGGGACCAAACATGCATAATACTGATTGCAGATGATGTCATTATTGACAAAATAAAGTGGTGGTGTGTGAACACACAGATCTTTCTTCCTCAAATGATTTAAACCTCCATGGACACTAAAATATCAATTGCATCAGTGAAAGAGCCATTCCTATGAGGGGCAGAGGAAAGAATTCCTGTTTTACTGTTGGTGGTACCCCAATTCCACATATAAAGAAATTAGGTGAAACACTTATTGGAGACAAGAGAAACTGTTGCTTTTGTATCACCTTTGCCTTTAATAGATATTATGTATAATTTTGATTAACAGCTAATAATAGATATCATCCCCGCATAGTCAGATGTACAGATGAATGGCACCTAGTTCAGTAGCTAAATTTTAACGTCTGATCCTTCTGGGCATAAGTGGTATGCTGTTTTATATGTGTTCCACTCTCCACCCTATTTAAACAGCCATTAAATCATTAACTCATTAACAGACATATAAATCATGCCAATGATGTCATGCTTTTTCCCGAATATGTGTACACCCTTACCCTTGCCTGACTGGCAAATTAATATCTCTCTCTGTCTCTCTTTCTCTCTGTCTCTGTCTCTCTCTCTCACACACACACACACTATGCTCACACACACCCACATAGGCAGACAAACATCTTCTTAGATTTTTGTTGGACTCTTCTCTCTCATTGTAAAACAATCAGGACAACAACTGAAAAAAGAATTTGAAAGAAATATTTTTCTTCCTCTTCTCCTCTCTGGCTGCTTCCCAACAAACTAAGCTATGCAGTTCTGGATTCTGTCTGACACATCTTAACTACTGACATTTAGCAGATGCTTCTCCAAGAAATGGGGGAGGGCGAAGGTGAAGCAGGGGTATGATATAAGTAATTAGACTAACGACGTCTCAATTATCAAGATGTTCCCACAGTGTCCCCTTCTGTTAGCAAATCTGGAACAGGAAGGCTGTCTTTAGGGAAGGGAAGGTTGGGTAAAAAGATACTTTGATTTGGGTCTATAAAAGGACGATCTTACAAAGTTAAAACAAAGTTCTTAGTTTTCATAACAAACAATAAACAGATAAATCTAACTCTTAATCTATGCGAGATCCCTGAATTGGTAAAACTAGACTGATAGAGTTAGTTTAGTTTTGCAATCTTCCTTCACCTCCAGCTCATTGACATGGCAACTTTGATCACGCAATGGTCCCCATTAATGTAAATGTAAAATAATTCACCCTCTTCTTTCTGCATGGGTCTCACAAATTGGTTGTACTTTGGTGGAATACAAGGAAGTTCGGGTCCTGTTTCTCCCCTCAAAAATTCTATTTATTCAGTTGTTAAGAGTAACTGCACACATTTGTAAATTTGTGTCAACATTCCTTATATGATTGTAAAATTGTAGTACTCTGAGTTCCTTTTCGAACGAGTTGTACCATCTACTGTTTGCCTCATTAATTAATGAGTTAAATAAAATCTTTGACAGGTGTTTATTCTATATCTGTTTAAGAGCCATGTTTATATCCCTTTTTAAGAATTACCCTTTACCACCCTTGTAATAAATCTGCTCCTCCTCCCTTTTTAGCTTATTTTAGTTAGTAATTTCTGTTACTTGCACCAGAGTTCTAACTCTTTGCATAGAGCATCCTGCACCCCCCCCGCCCCAAATTAGGACAATCTACTTGACAAAACATCATAACATGGAGGTTGTTCTGAGACTTTAAGGTTAGAATAAATAAAAGTATGTCCATGAAACGATGAAATATTCTTTTTGAAAGTACCATACAAATGTCAGTGCCTATTGCTAATGAACAGAATTGAAGGGTATTGAGAGCATAGGCATTAAAGCTCTGGCGACTCTCCTTCCCTTTGGGGATGGAACCACTAAAGGTATAGATTCTTTCCAAGGCAATCATTTGGCGCTTCATCATCTTCAGGTAGTACTATAGGCAGAATAAAAATTTCTAATTTTCAATGACTTCTTCTCAGCGTCCAAACTGTTCTGTGATTATAGCATTCCCTCATGACAGGACTATGATTGCCACGATTGCAATTTATTTGATGTTATATTCATTTTTTTGTAGATTTGGTTTTTGATGCCTTAGTTTCAGAAGTAAACTCTCTCCAAAACCCCACTGCAGGCTGAGCTACAGGTGCTGTCATGCATGGTTGTACTGTGTATGGATTTTGTTAGTTTCAGAGCCTGACTTTTCCTGACCTTGTCCTAAGGTTATGTGCTCTATTCCATTCACAGTCCCATGGTCTCATAATTACTGGCTGTAATGAGTATAATTCCAGCAATCTGGCAGTACCACAGTAGAAAACATCGAGGGGTCTGGATTTGCTGCATGAAGGCGATAGAGACCTTTGTTATTTGAAAATCAAGATGCCTTTTAGGACAGATGCTTCCTCCTGCTAAGAAATTGATGCCACAGGCAGCCATAGAATCACTGTAGTTCAACCTAAATGGAAACTTACACATTTTAATTAATAATATTAATAATAACAGGGAACTATTTAAGGAGAGTGGTAAGACAAGTCCATATAGCCATGCATTTTTCTTGTGTCTTTTTATCATGTGTTAAGGACCATGATTGTCAGAATTCTAAGATGCCCCCTCAAATTCTCAGCCCTGCTGTACATCCCCTACATAATTCTCACCCCTTGAGTGTAGGTGGGAACAGTGAACATGACAGATCAATCTAGTGATTGGGTCACTAATCAGTTGGCTTTCAGTTAATCAAAAGAGAGATTGTCCTGGGTGGGCCTGATCTAATCAGGTGACCCCTTTAAAAGAAAGTCAAATGTTGGAATCCTTCTCCTGCTGGTTTGGAAGAAAGCAAACAAACATATTGTGTACTGCCTATGGAGAAAGGCCACGTGGCTAAGACGTGAGAGCAGCTGTAGGGCTGAGAGTGATCCCCCACTGACACCCCGCAAGGAAACAGGGACTTCAGTCCAACAAGAAACTGAATTCCGCCAGCAATGCGAATAAGCTTGGAAGAGCGCCTTGCACTCCAGAGGAGCTCAGTTACTGCCAAGACCTTGAGAACATCCTTGTGATACCTGGAGCAGAGAACCCAGTCATGTCATGCTCAGCCTTCTTACCTACAGAACCTGTGAGATCACACATGGGTGCTGTTTTAAGCCACGAATTTTGTGGTAATTTGTTATGCAGGAATAGAAAACTAACACAACCACTCTTCAGAAGTGGGCATTACAGACCATGTCTTCAGTGCTACGGAAATTCAGATTTCTTCGGAAAACAATGAGAAGGAGGCCCTCAGAAAGAATCCAAGTGAAGTCAGTTCAGCAGAGTGCAGCAGAGCCTGCTAAGGACGCCCTGATGAGTCTGAACACAGACGTGTTATCCGGCAGAGCAAAGTGAGCATTCCCCAAGCATTGCTCCTCATGCAACATCTGGAGAGGGACCATTCCCCCTCATTCTGTTGTGGACTGATCCTTTGTAAAATACAATAAGCGTAAATGAGTAGAAAAATAGAACTTTTTAAAAAGGACATACAAAATACAAGCCTCAATGTTTTATTATTCAACAGACATAAAAATTACTCTGTCAAATTGCCATAAAATTTTCCACATGCATATTCTCAATTTTGGCATTTATCACATTGCTAACCAGTTACAAATAGCTGACCAGCACCAGAATGTGGACCACGTTCTGAGGAGCGCGGCTGTAAGAGGCATCAAATGCTCAAAATGCCCTCTGCTTCCATGCCTGGAATGGAAATCCAGCGTAAGCAAAGATAACTGGTGATGCTCGCAGAGGACTAAGCCTAATAATAGATGGGTATTTTCCAATTTTGGAGCTAGCTGGTCATTTTTTAGTTTGGTGGAGATAGTGCTCCGAACTTACAATAAAAAAATGAACACTGAAGCTCCAGCTCCACTGTTTAAAAGCCATGGGATCTTGGCACGTTACTTCTGCGTGTTAAACCTCATTTCTCTTATTTGTAGAAACGGCAATCATGTTAGTACTCTGTCTCACACGGTTGTGCAGATTAATAAGGTAACGTCTATGTATGTGTTTTGTAAGCTGTTAGGCACTCTGTACAAGTGTGAATTAATAGTATTACTATTCTTAAATTCTCCCTCAGTAACTCATTTCAGTGTCCCCTGCCCAGAGGATGGGAAACGAGAAAAATCTGTGTGTTCTAAACAACTTGATTTCACTGTTACTAAGTTCCTGGGAAGGGCTGGGAACTGATGTATTTGTAAATTGCAGATACTGAAAGGATCTCTTTGTTACATTAATAACAAGCTCCTCTGCACATCTTGTTTCTATGTAGAGTGCTCCTAATTCATAACATAAGCAGGAAAAACGGTCACTGAATTCCACCATCTAATCACGGCCTCCATCCTGCAGTTATCCTCAGGGCTATGTGAAGCAGGCTGATGCTCAAATAGCTCCCACTGTACTGTCTGGTACCATCTGTCAGCATTGTGGCATCATAACAGCACAACTTCTAGAAATGGAATAGGGCAGGAAGACAGCAGCATGGGGCTTTCCGACAGGAATCCCAGCTCTGTAACAGAGGGAGTGTCGCGGGGTGGGACGGCTCCAGCAATACATTCATTTTCGACATAAGTAGAATAACCATCTAAGATTACTGCATGTGTTTTCTTTTGCTCTCTTAAGGTTAAAATATTCCCTTCTTTGGTTATTTTCTAACTTCTCCCTTTAAAAGACTCATGTTATAATAGATTTATTGTATGATAATCTCATTCCACTTTGGAAATAAGAGGCAGGAACAATATTGTGGCCTCATGGCTGTTTTTGTGACCCTTGATAGAAAACAAATTATTTCTTTAAATGTATTTTCAACTTCACTATTCCACTGCATATATTTTTCATTTTTTATGAGTAAAACCACAAAAAAAACCCCAGAGAGAGGAGGCAGAGACTCTTGTGACTTACACACCATGGATCACTGTATATATTTCTTGTGGCCTCGCTATCATCCTACATTGATGCCTTCGGGATTATCCAAACGTTGTCTTAAAGAATCATTACAAAAACTGAGTATGTTTTGCGTGTGTGGGAGACTAAGAAATAGTATCTTTTATCTAATGAGAAAGCACATTCCTTAGACGTGGTGGCTGCAATTTGTGGGTGATCTACAATTCAGTAAACAGGCCTAACAGTCACGTTCCTGAGCAGAGACCAGTGGAATGTTCCCTCTTGGTCAGGTCTGCTGAATTTCAGCTGCTGACAGTGACTCAATTAAGAACACACCTGCAAGGAAATGTCCCTCTAAATTACAACCTACTAGCCAAAGGATTCTATAATAGGATTAAGTGTGAACAGAATTCATAAAAGTGTCAAAATAGGAAGAATATTAATGATAAGAAGATGAACAACGGCATTTTGAGATAAATTTTGGTATACATTGTGGAGCGAGGGGAAAGAATAAAGGATCCAGAGATTCTCTGAGTTTTCTCAGCTTTTATTTTTAAAGATTGGCACCTGAGCTAACAACTGTTGCCAATCTTCTTTCTTTTTTCTTTCTGCTTTTTCTCCCCAAATCCCCCCAGAACATAGTTGTATATTTTAGTTGTGGGTCCTTCTAGTTGTGGCATGTGGGACGCCGCCTCAGCGTGGCCTGATGAGTGGTGCCATGTCCGCGTCCAGGATCCGAACCAGTGAAGCCCTGGGCTGCTGCAGTGGAGCATGCAAACTCAACCAGTGGGCCATGGGGCCGGCCCCCCTCAGCTTTTCTGAACTCTATACAACTTCTCAAATCAGAGCTTCTCTTTCTGTCCTAATTTATATTCTTTTATTTTACTTAGGATTTCATCTCATTCAAGTGAATTATGGGCAGCAATAATTAGAGATATAATTTTAACTCTGGCCTTCTACACCCAGTTCGACAAGGGCTCTTAGCCCTGCTGCCTAAAACGTGTTGATTTGGAATCTGGCATACTATTAAAACTCTATTCCTGTATTTATTATAATAATAGTAACCACCACCAAGACATACCTCTACCAAGCATTTTCTGTAGGTCTTAGAAAGGTCTTCCAAACAATACATCTTGTCAATGTGTGATGTCCCCTGCCACTGTGAGGGTGGGACTAGGCTGAGTAAGAAGCCAAGGATACGCAAGGTTCTAGTCCCATCCTTAAGTAGGCTACAATTTCAGGCTAACATCCATGGAACTAAGAGCAAGTGAGAACCAATAACAGAGTTTTACAAGGTGGTACCAAGAACACATCAAGGTGGTAAGAAAAATTACAACATCGGTAGAAGCAAAAATTGAAAGCAGGAAAGATACTTGGTTTGGACATGGGTGGCTTGAGAATTCAGCTGGAAGAATTATTTTAATGAGACCATTTGTCCTGGCTTGCCTCCCCTCATTCCATGAACCTGTCGTCTGTTTTCCTGTCCAAAGGCTTCCTGACCAGCAGGACCTATGTGAGTTCAGTGCATAGGAGGAGCATTTAATTCAAGCTAGTGAGTATAGACAGAAACTTTGGGGAGATTATCTGCAAATAATATCTCTATCTAGGCACACTTTCTCAGGCTTAATCTCTGTAAATGCATCTTCTCCCTTTTTGTATGATCCTGGATTCCGGCGATTAACTGATTTCTTAGTCCTAAGTTCCTCTGCTTTTGAAGACACTGCTCTCTGATTCCTGGTTTGGTCTTATTTGCATTCCTCCATTCTCAGGTTAGTTCTCTCCCTGGCTTTTCTATGGCTTGTTCTAATTTCCTGTTTTCATTTTTTGTGTACCCTGTGACTACACTTTTCATTCGTTTTGTCTGTGTTGCATTAACAAGTCCAGCTAGTCCTTATGTTAGCTTTTTATGTTGACATCTCTCTGCTGTCTCACCTACAACTGGATAAAAATACCAATAAACTTCTGCCAGTTTAGTTCTAGCAAGACTTCAGGTTCTGCCTGGGGACACTATCATGTAATAGTGATAAGACATTCTTGCTAATCATTTTACTGAAGCAGTGTAAAGTGCATTAAGCTCTCCAGGAGAAAAGAAGTTTAAAGCAATCAGGGGCATTTGTTTATTGAGTGGAAGAAATAAAATAATCAGGAGGAAAGGTTTGAAGTATGTTTAGAAATGGGTTATTATAATACTGTTGATGCATAAAAATTTATAATATTGTGAAAGTTCTTAAAACAACAAAATATATGATGAATTGTTGACAGGACAATGTCACTGAAGAAAATAGAATAATAAACTAATCTTGCATTGCTGGAATAAACTCCTCTTGAACATGATTATCTTTTATATATATATATCTTTTTAATATATGTATCATTAGGTTCAATTTACTAAATTTTTTTGCATTTATGCTCATGAGGAATATTTATCTGTACTTTTCTTGTAGTATCTTTGTCTAGTTTTGGTACCACGGTGATAATTGGTTTTGTAGAATGAATTGGGAGGTGTTATGGACTGAATGTTTGTGTCCTCCCCAAATGCATATGTTGGAACCCTAACCCCCAATGTGATGGTATTTGAAGACAGAGCCTTTGGGAGGTAATTAGATGTAGGTGAGGTCATGAGGGTGGGGCCCTCATGATGAGATTAGCGCCCTTCCCAGATGTCAAAGATCTTGTGCTAGCCAGCTCTCTCTTTCTCTCCGCCCTGCCCCTACACATGCCTGCACAAAGAAGAGGTCATGTGAGCACACAATGAGATGGTGGCCACCTACAAGCCAAGAAAAGAGGCCTCAGAGTGAAACTTACCTTGCTGGCACCTTGATCTTGAACTTCCCAGCCTACAGACCTGAGAGAAATAAGTTTCAGTTGTTTAAGCCACTTCATCTCTGGTGCTGTGTTACGACAGCCCAGGAGGACTACGACAGGAGGCATTCTTTCCATGTCAATTTTCAGGAGGGTTTGTATATAATGAGCATTAATTCATCCTTAAATGTTGCCAATCTTCTTTCTTTTGAAATAACTGGTTGACTTTCCAGTGAAGCCATCTAGGCCTGGAGTTTTCCTTGTGAGAGAGTTTTTAACTACAAACTTAACTTCTTAACAGATATCAAGATATTCATATTGTTTATTTACTTATGAGTGAATGTTGATATATTGTGTCTTTCAAGGAATTTCTCAATTTCATCTAAGTGGTTGAATTTATTGTCTCAAAGTTTTAAAGAAATAGTATTTCATTATCATCCTTTTAATATCTGTAAAATCTTCAGTGATGTCCTCTCATTTATGATATTTATAATTTATGTTTTCTCTCAAGGATAGAGGTTTATCAAATTTATTACTCTCTCAGAAATAGCTTTTGGCTTCATTGATGTTCTGCTTTCTATTTTATTGATTGCTATTCGGGTTTTTATTATTTCCTTTCTACTTCTTGTTTGGGTTTAATTTGCTTTCCTTTTTTTGGCTTAAAGGGGATTTGACACATTTGTTCCTAACGTTACAGGTATTTAGTGATGTAACTCCTCCCACTAAGATTACTGCTTTAGCGCTATTTATGTTGGTATGTTGTATTTTTATTCTCATTTCACTCAAAATATTTTCCCATTTCTCTTTTGATCTCTTCTTTTACTGATGACTTATTTAGTTTCCAAAATCTGGGGATTTTAATCTTTCTGTAATTGATTTCTAATTTAATTTCCTTGTTAAGAGAGAACATACATTGTATGAACTGAATCCTTTAACATTTATTCTGACTTGTTTTATGGAGTAGAATGTGGTCTATCTTTGTCAATGTCCTATGTGCTCTTGGAAAGAAGGTGTCTTCTGCCGTTGCTGGCTAGTGTGTTTTATAACTATCAATTAGGTTAAGTTGGTTGATTGTGTTCAAATCTTCTATATCCTTAATAATTTTTGTCTGCATTTCCTGTCAATTATAGAAAAAGAGATATCGAAATCTCTGACTATAATTGTGGATTTGTCTATTTCTCCTTGCAGTTCTGCAAGATTTTGCTTCATATACTTTGAAGCTGTGTTATTAGGCGTACAAATGTTTAGGATTATTATGTCCAATTGAGGAAATTGCCCCTTCAACACTATGTAGTAACTTTTTCTTTTTTTCTGCTAGTAATATTCTTTGATATGAAACATACTTTATCTGATATTTAATTCTAAATTCATCTGAAAGTATCATGGTATAGCTTTTTCATTCATTTGATCTATGTTTGCCTTTTATCTGAAGTGCATTTCTTGCAGGTAGCAATTAGTTGGATATTCCTTGCTTATCCTTTCTGACAATCATTGACTATTAATTGGCACATTTAGATTATCTATATTTAATGTGATTATTTCTAACACCATATTTAAATATATTATCTCACTATTTGTTTTCTATTGATTCCATCTGATATTTTTTCCCTTTATGTTTTTTCCTGACTTTAGTTGGATTATATGAATATTTTTATTGTTTCATTTTATCTCTTTAATTGGCTTACTAGCTATAATTCACTTTGCTATTTTAGTATTTGTAGTTTATATCTTTAACTTATCCCTGTCTATCTTCAGATGAAATTCATGTGTTGTGTAAGAATCTTACAATAATACACTTTCATTTCTCCCTTTCTGATCTTTGTGGTGTTGTGGTCATATATTTTACTTTTAGATAGGTTATAAACTACACAGCATTGTTATTATTTTTATTTAAAGCCAGTTATTTTTTTAAAAGATAATACTTTAAATGTCGTAAGAAAAATATCTTTTATACTTATCATGTAATCGTCTTCTCTGATCCTCTTCATTTCTTTGTATGGATCCATGTTTCCATCTGGTATTATTTTCTTTTGCCTGAAGAACTTCATTTAGCACTCGTTTAGTGTTAGTCTGCTACTGATGGATCCTTTTAGATATTGTATGTATGAAAATGTCTTTATTACACCTTAAATTTTGAAAGACAATTGGACCGGTGTAGACTTTTAGTTGACAGGTGTTTTTTTCTTAGTACATTAAAAATGTTTTATTTTCTTCACTCTTACATTATTTCCGGTGATAAATCTGCTGCCATCCTTATCCTTGTTCCTCTAAATGTACATGTCTTTTTTTCTCTGGCTGCTTTGAAGAATTTTATTTATCACCAGTTTTGAGTAGTTTCTTTATGTGTCTTAAATTTTCTTGTTTGTTGAATTTCTTAGATCTGCGAATTTATAGCTTCCATCAAATTTTGAAAAATTTCAACCATTATTTCTTTAAATATTTTTTTCTGTCCTGCTCTCTCTCTTCTCTCTTTTATGGATGTTATTTATATGTATTTCTCTTTTATAGACATTATTTATGTGTCTCCTAAAGTTGCTCCACAGCTCAGCTCACTGAGACTCTGTTCATTTTCCCTCATTCTCTTTTTCCTCTTTTTTTCATTTTGGATAGTTTTTATTTCTATGTCTTCAAGTTCAATGATATTTTGTTTTGCAAAGTCTAATCTTATTTTAATCTTATCCAGTGTATTTTTCACCTCACACATTGTAGTTTCCAATTCTAGTAGGTTGACTTGGGGTCTTTTTTGCCATCTTCCATATCTCTACATAACTTTTAAAACACATTGCAGTTTTCATCGCTAGTAGTTTGATAACTCTGCTTGTAGTGACAATAACAGTTATAATGTACTTTCTTCTAATTCTAACATCTGTTTCAGTTCTGGGTAGGTTTCAATTAATTGATTTATATCCTAGTTATGAGTCTTCATTCCTTGTTCCTTTTCATGCCTCGTAATTTTTGATTGGATGAAAACATTGTGAATTTTACCTCGTTTGGGTGCTGGGTGTTTTTGTGTTTCTATAAATATTATTCAGCTTTGTTCTAGAAACCAATTAAGTTGCTCACATATAGTTTGATTTTATTGATTGTAGCTTTTAAGATTTCTTAGGTGAGACCAGAACAGTGCTCAGTCTAATTAAATCCTCATCAATGAGAAAAGAACCTTTGCATATTCTATACAGTAGCTCATAAATCACCAGAATCTCCAGGGGAACAGGCACTATTTCCTGCCCTGTAGGAGCACTGAACACTCTTACGTCTTATCCTTTTAAGTGGTTGTTTCCCTGGCCTCAGTTACTTTCCTCACATGCATGCTCAGAACAGTATTCAGTTGAATACTCAAGGGAGGCCCTCTCTAGGTCTCCAGAGTTCTCTGTGCAGTTCTCTTTTCTCTGCTACTCTGTCCTGCAGACTCTCCCGGAACTCTGAATTCTGCCTACTCAACACAAAGACAAAAGATGTAGAGATACACGGTACAATGTCACAAGTAAACAGAACTCAAGGAGTGTTTTTCTGATGTGTAAATATTTTAATTAAGCATTTGTTGGCATTATTCTCTACACAGAAGGAATCACAAACGTGACTTGTAATTTGGATATGAAAAAGAATTTCTTATCCTGATAAGAAAAGGCATCAGGATATTTTCAAAGTGGTAATAGCACAGAGTAGGGAAGCAATATACTTGATTTCTATGATGTTCACCTTTTGAAAAATCTCTTAATTGTTAATTGTCTAATCGCTTAGTTTCATCAGCAATAAATTTGGCGTAGTGTGAATAGAAGAGGTAAACCTGATAGTTAATTATCCAGAAGCCTAAATATCTTAGTTTCTTATAATTCTAAGATAATATAAGTTGCACTCTACTTGCAATATGACCGATACTCATTTTTACTTTTATTAATGATGCCATTAGACAGTGTAAAAGATTAAAAAAGTACTTGGTACAAATCGGTGGAACTGCATTGGTTGATTATGAGTTGTAATGGTTTAAATGGTTTACTTTGAGCTCTAACTTGACCTAATCAGCAGAGCTGGAGCTGAGCCACCTGTGAGCCTGTGTAGGCAATGTGATAGACTTTCTAGTCTTCATATTTTAGCTTTGAGTCAACATAAATATGACGAAGAGGAGCCAAATATGAAACTTCTCCTAATTATAGGGATCCTCTCTAATAGCAATCAGCTCCTGTTGTACTTGCCAGGGTCCAAATTAATCACGCCCACTCTCCCTTCAATTAAAATTCATTGTTGACTCCTCTCTAAAGATTCTGGATGTAAAGTGATAAGAAAAATAATAAGCTCAACTTCAATTTATGTAAAACAATCACTTGTATTTAAATATTCAGTTAAAACATGATATATTTCCAATAATTTGCACTTCAAAATTTCCTTCAGCATCTTCTATTCCTCAGGTAACTGTGCATTATTTTGGTTAGGTTCTTTAACATATATATTCATATTATTATCCAATACAAACAGAAATACAAAATTAAACATCTTTGGTCTTATCAACATCTGATTTGGCTTTTGCATATACTGTCAAACTCATTTGTTGTCAAACTTCATTGAATGCAGTTCTTGTGAAATACAGCACCTTGTGAAAGTACACAGTGGAATACCTATGCATCAGTGAAAAACAACAAAATCTCACACTCTATCTAGTGCAGAAAGAGATAATGTTGAAAGAGAAAAATAAATGAATTCACAGATTCATCTTCTAACACCGTTTATGTAAAATAATACTATTTGGAGACGACTATTTATCACAAGAAAAGATTGTTAAGAAACACCATCCTAAACAGAAACAAGGCAAAAGGATGACAGCGTGACCTTCATTGTCAGGCTATGCTAATAAACCTGCCGAAGGACCTACTGACTCCAGAGACATCTGCCTTTGTTTGATTTACCATTGATTAGCATCAGACATTTTACAACTCTTTAAACTTGGATGTTCATTTGCAGGAAACTAATTAGATGCAAATGATTTTATCCAGAAAAGATGATAAATCTAAAGGTTATACATTTTCCCCAGTAAGACGGACTAGTTTTGGATCTAGTAATTTTCTTCCTGTATTATTTCTTTCTCTTTCAGATATCTCTCTCTATATATATGTCTATATGTCTATCTTCTGGACTTATTTGTGTGTTCCCTACATCTCTTCACCAATTTTCTCAAATTTTGAAATATATTTAACTACATCCCTATTGATGGAAATTTTCTTCCTGGGGCTTTGAAAGCTAAATTTTATCCCTTTCTTATCCCTTAGTTGACAGCTTGCATCTGTTACTTCAGTTCTTTATTCCAAGGCAATGATTTATTTAATTTTTAAATTTTTTCTTTAATTTCAATATCTTTAACAAATTATTTTAACTTGTGAAAAACTGCTGTTCTATACTATTCAGATGCCTAGTAACATAGTTCATTTTTTGTGTGTGGCATATTTCTTTCTTTCTTTCTTTTTAACCTGAGTCTGATGGGCACAAGATAATCCATTTTCAGTTTTTACTCACCTCTAAATGGAGATTGTTCGTCATGGTGGATGGACATAGAGTGGTGGAAAACAGGGAGATGTGGGCATCTTAGAACGCACAGTCATTCTCATTCTCATGTTGTTCTGTGTCCATGCCTTGCTCCAGACTAACAAGAATTCTTCCTGGCTTCTGGTGCATCTGCTCAAATAATAGGTGTTTTGTGCGAGGCTTTATAATTGATTTACCATCTGTTGGCCATGATCATCACACTCAGACTTCCTGACTCTTACTTATTGTCCTACGTTTTACCACAGTGTTAGACCACTAAGATTAGGCCTGTTCAGTATTAGCCTATGAAGATGTTATATCTGCAGGCTCCTGTTTGTTCCTCTGCAGCTTTGCTAATATGCTGTGTCAGTATGGCCTCAACAACTGGCCTGCTCTTCTAAGCAAGGAAGACATGATTTAGCCATTCATTGCTGTCATATTCATTCAGCAGGCATTTGTTAAGCATTTATCACTCTTATGATGTACAAAGGGCACTATTGCAAGCACAGCCAGCAGGTGCTTTCCCCCACCTCTTGCCAAAATTTGTACTTATGGTGAGAAAGCATTCCAGGTAGAGGTAACAACCTATTCAAAATCCATAAGGTAAGATTAAGCTTGTTGTGTATAAGGATCAACAAAAAGGCCACTGGGACAGGGACACGGAGAGTGTCTGCACTAAGCTGAGATCTGCTGATGCCAGTTCTGCGGCCTCTCTTGGCTGCTTCATCAGCCAGGGTTGATTTTCACTGTGCTCAGCAACTCATCACTGTGCTTTATACTTGCGCCTGTTTTCTGACTATTTTTTATTTAAGCTGTTGTCTCTGATCTAGTGCCCAGCTTTCCCCCTACAAGCAGGTGCCTCTGATTCTGATCCAAAAACAAGCTGAAGCCTCTTCCTTCCACCGTTCCTTCTCTTATATTTTTCACCCTGCGTCTTTTGAAGAAAAGAAGAAAGGCAAGATTTTGTTTGCTGTTTTTGTTTTTTAGAAATGCCGTTCCATGTGGTCTCCAGTTAAGGGAAACAATGTCAGGTTGATTGCCCCTGCCTCTAGATTTTCCATCAATTTTCCTGGGAATTTACCACTTTTCTGAGTTTGATCACGTCAGTGTAGCAGAGCTGATCAGCTTTTGTGATGCTGACTCACGCTAACAAATCTCATGCACAATATAAAAGGAGAATGCTGATTTACTAAATTTCACTGGGAATTATGACCGTAAAAGGACAGAATGTTTACATCTCCCTAGTTGGTGCATTTTTTACTTGTAAGCAAGCTACACAGAAAGACAATTTATTAGAAGACAATTCAGTGAGGATGAATCAGAATAAAATAAGTCAGTGTGATATTGAGAATGTTTGGTGGTATCAGGCTTAATCTCTTTATGTTTCCACCTCTACAATAGGACCTCATCTATCAGAAAGACCAAAAGGTCATATTAGCCTGAGGTAACGTTCCAGCATGATCAATCTGGAACAATCTCAACCAACATTTGCATCTAAACCTTTTTCCCTATGCATCTTCAGCTGAAAAGAATTCTTTATTTGATGCACGTAGTAGATATTATGATTATTTCATATTCTTTTCTTCCTTCTTCTGGGCATTTGGTAATATTGCACCTCCCCACCCTGTTGCAGTTGGACATAGCACATGGTTTGCTTCGGCCAATTATTTGAGAGTGGAAGCCATTAAGAGCCAGCACGTAGTTTGCAGCATTCCCTACCCTGCCAGTGTGATTAACAAGGACTTCATCATTCTGTGTCTCCAAGTAAGGACAACTTGGAGAACAGTCTCCACCAACCCCAAATAATAACCAAGACATAAAATTTTATTATATTAAAACACTTAGATTTGGAGATTGTTTGCTACTATGGTATTATGGATTCCTGAACTCAATGCCACTAACAATCAACTCTCCAACATAATCTGAGTATCCTACAATTTAACTAAATTCCGATACTATCTACCCAGAGATAGCATCAGTTCCACAGACTAAGGGCTCAGTCACACAAGACGCACTCCCTGCTTTCAAATGCCAGTTGCAAGCCCAGGTACTTCTGACTGACTTGCTCTCGGTTGGAGATTCCAGTGACCCCGCCTCCTTGGATTTGGTTAATTGGCCAGCGTGGTTCACAGAACTCAGAGAAACATTTTGCTTATGAGATCTCTGGTTTATTATCAAAGGATGTAACTCAGGTACAGCCAGATGGAAGAGATGCACAAGGTAAGGTATAGCGAAAGGGTATGGAGCTTCCATGCCTTCTCCAGGTGCACTACTCTCTCCCAAATCTCCATCTCCACCTTCTGGTTTATCAACTCAGAAGTTCTCTGAACCCTTTCCTTTTGACTTTTGATGGAGGCTTCATTACATAGGCGTGATTGATTAAATTACTGGCTATTGGCAGCTGAATTCAATCTCCAAGCTTGAGAAAGTCAGAGGGTGGGACTGAAAGTTCCAATCCTCTAATCGTATGGCTTGGCAACCAGTCCCCATCCTTAGGTGTTCTTCCAAAAGTCACCTCATTAATATAACAAGAGACACCTTTATTCCTCTCCTCATAGGAAATCCCAAGGGTTTTAGGAGCTCTATGCCAGGAAGAGTGAATGAAGATCAAATATATATTTCTTATTATAAATCACAATATCACACATGGCAAAATCAGTTTCATGCTAACTGATACAGACACCGGTACCTTGATATAGGAAGTGCTATAAAACAACCTTAAATATGTGGTATCGATTTAATGGGATATATGATAGCAAGGACAATTTTTATTATACACTAGAAGAGTCAAGGTCTTTATTATGTAGTGGCTAAATACTTGGTAAAAGGGACAACTACAGCAACTTAGCAGGCAGTATGAGGCATTTTTACAGGTCCTAGGTATCCACAGATAAGAAAGAGAGAGAGGCAAGGGGAAGAGAAAGCAAAGAAATATTCAAAGTGAGAATTGTGACTCAAAAGAAACTTGTGTGGTCATTGCTCATAGAACTGACTGCAATAAAATAAAGAAGCCAAAAATATGTTCTAGAAAATTGTGCTGTCAAAAGAATCAACAGCTTTTACTAAAATAGACCATGACTGTTTGATACTTAAAAAGATCCTGGGGCTTCCAACCATCTATAGGCAAGATGCGAACTAAGAGAGTTGCTCAGGTTCCAAGAAGAACATCTTGCTGAGGTCCAATTCAGACACAGCCAATGGGGAAAAAAGAAGAAGGAGAAGGAAAAGGAGGGGGAGGGGGAGGGGGAGGAGGAGGAGCAGAAGAAGAGGAATTACACAGAATGAATCCAGGGAGAAAACTGGATAAGTTAGCTACTCCCAAGGAGGAGAACCAGGGCCTATTCAAGAATCATTCCCCACCAACTTTGGGGGGAATCTTTAATATGGCTTTTCAGAAGCTTTTCAGAATTGCTACAAACAAGTCTCTGTTATGTGGGACCAATGTATGCTGTGTGACTCCAATTCTTCCTCTGCCAGAATGTTTACTGCAGTTACATATCCTGGTTCACTATTGCATATTGAATGTTGGAGGAGTTCATAGGTCTTCAAATGAAGAGGAACCACATCCAGACCTAATATCAAGATACTGCACAAAACCCACCATATTTCTTAGATATCCCAGGTAGTGGAATTGATGTCATGACTAGAAAGGACTTTTGCATTGCTTCCCTTGGGTGGGTGGGGGGCATATTTTGTATGTGGGAAGGACAGAGAACTAAATATTTTCTTTCCAAAAAAGTGAACTATGGTAGTAACTAGAGCTATTTACCAATCGTTTAGTTATTTCCCACCTGCAAACCTGAGAGGATTGCAATTGCCCAATCCTTTGATGAGAGCCATGGTAATTTAACTTGAATTTGGCTAAGGAAATATGAATAGCTACGATGTGAGTGACTTCCAGAAAAAAATCTTTAATAGTCAGCGCAGGCTTTGTTATGTCCATTTTTCCCTGGTGACTGGCGATATTCCAGACAGTGAAAGCTCTGTCATCCTGAGTCCCTGTGTGACTGATGTGAGATGAGCAAGTAGCATGAGCAATAAATAAAGCTATGACATTTTAGCCACTTAAATTTGAGAAGTATTTTTACCGTGGCACAATATAATATACCTTAATACAACCCAAAACTAGATAAAATAAAATACATAAAATAACAAAATTATAGTCCATTTTCCTCATGATTTCAAGAATCCTAAACAAAATTTTGGCAAAGGAAACTCAAAACTCTCAAAAAATGCATCATAGACAAGTTAGATACACCCCAGGAATACAACGTTTTAATAGAAGAAAATGTATAAATGTAATTCACTGCACTAACAGATTGTAGAAAAAGCAATATGCTCATCTCAATAGATACAGAAAAAAGTTTGATAAAATTCAAGACCCATTCAATAAGCTAAGCATACAAGGAAACTAACAAAACTTGATACAAGATAACAGCAAACCCCCTACAATATTCACAATTTGAAATGACGAAACAATGGGACTATTCCCTTTAGATTTAAGAACAAGACAGGAATTCTCACTTTTACTCTTTCTATTTAACTCTGCATTACAAGTCTAAGACTGGAATAAGATATGTAAAATAAATTAAGGGCACAAAGATTGGAAAGGAAGAAATAGAATTGCTTTATTGCTTATGTTGTTGTTTTCATAGGAAATTTAAAAGTAGCTAGAGACAATTAGAACAAGGTTGCTGGACGTAAGATCAATGCACACAAATATCAGTTCATATCTAGTCACAGCAACAAACAATTAGAAAGCTTCACTTAACAAACAAAAAGGACAGTACCATTTATAATAGCAATAAACAGTATAAATTACTTAAGCATAAATCCAATAAATGATGTATATATTAAAATTATAAAACTACCGAAAAGTATTAAAATACTTAAATGGAAGGAGAGATAACATGTTAATGGATAAGAAAACTTGTTATTGTAATGATGGTAGTTCCCCCTAAGTTTATCTACAGAGCGCAACTTAACTTCTTTACAAATTTATATACCTAATTATGTAGAATCTGGCAAGAAGGTACATTTTGATATGCTCTAGGGTTAACAACCATGTGAGAAGGGAGAAAACGTCTACGTATGGAGCCATCTGGAAATGGAAAGATGGAATCAACTTCTATTTGAAAGCTATAGTTTCACCCTCATCCATAAAGTGAACTCATATATGTTGGAACAGACTGGTTCCCATGGCACCCATAAATACCATTATGTGTTGAATTAAAGACAACTCCAATTCAAATCTCAACTGACAGTGTGTGAAAATTGATCATTTCATTATAAAATGTTTACGGATGCGCAAAGGACCTCAATAGCCAAATAATCTGAAAAACAGCAAGGAGCGGGGAGACTTGCCCTAATAAATACAAAGACTTATTATAAAACAATAGGAAGTAAAGGACTGAAGTATTGTGGATACTTCATGGATAGGAAAATTGACTGATGTAAGAGTAAAAGCAAGAAGTGGAGATGAGGTATATTTCAGAGATATACTGCAAACCAAAAGAGAAAGGAGGGCCTAGTTAATAAATGGATCCAGTGGCTATCCATGTGGAAAAAATGAAAACAGATCCTACAACATAGCATATATAGCGAAACATCAGTCCCAGGGGTTCAGAACCATTTAATATCAAAAACATAATTTAACACACGTAGAAGAAAATGTACGAAGTAAGAACAGGAAAAAGTTTAAGATAGAGGAAGTATTATCTGTATGTGAAACAAAATGATAAATTAGCCCACATTAAAATTAAGGATTTTTCTTTATCAAGTCACCTTAAATAAGGTGAAAATGCAAGCTACAAACTGAGGGAAACTATTCTCATATATAAAGTTGAAAAAGGATTAGTATCAAAAAGAAGAAGAATCTCTACACTAAAAAGAAGAAAATAAGTAACACTAGAAATATGGACAATAGACACGAGCAAGCAAAATATAAAGAAAAAACCTATACAATCAATAAGCGTGAGAAGAGAATCTTATCCTGTCTGGAAATTCAGTAATGTAGAAACACAAATCACAACCTCAATAACATACTAGTTTACAACCAGTTGTCAAAAATCAAGACGTCTGGGGCCAGCCCTGTGGCTGAGTGGTTAAGTTCACACGCTCCGCTTTAGCGGCCCAGGGTTTCACCAGTTCGGATCCCGGGTGCAGACTTAGCCCCACTCATCAAATCATGCTGAGGCGGCATCCCACATAGCAGAACCAGAAGGGCCCACAACTAGAAAACGCAACTATGTACTGGGAGGATTTGGGGAGAAGAAAAATAAAAGAAAAAAGGAGTGACAACAGACACTAGCTCAGGGCCAGTCTTAAAAAGAAAAAAATTAAGATGTCTGAAAATACCAGGTATTAAAATGTACGTGAATTAGTGAAATCTCAGCAGAGGTTAATGGTGGGACTACAAATTGTTATGACTCAGTTTGAAATACAAGTTTTCCCTTTTAAAGTTGAACATTCACATATCCTGTGACCCAGCATTTCTACTCTTGCCCAATAGAACTTCAGTATATATGTGCCAGGATTTGTGTACCAGGATTCATAGTTTCCCTGTGCATAATGGCGAAAGCCTGGAAAAACAATATCAACTGAGAGAAAATGAATGTTTGATATAGTCATCCACTGGAATATTATGTAGAATTGGAAATAAACTCCAATTATGTACAACAGATGAATTTTAGTTATAGAAAGCTGAGTAAAAAAGGTAAGCCTTAGAAGAAATATATAAAATGATGTCCTTTATGTAAAGTTCCAAAACTAACAATAAAACCATATACATAAATTATGATACAAAAAAGTCTAAAAGGTAATAAACTCAATATGTGAAGGATAGACAAGAAGATATGTCATTATGGGAGAAGCACATAGGTAGATATAAGTTATTGATAATATTTTAGTTCTTAGTTTTGGCAGTATATTCATAAGTATTCACTATTAATAAGTAAAAATTAAAATAATATCAATAAAGTCAGAGGTCTATGCATGTACCACTAACGATAGACATGGAACAAGGGCTATACTGATCTTACTCTGTACGTGCGTGCATCTATGTGAAAAATGTAATTACAAGTGTATTTTAAATAGTCATATCCTACAAGGCTTAACATAGTAGGATCCTGCCCAACTCTCCTCACATCCCTTTCCACTGCCCAGCTCCCCAGAAGCAATACCCAGTTCCATTTTCGGAAAGTCTTTTACCCACTATCCATCTTCTTTCTTGCTTCAAAACTGTGTTACAATCTCCCGTTGCTTACCCCTTTTACCATTCTCTTTGTCCTCGTAGGTTAATACTTTGTTTTTTGAAAAGTCCCTCTGCTATCCTTTTTTTGGGGTTTTTAGAAGAAGGTAACCCTCTATCTCTAATCTGTGATTTTTAACCATGTAAAACTAAGTCATGTTCAGGCAACCCCAATCTGGTCCCTGTCTTCAGGGGCCTTGGGGAATATCCTCCACAGACTTTTTTTATCCTGTGTGTGTGTGTGTGTGTGTGTGTGTGTATTTAAAATAAAAATAATAATGGCTGGCTCCAGGACGTAGTGGTTGAGTTTGGTGTGCTCCACTTCAGTGGCCTGGGTTCATGGGTTCAGATCCCAAGTGCAGACCTACACCACTCATCAGCCATGCTGTGGCGGCATCCCACATATAAAGGGGAGGAAGACTGGCACAGACATTAGCTCAGGGCTAATCTTCCTCAGCAAAAATACATATATATAAATAATAGCATAAATGAGGAAACAATCTTATATCTCTAGGGGTTTTTTTCTTCCATAAGAAAAAGAGGAAACTGATGTATTATCTGAAGGATTTTGGAAATACTGAGAATATGTTTACAGTTCTACCAGATCTGAGGGTTGCATTAAAATATGTACAAATACACTACATAAATAAGTAGGGGAATATAAAGCTGCACAAGAAAAAGATGAAAGAAATAATAAACCACCTGGCTCAATTACAAAGAGTATTAGCATGGTCATAATGTTATAACATTAATATTGAATGTTTATAAACAGAATAATATATAACCATGTTTTTGATATGATACAACCACATTTTTATATATAACTATATTTGATGCAACCATATATTTTAACTGGGGTCAGTGTGAGTGTTGGTGTGGTGGTTGATATAAAGGAGATAAACTCTCATTTTCCATTATAGAAAGTAAATGGAAAATCAGACAGAGTAATGTGTGTTATTTGAAAATAAGGAGGTAAATACTAAAAGGTCCTATAAGCTCTCTCAAGAAGGAGAATATCTGAGTATGTGGGGAAAATATGAGCAAACTAGAGCTCCTTTTAATGCTTCGTATACTTATAAGTTTATCTCATTAAAACTTGCACGTCTATCTTGCAATGGCTTGAGAGCCAGTCTCTTTTAGAGATGTTATAGTTTAGCCTCAGGAACAACCCCTCTTCCACGGCTTTGAAGACCGCTCACAGTCACTCAACATATAGCCTCTAGTGCGCATACCTACACTTCCTGAATACATGCACACAGTTTCTACAGCTATTTATTAATCAACTGGGAATGAGGAACAGTGCAAGGTATACATTTTGATATAATTATACAAGATGAATAAGATGTATGGATATGAAATATAGAAATATGGCTAAAAGTAAACCCCCCAAAATCAGATATAACCAATTGGCGATGGATACACAGAAATAAATGAAAGTGAAAGTACAATGTAAATAGCTAAATGTTATAAAATATGAAGTGTTTTTACTTATTTTTTATGTACAAATGTATATTGCCTATACATATGTACATATAAAATATCCTAAAGAGAATCCTGAAAAACCATAAAGGACTTAAGCATTATATATATATATATTTTTTTTTTTTTTTGAGACAATTAACCCTGAGCTAACATTCACCTCCAATCCTCCCCTTTTTGCAGAGGAAGCCTGGCCCTGAGCTAATATCCATGACCAGTGACCATCTTCCTCTATTTTATGTGGTACGCCTTCCACAGCATGGCTTGACAACAGGTGCATAGGTCCACACCCAGGATCCGAACCAGCGAACCCTGGGCCACTGAAGCAAAATGCGCGAACTTAACCACTGTGCCACCAGGCCGGCCCCAAGCATGTATATTTTTACATACACACGTACACATACATACAGAAAGAGAGAGAAAGAGATATTCATATTCATATTCAAATATTCATATTCATATATGCCCATATCTATATACATGCATTTGTCCATACATACTGCTGGAAATAGATCCATGTACAGATAGATGCATATTTTATATGCATCGATAGTCAAATATAACAGAGAATATAGATAGAGTTATATCATTCATATAGACATTTATATAATTAGACTTACAGGCAGATTGACAGACACTGATTGTTAAGTCTCACATATAACTGAATATATGTATAAATAGCAAGAGGGCAACACATAAATGCACACACCTATATATACAAGACTACACATGTAAACATAGATACAGAAATAGAAAATAGTGTTGTGACTTCCAAACTATTAAAATATGAATACTTATGAATTTGGAATGATAACTAGACATGGGTGAACTGATGGATGGAGGAAATGAGGAAATACAGACACGTAAGAGCAGTAGGGTAGGAGGGAACGAAATTAGAAAGATGTTCAAAAAGTAACAGTGATTTATGAAAATGTTTAAGATAACACCAGAAATTAGAAGTGTTCTGTGTACAAAATCATCTTCATCTCTAGACATATTTAATCTATTCCATTTTCTCTACTTCTGCTTATTTGTTCAGCTTATAAAAACGTGTGAATCCCCAACCTGGGAAGTTGTGAAATAACAATCATCACTTCATGGATGATATTTGGCATCAGAATGGTGTGGTCCAGCACTGGGATTTCCTTCAAAAGAATTATCTCAACAGTGTGGAACTTAGAAAAACTGAAGTGTGAATTTTCAGCACCAGAAGGTCCATCTAGTTTGCAGGTCTAAGGTAGAAATAATCAGAAATCTCCAGGGAAGACTTTTGTTGTTGTTATTTAGAGTGCAATGTCACCGACTCTTATCAACATATTGTTCCTCTCTCCTTTTGCTCTCTTAGCAGAAAATACCGGCAATCATTTGAAATATAGGCATTCCCCAGCATACATGACTTGGCTTACATACACATGTACATTGATGAATGACAGTCTTGATCCACATTCCTGTTCTGTAGTCTCACAATAACAAGCGAGTTTTTAAAAAAATCTTTTAATCCATAATATTTGAGCAGGACTGACTGATCTAAAAATGTGCCTTTTAAGTTCAGCATTAAAAAATTCACAAAATCTTCGTGCCCTAAAGTATCCAGACCACTTTCTTTCTGAAATGCTTTCAGAGGCAGAACAGAAATGAACCTAGCACTCATATTATGAGTCATAATGCATTCTCAACAGAAGTAACATTACAACTGTAATTAGAAGCTGTTTAAATTAAACTTATATGTGCACTTGAGATAAATCAGAAGTTTTCAATGGGGATAATGTCAATTCCTAGAGGATATTTTGTGGGAGTAATTTTGGTTGTCATAATATTTTAGATGGTCCTGGCATTTGGTCGGGTTAGGAATATTAGGCTGCTAGGTATTCATATAGTTTTAAAACATCTGCTTTCAGATGTCAGAAACCAACTCCATGCAAATAGGAGAACTTTTACAAGGTTTGTTCTCTATTTAGAAAAATAATATTATTGACAAAAATATAATTTATGGTACTTGGTTCACTAACATCGACCCCTGTATCACTATACATTTTTAACCAGTGAATTCAGTGATTCTGTGTATAACTGTAAATTATATATTTCAATATAATTACAAAATATTGCAAATTACTTTCCTTTGGATACTTATCCTTTGGAAAGGATAGTCCTTTCATAACCCAAAGGTGGTATTAGCTTTTCAAAAAGGATAAAAAATTCAGTTTATTAAAATTCATCAAAAGTATTTAAATACATGAATTAATAACACAATTTTTTAAAATCTAATTGATTACCTTTGGAGGATGATAGGGAACCAATTCATTATCTTGAAAACTGTCAATAAAGCAAAACGAAGTATTTGCCTTGTATTCCCTGCCTGAACTGCTCCATTCTGTAATCAAACAGTAGATTAAACATCTTTTTATAAAAAGATTTTAATTAGTAAATAAAACGAATTATTAAATTACAGTATCACTATTTTGCAACCCCAATGAATTATTGGATCTAAGCATTGAAACTCAATAGCTGCTAATACTATAAAAGCAGAACAACCAGACATTGTGTGCTTGCTGATGAAAAAACACGAAGAACACAACACCTGTAAGTCTTGCCAAAGGGACCGAATATGAGAATGAGCAAGCCTCTGGATCAAACTGCCAACTTGCCAGAAATTTAGAGGACTGAGAACACGTGAAAATGCACCGTAATTGAGCACAATCTCAACAAAAACTTCAGCAGAATTTTTGTAGAAATTGACAAGATTATTACAATATTTACATGTAAATTCAAAGGACAAGGATAGGGAAAAACAATTCTTAAAAAAAACAAAGTTGGAGAACTTACACTACCTGAGTTCAAGATTAACAATAAAGCTAGAATAATCAACATATATAGATCAATAAAGCAGATTGATATCTCAAGGGTAAATTCTTTCATATATTTTCAATTGATTTTGCACAAAGTTTGCAACGGGGAAAAATTGTGTTTTCAACAACTCATGCTGGAAGTATTGAATATTCATATGGCAAAAATGTAATAACATCATATAACATATGCACCATACAGAAAAAATACTCAAGGAGATCATGGACATAAATGCAAAATTTAAAACCACTAAATTTCTAGAATTAAATGGAGAAAGGAAATCTTTGCTACCTTGAGACAAATAAATGTTAAACCAAAAGCACAAACCATTAGAATATTGATAAATTAGACTTCAACAAAATTAAAACCTCTGAACTTCCAGAAGGATTGTTGTTAGAAATTGAATTGAAGCGAAAGACTGGGAGAAAATATCCATAATAGTCATATTTGACCTCTATCCAGGATATATACAGAATTTTACAACTCAATAAGGAGAAGGCATATGCTCAAAAACAACAAAAATTTAGAGAAAGTTTGCACAGATGCTTCACTAAGGAAGATACAAATAGCTAATGCACAAAAGATGCTTAAAACCTTTAGTCATTAGAGAAATGCAAGTTACAACCACAACAAAATACAATACACACTCAGTAGAATGGCTATAATTAAAAAGACAGGCAACGTCAAGTCGTGTCAAGGATGTGGTGCTCCTGAAACTCACAAACTGTTGGTGGCCATGTAAAATATTATAGCCATTATGGAAAACAGTTTGTCAGATTCTTAGAAAATTGAGTATATACTTAACATCAAACCAAGGAATCTTGCTCCTAGATATTCATGCATGTGAAAGAAAAGCATATATCCATCAAAAGACTTGTACACAAATATTCATAGCAGCTTTAATAATAATGGCCCTGAACGGAAAGCAACCCAAATTTCCATAAACAATTAAATGATAAACAAGTTGTAGTATATCCAAGCAATGTAATATTATTCAACAATGGATAATATTGGAACCAAAATATGGGATAAATTACCGTTATGTACAATTACTTGCATGAGTCTCAAAACATGCCTAGTCAAAGAAGCTAGACATGAAACGGTTCAAATTGTTTCCACTTATATGAAATAATATAAAAGACAAAACTCATTTATGGTGATAGAAAGCCAATTAGTGGTTTTCCTGGGCTGTTGGTGGGGACAGAGATGACCATAAGGGATCAAGAAGAAATGTTTTGGAGCCTCAGTACATTTGATATTAAAATAATTTAACTTTAAAACTATTAAGGCAGGAAATGATTCTGTATTGTTTTTCTGGATGTCACAAATAACTTGTGACTTTGGACATACTTTAAAACACAATAATAGCTAGCAATTATTGATTGCTTAATATTTATCAGGTACTGAGCTAAATGACTTGTATGACTATTTTGTCCTCATAATAACCTTTTGCGTTTGGTACTATTATCTTCACTTTGCACTTAAGGAAATGGTGGCTCATCAATATTAAATAGCTTAGCCAAGATCCCTTAGCTAGTAAACATAAGAGCCAGTAGTCAGTTCCACGGCTTCAGAGAGCCTAATTTTAGTTAATTGCCATCTCCTTGGTCTTCTGAGTCTCAACATTGAGCTTCTACATCTTATTTCTTGGCATAGGCCTTAAAGAAGCATAGGTTATGTTCTTATTTTTTTCCACACATTCATTCAATAAAAGATAGTGTGAATATCTTAAGAAACTGTAGAAATGAAAGGAGAATATACAAAACAGTAGTAATTATATAAGGATGCTGGATACATAAGTTATTTCTATATGTTTCTATATTTTATACATTTGTAGCAATATTGCTATATTACTTCTATAATTTATTTGTTGTTAAAAAGCAACATAAGGTTAAGGACTGGTTACACCTATCTCAGCATCATTCTTCCTGTATCTATTCCAGGACCTACCTTTCCGGGTTCCATAATAGAAGTTCCAAGTGGAATGTCCAAGCCAGTGGAATGTACTAAAAATACCAGACGAGAGAGGTAGCATACTACTTAAAGGCAGCCTAGCAATGACTGTATCTGTTAAACTGGACAATTCAGTACCAATAGTTTCCTGTTGCTGACTTGCATGTTTGCCCCCATACTTACAATCTACCTATCATCAAAGTTTGCTCAAAGTTTATAGCTTTTATTTTGGGTTGCAAACAACATTTCCATACATTGACATGGTCTTTACCTTCATATTATCAATCTACAGTCAACCACATCTTTGAAATATGACTCAAAAATAACCTCCTTTCATGATTTTTCCAATTAACCTCTCCCTTCTGAATACTTTGTTCCACCCGCCCTAGGATTTAAGAAATAATCCTTAATTTATGCTTAATTTTTTGCCTACCAATATTATTATTTTTATGTTTCCTTGAGGGCTTGTGTTGACTTTTGTCACTGTTATCTATACTATTCAGATTCAGTAAACAACTCAATCATTGCAGAAATAGCATTTGACTATGTCTATGTATGTATGTATGTATATATGTAGTATGTATGTATATATGTATGTATGTATCTAACTTCCTACCTACCTACCTATCAAATCTACCTATCTTGTTTGGAAGGAGCAAATATTATGTTTTGTCTTCTGTGTCCCTGAAAGGAGTGAAATTAAACCATATCTTTTCTAAACTCAGACTATACCTAGATAGCTAGATTCCTTTTGCAACATTGTCTTTTCTTTCTTTGTCACCTCTTGATCTGTGATGGACGGTTGGGTGTTGATTTCCTAAATCCCAATTCACAACAGAAACTGTTGCTTCACCACACTGCCAAATGCCTCAACGTCTCAATGCCATTATAAATATTTCATAACTTCCTATGTGTACACACACTTTTATTCCTTGCCTTATTTTAGTAACCTCCAAAAAGTCTGCAGAGTTCTCTTTGGTACAATTTTTCTCCCATTTTCAATTTTCTTTCCTACTGTCTACCTACATATTATGAGATTTTTTTCCCCCAGAAAATTGCTTCTGTGTAGAAGATCTTGCTATCTTGGGTAAAATGGTCAGAAAGTACAAACTGCAATCTGGGCCTTTCTAAGGGGAGATCTAATTACCCAGCTGGCACTGGAGAATACAAACATTTTCACTCTGGACAGTGTTTATCTGTTTTTTGCAAGTACATCACTTTGGAAAGCTACTTACTCAGCTAATCTGTAACTGTCATGGAAATTTAATTTTTCCCTCCTCCAAACCAATAAGAGGCACCTGGTAAGACTGCCTTATGCACCCATGCATTCATGTCTAACTGTTTCCATAGAAACCTATAAAACCCCATGTGCAAAGTTCCCAGCATTCTGCCACATTTCCCTTTTCTCTCTGTTGCTCTATCTCTCCATTCCTTTAGTGCGCTTGCATGAGATTACAGTGCTTTGCAACAACTCTGTAATAGACTTCTTTTCTATTCTTGACCTTGTCAATGATTCATTCTTGCCATGTTAGAGGGCGGAAACTGGGTCTTATTCAGATGTGCACCTCCTCAGTACTTAGGCCAGGGCCTCAGACTTAATGGGCACTCAAAGCATATTTGTTGAATTGCATTGGATTAAGGGCTTATTGTCTTAGTAAGTTTTATTTCTGTGATATCTAAAACATGCTCATTAAGAGCTTCCTCAACAGAATAATTAGAAAGATAAAAACAGCCTACTGACTGAATAGAGAGATTAAACCACCAATTTATATATTTTCAAACTAAACATGAATTTTCAGCCTTCTCTCATATCTTGAAAATTTTCAGACCTACAAAATTTAGAAATGAAGGAAAGTGGATTAATATTTATTGAGAAACTATTAAATTTAAGCATTATAATTTTCATTTCCCTGTGAATTCAGTATTATTATCCATAGACTCCAAGTATGAAAAATTTAGGATGTACAGTACATGTAATTTAGATCATAATTTACTTACTTAACCTTATAAAACGCTTAAATATCCCTGCTGGCCCAGAATTTGTGATCATGCATTTGTAAACGGTTGGGGTTAAGAATCTTAGAAAAAAAGTAGTGAGTCTAAAACTTAGGGCCTCACTGTATGAAAAGATGAAACAGGCTGAGAAAATAGTCTTCAAGATCTTTTGAAAAATTTACTGATGGTAGAAGCCATAAAGTGAAAACTGGGACATTCAGGAGAGATAACCTTAAATTTGAGGTATACCAACATATAATAATAATGACTACGATTAAGTGTTAAACACCACCACACAAGAATGCACATAATATTGGCAAAGGATGGTCAAGGTCAAAGCATTCTAATTCACTGTATTCATGAGAGAAGACATAAAGTAACTATATTGATATTGAAAAAGAGAACACAATTAGAAATGTTGCAACTCCACTGTGTTAGCAGAAACCATGTTGGGAGTTCCACCTGTACCTAGTAGTGACAAGGCACCTCCCCCTTTTCTCAACAGTGGAGACTTAGTCAGGGGTAAATACTTACGTTCCACTCAGGGGCAACAAGGCCACCTCCCCTAGGAAGTGTGAGCAGAGACCACATGGAGAGGCTGTACTTTCATCCCATTGGTGGTAATGAGGGTCCCTCTTCTCTGCAGGAGGGGTATCAGAGGAGACCTAGTGGAGAGTCAAGACTTTCATTATTGCTCAGCAGTAACGAGGACACCCCGCAGTGTTAGGGGAGAATAGGTGAGGAAAACTAATGAAGCATCCTGCTTCTAAGCAGATTGGTGGCAGTAGAAGCCTAGGGTGGGGCCTGAACTCCCACTCACCCAGAACTAACAAGGAGTCCCACTACCTCAGGCGTCAACAGGGACTGATGAGAAAAACTGGACTTTCACCCCCACCTAACAGTAATGAGGTGCTGTCTACCTTCAACCATAGCAGCAGTGTTACAGGAAGCATGCTAAAACAGAATATTTCAATAAAATCCAGTCTTAAAACATAGTACCCGAAATATCCAGGTATCAGTCGAAAATTGCTTGTTATACCAAGAACCACGATGATCTCAAGCTCAATGAGAACAGACAATAAATGTATACTAATACTGAGATGACAGCAGTTGGATTTATCTAACAAGGATTTTAAAGCAGCCATCATAAAAAAATGTTCTAACAAGCAATTATACACATGTTTGAAACAAATGAAAAAGAAAGAAAGTCTCAGCAAAGAACTAGAGGATACAAAAGAAAATTAAGTGGAAATTTTATAAATAAAAATGTCTAAAATTAAAAACTGACCATACCAAATGTTGGCAAGGAAGGAGAGAACCTGGAACTCTCACACACTGCTTATGGAAATATACTGGACCAAGTGAGATAAAAAGATATATTTACACAAAGATTTAAACATGAATGTTCCTAGCAGCTTTATTTGGACTAACTAATATTGGAAACAGTATAAATGTTCATCAACACAAGAATGCATAAACAAACTTTATGTCCATACAGTGAAATACTACTCAGTGACAAAAAAGAACTATTGACATAAACTACAATATGGATGAAAGTTAATTATGTAGAGTGAAATAAGCTTAACAAAATTATATACATACCATACAGTTTTTCTTTATATAAAATCTAGAAAATGCAACTTAATATACAATGCCAGAAAACAGTTCAATGGCTGCCTGCATTCGGTGAATGGGCAGGTATGGTATGAAGGGATTAAAAAGTGGCACGAGGAGAGGCTCTGTGTATACAGGTTACTTTCCCCGCGGACCATTTGTGCTGCCGGCCTAGGAAAGCTGTGGTAGTCGTTTGCCTGATGGACTGAGTACGGGTGCCGGGTGGGCTCTTGCGGAAGTCCATTTGCCACTGGGAGGGCCGCCATGGCTGAGCTGTGCCCGTGTTGCCGAGGACGTCTTCCTGGAGCAGGAGCCTGACTGGGGCTGACACCAGGGCTGCCACCTAGCCATGTTGGCGGCTGTGTGACCTCCTCACCGGTGGCATGTAGCCACTTCACTGGACTGCCGTCGCCTGTGAAGTCTGCCAATCGTTAGTGAAACATAGCTCTGGAATAAAAGGAAGCTTATCGCTACAAAACTGCATCTGGTTTCATGAAGTGTTTATCATTCACATCATCTTACCTTAAAGCTTCAAAGACCCCAATTGAGGATATCATTTCAGCAGTTCTGTTCTCTAACTAACCTTCCTTCATAGAAACTGAAACTTTAATTAATATGGCTACCAGTTCTGCAGGAATTTTTGGCCAGTGAGATTAGCTCCAAGATTCTTAAAACTTATATGTCTCATGCTAGGATCTGCTGTCGGGAGTGTTTATACAGCCAAAAAGACTTTTTGATCACTGGAAATACGTGATACTTGACCTTAGTGACTATAAACGGATTGTGCCTGACATTGTGTGGGAGATTGATGAGTTTATTGATTTAGAGAAAATTAGAAAAGCCCTTCCTAATTCAGAGGACCTTGCAAAGTTGGCATCCAACTTTGACAAGATTGTTGAAAGCCTCAGCTTAGTGAAGAACTTTTCCAGGCAGGGTCACCCGGAGAAATAGCATTTAGAGCAAGAGATCACGGATCCGAAAGTGAGAAGCATTGTAGAAATGGTCTGTTTGGTGAGCTCATTCTCTTGCAACAGCAAGTTCAAGAGCATGAAGAGGAAGCATGCAAAACCACTGGCCAATATAACATGAGCTATGCCTAACAGAAGCGCAACGTGTCAGAGAAAATTGACCAACTTCAAGAAGAACTTGTGCATACTCAAAGTACCAGAGAATCTTGGAAGGGTTAGAAGAGGAGAACAAAGAGTTGAGAATGCTAGTATTGCAGAAAGATGACAAAGGCACCTGTCAGAAAAAGCTTAAGAAATCTTTGATTGACATGTATTCTGAAGTTCTTGATGTTCTGTCCGATTACGATGCCAGATACAATACACAAGATCATCTGCCAAGGGATGTCGTTGTTGGACTTGGGCGGCTGAAGCAGGAGGGTCACTTGGGATCGGGAGTTCTGGGCTGCTGTGCCCTATGCCAGTCGGATGTTCACATTAAGTTCGGCATCAATATGGTGATCTCTTGGGAGTGGGAGACCACCAGCTTGCCTAAGGAAGGATGAGCCAGCCCAGGTTGGAAACAGAACAAGTCAACTCCTGTGCTGATCAGTAGTGGGATCGTGCCTGTGAAGAGCCATTTCACTCCAGCCTGAATAAAAATAAAAAGTGGCATGAGGAAACTTTGGGGGTGATGGATATATTCACCATCTTGATTGTGGTGATGGTTTCATGTGTATTTGCATATATCAAAACATTAAATTGTAAATTTTAATCATGTGCAGTTTACTGTATGTCAATTATAGTTTAATAAAGCTGTTAAAATGTTTTTATTTAAATGGCTGTTGTGTTAATTTTTTAACTTCGTTGCCTAATTTTCAATGACGACAATTTCTACTCTGTCTTTCGTATAGCCTTATTAGGAAATGTCTGAAGGGACCTTAATTTGGAACGATTCCATTGTTTAGAGACTTCTAACCAATGAAAGAAAGCTGATTTTGTTTTCATTCTAGAGATTATTCTTTCTTTTCTGTTCTAGGGCTCCACTTAGGTGTAACACTTTACCAAAATCAAAAGTTCCTAAAAGAGGCCATTGTAAATGAATATCATCTTTGATATTGAACCTCTGTTTTTATAAATATTGACAACTATTATGGCCATAATGAGAAAGCATTAAAAAAAGTCTTGAGTTTGAGGAGCAAAAAGGGCTCTGAATTTTAAAATTAGAGAAATACATATTGGTGCAAACAGAGCAAAAACAAACACAGATTCTATTTATGAATGGAAGGACGAAATGCTAATGGCTTCTCACCTGTAAATTTCCAAATTTCCAAAGTATCAGAATTAACCTCTGTTGTCTGCTACTTGACAGAAATCGCCAGATGACTTTATTTTTGCCCCCAATGGGAACAAATAATCAACTGTGCACAAATCAGAATTATACCTAGAAACAAACTTAACTAAGAAATATGCTTAATATGGTAGAGTTGAGGTATTGAATTATTGCACATGAGACTTACCAAAGGAACCAAGAGAAATTGACTTCCTTGAAATGCACAATTTAGACTTTAGGGTACACAATTTTTTTTTGCTACAATTTTAGGATTCAGGTCAATAACGATTCAGTGGAAACTCCAGAAATAAATTGTCAAAGGGCAACTCAAGATATTGAATTAGTTATATGCATGCTAATATTTGACTTACATATATGAAGGAGAATGTTAGGCTGCTGTCAATAACAATGGCAAAAGTGTTACACATAAGAAAAAGAGGAAAGACGGGAAGGAAAGTCTGGGAAGAGTGAATTTTGTTTTTGTATATTTGTAGCTGGCAAAGAGGCCAGTTGCAGCAGAATGATCTTGAGCAGTCTGATGAGAGTCATCAAAGCCATTTTAGTTCTTTATGGATTCTTCCGGAAGGTTTGAGAGTTTAGCAGGAGCACATATAAGATGAGTGGAAATACAGTTGGATTTCTACCCGAGTGGTTGGAAGATGAGGGTCATTTTTTTCCCTACTAAATTCTTTTTACTCAATAAAATACAGAACGGAATTATCATCTAAAGTTTGGGTTATGAGGCGAATGTCATGAGTGGAGTACGGGAAGAAATTCAATTAGAAAAAGGAAGGTATGAAATAATCTTACAGAATTGAAAAGCAGGTTCACTACAATATGGTAGAATTAGAGAAAATTTTCAAATAAAGAAAAACTTTTCTAATCCAAGTAAAATATTTTCTTTCTTTTTTTATAAAGATTGGCACCTGAGCTAACAACTGTTACCAATCTTCTCTCTTTTTTTTCTGCTTTTTCTCTCCATAGCCCCCCAGTACATAGTTGTATATTTTAGTTGTGGGCCCTTCTAGCTGTGGCATGTGGGACGCCGCCTCAGCATGGCTTGATGAGTGGTGCCATGTCTGCGCCCAGGATTCGAACTGGTGAAACCCTGGGCTGCTGAAGTGGAGAGCACAAACTTAACCACTCGGCCACAGGGCCAGCCCCAATTTTGTTTTCTTTATCCTTACTTTTACTGTGAAATCTGTATACTCTCCAGGTAGGTTAATTTCAGCTCTTAGTTTTTAAAAAATATATATATAAAATTTCATTACTCACAATGTTTTCATTCATGTGGTAAGAATTTCCTCTTAGCTCCATCTCCTTCATCTCGTGCGACCTGCTTTGTACCGTCATTACTCTAATCCTCCTTATAGGAGTCTAGGGCTATCCTGGATCAACTCTCCACCACTCCTTTTCGTATTGACTCTTTTAAATAAATGTTGCATTATCATGACTTTGTTTTTCCTTTCCTTTCAAAGTAAAATTATGTTTAATAAGTATTATAGATAACTGGTAAATTAAAATTCAAACAGGGCTAGAATGTGTACAACAAATGTAAGTCTCCTCCCCATCTTTGTGCTTCACTTCTACCTGCTGTTATTGGTTTCTTATTATCTTCTCCCAAATATAGCTGGGAGCATATATGGACTGTACCTGGATGTGTGTGTGTGTGTGTGTGTGTGTGTGTATGAGTACAAATACTCTTCTTTATACCACAAATGATAGCATACTATATATAATGTTTAGTATCTTGAATTTTTCATTTAAAAATATATGGAAACCCTCATTACAGCATGATGAGTAGGATACAAAATTCAATCGAATAAAATTCAGTACTGCATTATTGGAGGGGTTAACAAAATGACTGGGGTGAGACTATACAGATTAGCCTTCAGGGAGCAAGGTCTTAACCTTTCCTGGTCTCAGTTGGAGTTTGTCCCTATGCTAGTGGCAGTTTTTTGTTTTCACTTAAATAGCTAAGGGAAAATTCTGGCCCCTGCTGCTGGCTAAACTATTCAGTAAAGTGGCAGGGATTCCAGCAATCAATTTGGCTCCTATTTTGTCAACCTGGTCCAGTGGGGTTTGGCCAACCTAGGAGCCATCCCAGATGTGAATTGCCTGCCATTTCTGTTCCAGACCGTATTATTTTCTCACATCTTCCTTCCCAAAGTAGGGACGTTAGTCCATTCCCATTTTGGCTGGCTAGAAGCCAATAGCTAATAGCCAATCAAGTTATATTCAAATTATTTTGCCAGGGCTGTTTACTATTGTTTGTTGTTATTCCTAGTGTATTAAGATTATTATTTCATGTCAGTAAATATAGATACACCTCATTCTTTTTAATGGCCACATAGTTCTCCATTGTATTGATGCAGCATGGGCACTCAGCCAGATAAATTTGTTTACTTTCCAGACAGCATTTCGGAAGCTGATCAATAATGTAGATGCATTTAATGGTGCCAACTTCTCCAGGGCAGGTCTGGGCTTTTAATATGTCATGTGTATGGTTCCTGGAAATTTATAGATAAGCTTCTCTAGTGTTTAATTTAGAGCATCTGTAGTCTGCATTTTGTCAATATTCACAATTATTTTCCTCTGTCTTCCTGTTCCTATCTAGACTGGTTTTTCTCTAGACCTGCTGTGCAGCTGCCATCTTCAGACATCTCTCCTCCACCCTCTTGAACTGGATTCATCCTTTTCTGCACCTCATTTCTCTGCCTCTTCTGGTTTGGTAAACCTCTAGTATCTTCCTAAGGAAAGATTTATGGGAAGATAATTTTATAAATACCTAAATGTCTAAAAATATCTTTATTTTGCCCTCAAACTTAATTAGTAGTTTGATTATGAATAGGAATCTAGATGAAAGCAGTTTTCTCCCAGAATATTTAAGATATAGGCCTACTATTTGTTGTTAGGGGTTGTCAATTGGCATGTTTATTTTATATTTTTATATGTCTCTTTATCTTTTTATTTTTAACAAAATACTACACATGCATAATAATTTAAAATATATAATTTTACACATCTCATAGCAAAAAAGAGTATTTCCTTACTCCATTCCTGCCCCACCCACCCAGTTCCTACTCTCCGCAGTCTGCAACTTTCAATTCATTGACTTATTTCTTCTGGTATTTATAAAAATGTTCCCTACACTAGGTGGTCTCAGGCTACTTTTGTGACCACAATGACCAGGGCAAGCAGTTCAGTTAGGACTGCTGTAATCACTAGAACCTCATCTGGCATTGCCAAGGGAGAGAATTTCAATGACTCCTAATTAAAGAACCAGCTTCTACATAGATATTAGTTGGTGGAAAAATAGAAGAGGCAAAGCAACACAAATATGCCTACACTGATTTATTTAAACACACAAGGAACTGACCTAGAGAAACAACAGACTGGAGCACGCTAGAAATAATCAAATTTGCATGCTTAGAGCTCCAACTTTATTAAAAACAACAGCAGCAGTAACAAAGAGCTTCCCTTTTTTCCATTATTCCTTGTATTGACTCCTCTTTAATTTTTGCTACAATCTGAATGGTCTCATGGTCCTGCTCACATTCATGACTACATTAGGTTCGTTAACTTCCCTGCTTGTATTACCATATCTTTGCTTCACTGGATTTTTTCTGGCATGTGCTGATTTTCTTCCAAGTTTGTGCAAGCCAAACTCTATGTCCGTAATCGAAATTATGCAAAGAACCAAATAGTTACCTTCTGTGATGTCTTATAGGCACTGATTGGTTTTAAATTGTCATATATTTTTTCACGGCTTTTACTTTTTCTGGGTGTGCAAATCTTTCCCACTTCATTTGGTTTATGGTCAATTTTACCAGCTTACTATTTTATTATCCAACATTTATATTAATATTTTCTATTTTTCAAGTTAGATATTATCTCTTAATGTCCTAATATGAAAAATGAGAATTTAGAAGCCCGTTCCCTATCTTCGGAATATAGTTAACAGATCTTTTGGTTAAATCAATATTTGCTCTTTATATTTGAATAACACGTAGCTTTCAGTTTTCTCTGGTCAGCTATGTTAATTCCCAGACTTAGTTCTTTTTATTTTTCCTTTCTAACTTCCAAAAGGGCACAGAGTTCATGCAGGGAAGCAGAACCATTACTAGTGATATGGAATAGGCCTTTGTTATAGGGTGTAGGTCTTATACAATTGCGGAAGCCAGTGAAGGTGTTGGTGGAAGGCTATTACCTCTGCACCACGTGGTGGTGTTGGATTGCTGTAGGTCAGAAGGGCTAGCACTTGGGGAGAAAAGCTGAAGGAGAAGCGGAAGACAGCAAGCACAAACCAGAACCCATAAGGAAGAAATGTAACCTGACTCTAATCACCTCTGGCCTCAATGACTCATCCTCTGCAGAAAAACAGGTACTTTCTGCCACATACCATAGATGTGCCTGGCCCAGGACTTAGAGAGTTTGAAGAAAGAGATCTGGCAGAAACTGGAGGGTTCGTGGCCTGGCTACCAAGAGTAGTCAGCAGATCAGTGCAACATTTGTGAGCTGCACTTGGTGCCCTACACTCGTGAACTCGAACCCAGGACAATAGGGGAAAGGGAATTCTCAGAAACATAGTTCCAACTTAGATTAATGGAAAATACGAAAGCATCACAGCATCACAGACACTCAGAGAGATGGAGAAAAACAAAAGACATGGGATCCATGAAATAAGAACACAATGTTGTTAAAAAAAATCAAAGATTTTTTAAAAAAAGAACTTTAGATAAATAATATCATGGCAGACTTTTATAATTCAATAGGATATTTATAAATTTTTGATGTGAAACTCTCCAATAGAACCAATGACAAAGAGAAGAAAGATGGGAGGAAAAAAAAATAAGATACTCGTAAGATCAAGCTAAAATATCCAAACAATTGGATGTCCAGAGAGAAAGAGAGAACCAGGAGGAGGAAATTCTTTGCTCTGCAGAGAGGAGGAACCGTGGACTGCAGTGATGTTCAAGGTTTTAATTCCTCTGCATAGACAGGGAGCTTTGAGTACAAGAAATCTGAGAAAGTATAGAAATACAACAATATATTCCCAATTAGTCTAACCTCATAAAAGTCCAAAGAGCCATATTTTTTACCAGGCTCTCTCTTAAGTCGGAAGATAGTCTCATCTAGTATGGATACTCTCCTCAAGAAGACACTACAAATAACAGACAGAATAACAAAGCTAGTTTAGAAGTCAGTGTCACACTACGAGTGGTTCCAGCCACCTAATACTGGGCTGCAGTGATTACACACAGAAATAGAGAAAACCGTGGACAAGCCTCCAACTGACAGCTTTACAAGGTCCCCTGTGTAAGCCCATTAAGATCCTGTCTGATCAACTTTGCTCTTGATCGTATTACGTTCTTTTGAACCAACCGCTCTCCACTAGCCTCAGCATGTCTTAGGATTCCTGTCACCTGCTGAATTCCATGTATTTCACAGCAAACAACTAGTTATTCTGATGTCTTTGGAGCACATTCTTATTAGGTGGCATTTTTCAGGCTAACTTCCTAATTTATCTCCTTCTAAAGGCTACTTGGAACACCATGCCCAGTGAGCCAGCCCTCCTCCAATTCTCAAGTCTACTTCAGGAATTGGCCCCTTGACTCACTGCTAGAATTTTATGTGAACTCATCATATTAAAAGTTATATGTCAGAATTTAGTATATGTAATTTGTAAGTTACTTGCCTGAATTCTCATGCAATGTCATGTATGTTAATGGCTACTAAGTGCTGGCCCCTTGGTGAATAGAGAAGATAACCTCAGTTTAGAGGGAAATGAGACAAATAAGGACATTTAATTAGCTTGCCATAACACTAAATTTGTCCAATTTAAAGATTCTGAAATCATACCTTTCCCAATTTTTGTTGTAAAATTTTCCTTCATTTTATGAAATGATACAGTTGGTTGTTTGATTTGAAATGACCTTATTCAGCCGAATAATAATTCAGTTGCCAAAAGAGAAAAACAAATTAGCCACCATACATCATTCTTCAAATATCAAATTTAAAATCCTGATGACAATTGGTCCACTGCACCACGACAGGAAGAGCCATCTCTCCCAATATACTGCACTTCAAAGCTGACTGTATTTCTTTTCAAAACTACACAAATTAATCCTAAATATAAATCAAAGCCTGAAATGTAACTGATTAGAAACATACATATAAAACAACCAGAATTTGGGCAAGCCTTCATTTTTTAGCTTAAAAAATTATGTAGGGGGCCAGCCCGGTGGCCAAGTGGTTAAGTTCCTGCGCTCCAGTACAGTGGCCCAGGGTTTCGCAGGTTCGGATCCTGGGCACGGGCATGGCGCAGCTTGTCAGGCCACATTGAGGGGTTGTCCCACATGCCACAGCTAGAAGGACCTGCAACTAAGATATACAGCTATGTACTGGGGGGATTTGGGGAGATAAAGCAGAAAAAAAAAAACCATTGGCAAAAGTTGTTAGCTCAGTTGCCAATCTTTAAAAAAAAATTATGTAAAAGTTTATCTTGATTAACAAGTTGTATTTTGTTTCACTGGTAGGGAGAGCCACACAGAAATCCAGCTGCTATGGTCTGGCTCTGGATCTGGCTCTTCACCAGCTTTATTTCGTGTCAATCTTTACCAGCATCATGAGGCAACAGCGGCATGGGATTGCTTTCATGGTCTTGACTATACCAAGATCTGTTCTTCATAGTGCTGTTCAGTTTGCTTGAATCATATATTTTTTTCAAAATTGTATACTCACTTTTTAGCAGTTTGCCTGTTTCATAATAGGCATATCATAAATGTTTCTTAAATGAATGTGATATACATCAATATACAAACTAGACAATTGATTACATGAAAAATAAGGATGGAGATTGAACAGTGTAAAATAGGAAGAGATAAAAGTATAGGATTAGGGCTGGCCCAGTGGCACAGCGGTGAAGTTTGCACGTTCTGCTTCTCCTCGTCCCGTGGTTCGCTGGTTTGGATCCTGGGTGTGGACATGGCACTGCTTGGCACGCCGTGCTGTGGTAGGCATCCCACATATAAAAAGTAGAAGGAAATGGGCAGGGATGTTAGGTCAGGGCCAGGCTTCCTCAGCAAAAAAAGAGGAGGACTGGCAGTAGTTAGCTCAGGGCTAATCTTCCTCAAAAAAAAAAAAAGTGTAAGATTATTTCCACATGTAAATAAAGATGCAAGATATTATTTACTCTTGACTAAAATAAGTGTTGCTATATATAGATAATTTGAAGATATCCAGCAGATGGACTATTTCCTCCATATTTACATATTCTGCCCAGAACCCTTGAAGCTTATTGGAATTTCTCTTAAGAATTCCAGTTTTCCAGCAATGATTTTCCAAACCCACAGTTTCTGCTAACATACATTATAAATACTTTTAATGCCAAGCTCTAATCCTGAGCTAGAGGACAATTTTACATCTCTAATTCTGAGTCAGATGGAGGCATTTCACACTCCTGTGTGGCAGCAGTGGGTGTCCAAGCTGTTGCGCTTACTGATCCTTCAGCATTTATCTTCTTATGGAAATTTTGAAAAGCATAAAAATGCTGAAAAAGCTAACCTTTCGGTCTAGCATGGTGATTTCTAACCCCAGATCTGACAATCATTCATGGGAGAGATTACAGTATGAATTGTTAGAGGCTTTAAAAAGATTTGAAACTTGATGAGTCCCTAAACCTTTTCCCTGGTTTCATGATGAGAAAGACAAGAGGGCGCTTTTCTAGGAGAAATTTCACAGCACCCCTAAAGTGCCAGCGCTTTAATTAGAACAATATTTCAAGTGTCAGTGGATAAGACTACTAAATAAAGCAGAAGGATAAGCTGGTGGAGGTGAGAAAGTCCTTGAAGGCACTTTAAGCTCTACGGAGAATAAAGAAATTTGTAATATACATCACAGAAGAGAAGAATAATTAAATATAATTTATGTCCCTAGATCTCAATATAATCAAATGTCATCTTATTTTTCTCACTAATGGACTTCTGTTTTGTTTTCAATGAGTGCACTGACAATGTATTACATTTCTTTGTAGACAGTGAATTGTTTAGCTTATTTCTTTTTTACATTACCACTTTCTCCTCTGTACCTTATGCTGAATTTAGTTCATGGGCATGGCAGGGATATGCCATTTGCTCTGTCTGGAATACACTTCCCTCTTTCCCCACAGTTCTTTCACCAGACTAAATCTTGCATGTTCTTTTGGACTTAGCTTAAATCTCCTCCACAAAGTCTGTTTATGATACTGGAATTTTCCTCCCTCAAAATGCCATAACCCCCAAGTTTCTCGTTCTACCACCTGATGAACCATGCCTCTGTTTATTTCTGAGTTTCTATCAAGAAGCTATAAGCCTCTATACTGCCATAGTTAAAAGCTCCAGAGTCACAATATGCTTGTCTACTTTGCAGCCCACTAAGTTTGTGACCTTGGAAAAGTTAGCTAACCTCTCTAGGGATCAATTTTTCATCTGTTATTTCCATTTAACAGTGACTCTTTCATAGGGCTGCCATGATGATAAAATGAGGTAAGGCATATAAAGAACGAAGTACAGGCCTTGAGTGAGTAAATGGCCCTAAATGTTTTTGCTATTTTTACTATCGTCATTATTTTTCATGAGGACAGCAATTGCGTTTTATACCTAGCACCTGGTTCATAGTAGAGGCCTAAAATATTTAACAAATAAATAAGAAGCATTTATTTTGTCCCCTTCCTATTCAGTAACCAAGAAAAAGTCATTTTTAACTTAAAAAAAAAAACTCTAAAAGCAAAAAACAAAACAAAACCAAACAAACAAAACCCTTCTCTTCTGCTCCTAGTAAATGTGAGAGTAAAATGAATGGTATCTTTAGAGAAAGAAGACATTCAAATTAAATAGATGTGTGTTGGCTTAATGTAAATGCAATGAAGACCACTCCCATAAAAATTTGTAACAAGGACCCCTGGTGACAGAGGTCTGTTTGTAGGTCATTATGGTGCAATATCTGTATTTGGTTTGAATCATTGGTGCTTTCTAAAATATCATATATACCTACATTCAAATATGCAGAATGCATTTTAAAGTATTCAATATTTCAGATTTTCCATTTTCTGCTTTTGTTGTGCAAATAAATCATCTCTCCTTACTATGAGAATCTGCCATCCATGATAGGCAAGAAATCCAGAAGTTCTGAGCCATTACAACATAGAAGTTGTTTGTAGATCAGTGATTGCTCTCCTAGTTTGCATACTTCTGTGGAGGAGTCAAATATATTTGAGAGGAAAATTGTTTCCCAGCAAAAGAGAAACAAAAGGGAAATAAGATTTCCAATAGCTTTTGCTTGTTGTCAATATTTTATATTTTCAATTTTTATTGCATTAAGTCTCAAGTTCACCACCTGGCTTTCAAAGTCATAAAGATAATGAAAATTATTATACCTTGCATTTACATGCTGTTTTGCATTTTATGAAGTGTTTTAACAGGGATCATTTCTTTTTCTCCTGGCATTCCCAGTCTAGATGGACACAAAGCAGCAGAGACCTCAAACCTTGTGTATGTCATTGGCTCCTCCAGAATTGCTCTGGATGTATCACAATACAGTACAACCAAGCTATGAAAATGTTGGTAAGTTGTTGAGGGGCGTATGTTGTTCACTATAACAAAGAGTGTTCTATTTTGAAAGACCCATAGAAGAAACTTCTTTCTACCATAATCCAGGCAATAGGAATGCTTTTCTCGAGCAATTTAATCATATGGACACTGTGCACTATGGAATTGATCAAATGTCCCTCTATGTGTTAACTGATAAAATGATCAAATCCAATTTTGTTGAAAGCCAAAAGCAAGGACATAGGGTTTACATTAGCCTCATTCTTGGTTAACTTACTCGTCTCTGTGCTTTCTTTTTTTCATCTATTTCAAATTTATGGTGTCTTGCCATATTTTATGTCACTATAAGCTACTTTAACTCATTTTTAAATAAGGCAGGACATACATTATTAAAGTGTGTTCACACATAATATTCTATTTGATTCTCCGATCAGCCCTGTGAGATAGGCATATTACTAGAGCGAGTTTAACTATCCGTCCTTGTTTCTCACTATGTTTCTCTGAAACAGACATTTTCTGCAAAGTTTCAGGCCGACAGAGAACTGTGATTAGGATTCTGTGCTCTGCAGCCTGCTTTGTATAATAGATCCCAACTGTAGGCTTATGCAAGCAGGCAGCCCAGAATCTATGCCAGGAACGTGTCTCTCCAGCACTGATTAATTCCTGTGTCTAAAAGCCATGTGTTCATTGTGGATGATAAGTTTGTTGCACAAACACAAGCTAACCACACTGAGTAAGTCTGGCATTAGTTCTGCACAAACCCCAGGGAGAAGGATATTTGCCAAAAAGAAGGAGAAAACTGCTGCCAATTTAGGCATGAATGAAATGTTTTGAGGCATTTGTAGACTTTTACATACTAAATAGAGAAAATGTATGTTTATAAAGCTGATCTGAAATTTATTCAACCAAATAAATTGTTGCACTAAAGAATCCAATATTCTAGGGTTAGGAAGTGCTCCAGACCTGTCCTTAGATTCATATGTACATACATTCAAGTAAATATAAAATCGTGAACATGTCAAAACATACCATTATACTAGGTCTGCTCCAAATATTCATATACAAAGGTAAATAATGACACCATTTTGCAATGTACTAAAAGTGATTTCTGTGGATATAATTATAGAAGCCTGAAAAATCTCAAATCAATTTTCTACTCCTCTATAAAAATGAAAGAAAGAGAAAGAAAGAAGGAAAGAGAAAAGTCTGGAGGTACCCAAACCACCAAGAGAAGAACGCCATTGTATATGGTCCAATTACAAACATGGAGTTTAGAGTTGGAACTATTATTTGCTGGATTACTGGGATTATTTTTTGGATCTTCTTATGTGGTGCAGAAAGTCCCGCTGTTGCATCTCTGACATATGGTCATTGAGCCTCTGCTGGAAAATCCCAGCCATGAGAGACTCAGCACATTCCCACGACCACCCCCATGAGGAATAAGGCTTGTTGTACCCTATGCTATCGTTGATAACCTTTTTTTTTTTACGTATATAGAAGTTTTTTCACTTCCAAATGTTCTTGCTCTCAGGAACATGTAAGGGCGAGCTTATCCTTTGTCTACATGACAATCCTTCAAATAAATGGAAGAGCTTTAACAACTGCCCTACTATCATCCTAAGATAAACCCATGTGTTCCTCTTCATCTGTTCCAGAGGTAGCATGGTTTCCACAACCTTCATCAGGCTGGTCACTCTCCTCTAAAGAGGAGAATGTGATTGTTCAAATGGGGATGGATCAGGTCAGGTTTCAGTGGGACTATGACTTCCAATGATTAAGCTACACAATATTGCTATTGGCTTGGCCTGAGACTGCTTCTCTTTTTAATAGCTTCATCAACATTTTCTGGTTTTGTGTTAATCACAGTTACAAAAAAAATCTCTAAAATGTCTAAATTTTGCTGTATACATAAATTTTCAGCCCATTATAGTTATTTTTTACCAAATACTTGATGGGAAGATTTCATCTTAAATCTAATCAAATTTTTCAAAACTGTATATAAACCAACCCCCCAAATTCTTGATTTTAAGCTATAGATAAATTATCTAAGTTTTGTAGATATGTCTTATTTTGGAGCATCTTTTGTGTCCTACATATTTCTATATGACTGGGGAATTGGGAGCTGGTGTCTTATTTATACATGGTAGCAATAGTCACTCCTAACTATATTGTGTGTGTAATTAGGATATTGAGCAGGCATAACAGTACGAAGATGTTTTCTTTTTATATTTTCTCATTATTTTTTTAAACCTGCTCTAACAAGTATCTCAATTAATATACATTCTGTTTAAAACACTTTTCACATTCCTACTTAAGTGTCATCTCCTCCTCTCGCACGAGTACCAGGTAAGCCTCCGCCTGAGAGACTTGGAGTGGCAAGATGTTCTTTCACTCCTCCTCAGTCCTTGAGAGGGGAGGGGAGAGTCAGGGTTGAAGAGAGTTTGTTCTGCTTTGGGACCAGGATTATCTTCCTGTATCAGTGCCTAACTCCTCTGGAGCTGAAGGCAATGTTAGGGAATAATGAAAAAGGAGTGATGCCAGTTACATAATTTCCCATGGTTGTCATCCCTCTGCATAACATTGACTGCCATGTGATGGTCCTGGGAGGCAGGTGTCTACATGCTGATCCTTCATGGAGAGCTGCACAATTCTCTCATGTCATGTGAGAGATCTCTATCTGGCCTGACCTATTTCACTATGATTTCCTCATAAATCCCACCACTGGCAGAATATTCACTCTCTTAGCTCTTGACATGCCCTTACCTGACAGGCACTCTTCTTTGTTGCATTCATAGTATTACGACTCACTGCCCACTTCAACCATGGAAATGTCATACACCCTTCATGTACCAAAGAAAAAGAAAGCAGGCTATCCACTACTGTTCTCTCTCTTTACACAGCAATGTCTCTCCAATTATCTCCTAAGCTTTGCTCCTAAGGCAGTTAAGCAAACATGTTGCCTGATATAGGTTTACTTGGAAAATTAGAAACTAGTATCACCTGCTTGTAGACATCTTCAGTCTTGATGAGTGAGATATATCTATCTATCTTGTGTGTGAAGAAGATTGGCCATGAGCTAACATCTGTGCCAATCTTCTTCTATTTTATGTGGGATTCTGCCACAGGGTGGCTTGATGAGAAGTGCTAGGTCTGTGCCAGGGATCTGAACCTGTGAACCCTGGGCCGTTGAGTTAATTTCTCATTCCATTATTATTTTCATTCAGTATTTGATAGGCTATGTCCCTCTTTCTCATTGTTTCATTTCCCATAGACAGGAACATGGGAGGAGGGCATATCCGTGAACCTCTTTCAGAGCTGTGCCATATGAATAACAGCGTGGCAGTGCAGAGAATTCTTGTTTACCCTGAAAAGTCTGTAGACCCTACCTAGCGCTGTGGAGGAAGGGTCTGATCCTCATCCAGAGCTCTCTGGAATTGCTTCTCTGGCAAGAAAGCCCTTCTCTGTTTAGACCCTAACAAGTCTGATGAACAACAAAGAGAGGAGACACAAAAATACTATTAGGATAATAAAAGAGACATAGCCGTAGATACAGAAGAAGTTATAGGTTTAGCTGCACACAAAATATTTTATGCAAATATATTGCAAAACTTATGAAAAGCTGGGGCTGGTCTGGTGCTGTAGTGGTTGGGTTCATGCACTCAGCTTCGGTGGCCTGGTGTTCATGGATTCAGATCCTGGGCACAGACCTACACACCACTCATCCAACCATGCTGTGGTGCCATCCCACATATAGAGTGGAGGAAGATTGGCATAGATGTTGGCATGGGGATGATCTTCCTCAAGCAAAACGAGGGAGATTGACAATAGATGTTAGTTCAGGGCCAATCTTCCTCACCAAGGAAAAAAAAGAAAGAAATGAAAACCTAAAGGAAATAATTTCATAGGAAAACGTCATTTAGCAAAAATTGACCCAGGTAGAAATAGGAAGCTCAAAAGATCAGTTTCATACAAGAGATTTGAACAGAGATTAAGACTAGAATATCCATGCCAAGATAGACTCCCTGCCAGGAGTATCTTCTCCTTGTACAAAGTGGAAATTATTCACACAGAATCATGCTGCAATAAAGCTCAAAGCTTATGTGCAATGAGGCTCTTTGAAATGAAATACCTGTGGCTTCAGAAACCTGATATCCCTCTGGGTGCATTAGCCCTGAAATATTTGAATAAAGAGAGCAATTGAGATAACCAAAGTTAAGAGACTTTTAATCCTCTAGTTTAAGTGAAAAAGCAAGAAATAAGCTAAATGTTTCCCTTTTTTGGAATTTTCAAGGAAAAGGGGAAAACTTAGAGTGTTTACAGTTTAGAATTAGTGAGCAATTGTTACTTGGTGCTATTTTCTCTAAGAGCTTTTTCGATATATTTTTGTTTTTGAAGCTCAGTAGTATTAAATTCAATTGCTTTAATAAATATTAAAAATAGATTTTTAAGATGATTTTGCACATCCCCAAAAGTAGAGATTTCCTTCGGACATACCACATCACTTTGCTTTAAAGAGTTGCACAGAAGGTTATCAAAATAGAAGATGTGGATTTGTAGAGCTATAATTTTCCATGTTAAGCTAAGTGAAGGCACTTGGTAGAGAAGGCCAGGACATACTTCAACTGTCTTTTAATAGGAAAATAGTCTTATCTCAGTTACTACTTTTGCAATCTAGCCTCTAAGCCAGTCATGAAATCCTTGACGTTATCACAATCAGGCTACCCAATCATCTCTGCCTGGACATTCTTACAGAAGCACCCCAGTCTAGAGCCACCTGGGACCTCAATACCAGTCCAGATCAGATCTGGGCTCTGGTTTGGGCAGTTTGAATTTCACGCTGGTTTGCTCAGGGAGCATCCACCCAGCAGGGCTGTTTGCATCTTCACCAATACTGGCCTCTTCTGCTTTTCTTATAAATCTATGTCTGAGGTATCAATACAGAAAATGCAATGGAAAACAGATCCCATTTATTATAATAGTATAAAATTCACAAATCGCCTATGAATAGCAAAAAACTGTAGAGTTTATAGACAAATCAATTAATTGAAAATAGCAGAGGAGATAAAAGATGACCATTGCGTGTAATTAAAACAAATGACTTCAAGTAGGAAACCTTACCATTCTAAACATAAAATTGGGACTCAGATTTATATATACATTAATGCGATCCTAATCAAAATATACATAGGTTTTAGAGAAGGGCATATTTTGCAAAATGATACTAAATATAATGAATTTAAATGAAAAAAATAATGAATAAAATTTTGAACAAGAAGAAGGGTGGACAGGGATGTACCCTATGAAGCATTAATATATATTGCTATAATAAGTGAAGTTACATGCTGGAAGAGAAGCAAATTAATGGAGCAAATATAGAGGAAAAATCCATGTGCATTATGCTGGCTCCTCAGTGAGGCTTTTCATCTGGAAACATATCTTTCAAATCAAGGAAATTTCCTTGAATTATTTGTTAATAATTTATCTCCTTCATTTTTCTTCTACTAAGTATGGAAGTGCTTCTAGCCGTGGATTAGAGCTCCTGGACTCTTCCTCTTCCTTCTGATATTTTCTCTCTGATTTTCCTATTCAGCCTTTTCCCCTCCTCTGTTTTCTAGATGATCACGTCACCTTTATTTTCCATATCTTCAACTGACTTCTGAATATCTGTTATTATGCATATATTTTTAAGGAGTTATTATCTGATTTCTTTCAATATTTGTAAAAGCATTTTCTTTTTATTTCATAGTTGCAAAATTTTCTTTTGTCTCTTTTATGATACCAATGATAGCCTGTTTCTTTAAGATTTCTCCTCTCGGATCCGGTGGCAACCACCTTAACCAAGTGGTTAAGCATCACTAATTCAGCATCGTTAATTATGCTTATTGGTGGCCTAATCTAAATTTGTATACTCTCCTAACGTGGTATAATAAGAGCACAAAATACTATCATCTATAGAGTAGATCTATCGTCAGGAACTACAAGAAATAGAGAAACAAGTTAAATGACATCGTGATGAAACAGTCGGTCTAATCTAGAATGTAGGGTATTCTATCTACAAGACACCTGATCTAGACTCCTCAAAATACTAAACATCATGAAAAGCAAAAGACAGAGGGACTGTTCTGTAGTAGAGAATCTAAAGAGACACAAAATCAAAGTGCAATTTATGAAATCTGATTGCATCGTGGAATAAAAATAGAGCATCAGTAAAAATCACTTCTGAGGGGCTGGACCTGTGGCCTAGTTGTTGGGTTCTCATGTTCTGCTTCAGTGGCTGGGGGTTTGCCAGGTCAGATCCCGGGTGTGGACCTACGCTCAGCTTGGCAAGCCATGCTGTGGCAGGCGTCCCACATACAAAGTGAAGGAAGATGGGCACAGATGTTAGCTCAGGGCCAGCCTTCCTCAGCAAAAAAGGAGAGGATTGGTGGCAGATGTTAGCTCAGAGCTAATCTTCCTCAAAAAAAAAAAAATCACTTGTGAGATAATGTGGGCAGTAAATGATATAGATCGTTATTAATTTTCTTAGAAGTAAAATGACATTGTATAGGGAAAGCTTTTATTTTGAGAAGATATATGCTGAATTCTTTAGGAGTGAAATTTCATGATTCAACACTTGAGAGAGAGAGAGAAGGAGAGAGAGACAGAAAGCACAAAAGTGGTAAAACATTCATTGCACTATTCGTTCAGCTTTTCTTTAGGTTTGACACTTTTCAGGATAAAAGTTGAGGAAAGGTGTTCTTTTCCTGTAGAGTCTATTTCTTCTGAGTTACCTCTTTTTTTCCGTCTTTCGTGTTTAGAGGATCTCCTCAGAAGGCGGGTAACCTTGGTTGTCTGCTAATGTTTAAGAGAAGAGGATTAAAAGACTGATGTTAAACTCTGAATATAGGTAGGGCTTGTTTCCTATCGTTTAACTGTTGTATTATCCGTCTAGGCTGTTTTTTTGTAGACAATCCTACTGTAAATATTCTTATATATTTCCTCATGAAGCTGGTCAGATTCTCTAGAAAATAGTTTTTCAGTCTCCATTTGGGAGGGTTGAAGTTTGGGTGCCTGGGTGCTAGTAGGAGAAAAACGTCAAGAATCTCAACATTTCTTATGTAAACCTACACTTAATTCTCCATTTTCACTTTGGCACACTGCCAAATACATCGTGCCCCAGCCCCCTAGTGCAGAGACACTCTAATTATCCCCTCAGAGCACAAATCTCAAGCAAGGAAGAGACAGTTATCTGGTTAAGAATGTGCAAGTACTTGAGGACATATAACAGACCTACCCAAGCCTCTTGCTTTAGTTACACCTTTATTCTATTCAGAGGTAGCTGGCATTGTCAATTCCTGTGTTTATCTGGGATTCCCCATTGCCAATGTAGGATTCTGCTTTCTTGTATTTGTTAAATCAGTTACCACTCATCCATCTGCTTTCAGCTTCCAAAAGTTTGCTGCATTTGCTTCTTTTTCAGCTATTTTTACTCTTGTGGATTCCTGATGGCTTTTTTTATTCCTCCACTCTTATCTTAGTATTCAAAATTTTGGGGGCAAGCCAGGGTATATATGTGTGTATAACCCATCTTTTGTAACCAACTTTCCTTTGAATATATATGGATATAGAAAAGCATTCAAGATATATTGCTACAGAAAACAACATATGTTTTTATTTTTAAAAGCTAGTATTCAAAAACCCCAGTTTTGCAAGGTTATTTTATATATGCATAGAGAGAGTGTTGAAAGGATATACATCAAATTTATACTGATAAAAATTGCTTGGGTAGGACTTCAGGTTAATTTTTATTTTATTTCTCTTGCTTATCTCTATTGCTAATTTTTTATAGTGAAGAATATTTATTTTTTAAAAATGAAAAAATATATAGAAGCTACATAATAAAAAATAGCAAATAACCCGCACATTTTAATTGGTTTCCCATAGATGACAAGAATGCCAGAATTCAAAAAAATTACTGGTAATGTGAAATAGAGTTCATATAACTTCAAATAATGTTCCCAGTTTTAACCATTATGTTATTCTTGAATGACAAGTCCCTTCCTTACTAGAGAATGTGTGGCATGACTGCAACAAAGAAACAAAAATCCTTCATAACTCTGTTCTAAGAATGAATTGCCATCCCCCACCATGACAATAATCCAAAGGTCTAGTCTAACTAAGAAGGCTAGCTTACTGTTCCTTCTTTAATGGGCAATAAGCATTTTGTCTTATGCAAACTAGAGATTCCAAATTATGGCTGCCAGGTAGATGAGACAAAAGCAGTGTCAGTGTAAGTCCATCAGGCATAGCAAAATCTAATTTTGAATATATCTCCATCCATAATGAATTCAGCAACACTCTTGGAAGGCGGAAGGAAATCATGAGACCTTTATTTAAAAGCTTTCAGAGAGCTTGATGCTACCCGGTTCTGCTCTCTGATTATCTGCCAACAAGATGCCAATCCCAGGGGGCCTCAGAAGTCGTGTTCATTTGCCCTCTCTCCTGAGCGGAGACAGGCAGATAGGATATGAGGTTTAAAGAATTTGCTACTGTATTTCATTATTTCAAGTCTGCATCAAAATCTGATAATGATATGACACTTAGTGAATTGTAAATTTCCAAGAGGAAAGGGCGCCAGGAAATGGAGCTTTCAGATAGCCAGGAACATAGATTGTATAGACCTGTGTCAAGAAATATCTTGCTTCCTCCCCTATTGTCTTTCATAGTTAAGGTCAGATGTTCCTCTGCATCTCCACTTTCAGACAATTGGATCTTCAATGAGTGAGGAAAACTCTAATTTACAGACTTTTCAGCTTAGCATCCATTTCCATTTTACCTGTTGATGCCCTGTATTTTATGCTGAAGCCTCTTAACTAGCATCTGATCACTTCCTGCCCCAAATTTTCTGTAAGGTTGCTAATCTTTTAGTTTCCATTCTCCTACTGTGGTTCCCAGTCCAGGCTACCATTTTCTTGTACTCTGAAAGTCTTACAGACTTAAACTCATTTTATTCACCTGTTACTCTCTTTTAGCTGCCTGTTCTCAACTTAATTCTAGAGATGTGCTGCTTACTGAACCTCTGCTAAAAGTGCCACTCTCTGCCAATGACTTTCTAATCAAGTCCAGAGTCCCAGTTGCCTTTGTATATTCCATGTAAAATCTCATGTGTAAACTCAGAAGAAAGCAAGCAAGCATCTCTTTCCTTGGTGTAATAATCTGGAGTAATTCTTCTCCTACTTGTATTTCTCTTGATTATATGTTTTTGAATCTCTCAGCTCCTAGAGGGTGTTCTTTATAGACTGTATTTAATCTCTCTCAAATTTAGAGTACAGGCCGCAAGCTGAAGCTACTGGGGAAGCATTCTACGCAGATCCTTGAGACCTCAAGTCAATTAAGTTTCCGGATGAACTATTCCCCTCCAGCTGGTCCTTATGCAGGGCTATGTAGAGTTAGGAAAACATGGTCCTACCTAGTTCACCTGTAACAAACACTTTCCCAACATCCTGTTCAGTTAACGATATGCCTTACTGTCTTCTCCTACCTTGGCCAATTACCTTCATTCTTAAAAATATCCTCATTTGGATGATAAATTATCTGATCACTCTTGTTATAGAACCTTATTTTCATTCCTTTGTGTAAACAACCAAAGGATTCGCTTTGATTACTGAATTGCAGCTCTGATGTAATGACTTGTCTTGCTATGCTTTAAGAATAGGAAATATTCGTTATTAGAATAAATATGAAGCTGGGATCTGCCTTTATAATCCAGTCTGGAGGATTTTGATTAATTAACTATTCTGATTAATAGATAGATGATGATGTATTACTCAAGGTTTAATGCTTCTTTCAACAGATATTTGAAATCCTTCTAATGTTCAAAACATTTTTCTGGGTACTGAAGTGTTCTATAAATATACAACTAACATGGACACGTCAAAGGGGCTTATACTCAGAAGCATTGCCAAGTATTTATCATTATAAAATAAATATTCATTGCACTTATGATTACTATCTTTCTAGTTGTCAAGAATCTTTTAGACATTGGGGCCGGCCCAGCAGCGCAGTGGTTAAGTTCGCATGTTCCACTTCGGCAGCCCCGGACCTGCCGGTTCGGATCCTGGATGTGAACCTACACACCGCTTGGCAAGCCATGCTGTGGCAGGCGTCCCACATAGAAAGTAGAGGAGGATGGGCATGGATGTTCGCTCAGGGCCGGTCTTCCTTAGCAAAAAGAGGGAGATTGGCGGTGGATGTTAGCTCAGGGCTAATCCTCCTCCAAAAAATAAAAAAAAGAGAGTCTTTTCGACATTATCCTAATTCTCACTACAAACAAGCTAAATAAGTAGTGAATTTAAAAAGAGGTTGAGTAACTTAAACAATGAGTGCACCTGGAACATGGTGGAGATCGAATATAAATCTAAGTGCGTATGCCTTCAAAGCCAGAGATTTTTGATGATTATTAAAATTACTGATTTATAAAAGAACGCATCAAATACAGAGATGCAATGAGAAAGACAATTAATTGTTGAGATGATCTTTTCATAAAAAGCCGTGTTCTCCTTTTCCTCACATCTCTATACCAGTGCCACTCCAATTCCATAGGGCCCTTCCACAGTTTTCTCTATACTAATTTAATCCTGTACATATGTATAGATTTATGTTGTGTGAATGCTTGTTTTACCAAAATGAAAAGATATCACAGCCTATTTTACGCATCTTCCTTTTCTCACTCAACAAGTCTTATAGAAGTCATTCTAAATTATGTCATGTAGTAGTCATTTTTAATTGCCGCAAAATATTTTATGTATATATGTGTGAACATATATCAAAGAATTCCTATATTAATGCATTTACTTTGTATCCAGTTCTTGATTACTATGAACAGTGCTGCTATAATCATTCTCAGATAGAGAGATTTGAAAATTGTTTCTTTTATTTTTATAGAATAGATTCACAAGAGTGGAATTGTTGGGTCAAAATACCTATATGATACTGATGTTAATAGATATTTCCAAGTAGTCGTCCAAACCACCTGCAGCACTTTTTTCTTTCATCACCGAATGAAATTGCATATACACACACCTCCTGGCAATATGTCTTATAGATCTTTATGTACACATTTTGCTAGTATGATTTGCAAAGTAAAATCTTATTGTTCCTTCTATTTCTTTTTATATTTGAGAGCTTTGTTGTATTGTTTTATAATTTAAAACAATAAAATCACTCAGAGTACACTTTGATGAGTTTGGTAAATGCATAGAGTCATGCAATCACCACAAAAACAAAGTTCGATCTGGGGCTGACTGCATAATTTGTGGGTCCCAGTGTAAAATGAAAATGTGGGTGTCTGGTCAAATATTATTAAAAATTTCAAAATGGTGAGGGCAGAGCATTAACCCAAAGGCAGAGCCCTTCTGAGCATGAGGCCCTGTGAGACGGCACAGGTCACACTCAGGAAACTCACTCTGCTCCATCACCTCCAAAAAGCTCCTTTAGTCCCTTCCGGCTAATCCCTGGCACCAGACATTTGCAAAAGTATATAGTCTTTTGTGTCTGGCTTTTGTTTTCATTAATTTCCCCCATGTTTGCCCATGTTCTGTTGCATCCATTTCCTTTATGATGTTATTATTTCTTCTTCTTTCTTCTACTAAACTAATTTAGGTTTAAATTTTTTTATAGCTTCTCAATGTAGATGTTTAGATCTTTGTTTTTTGGGGTTTTTTGTCTTCTAATATAAACATTTATAGCTTTCAATGTCCCTATAAACACTGTTTTAGCAATATTTCACGAATTTTGGTATGCTGTATTTTCATTTTCTTTTAGTTCAAGATATTTTCTAACTTCTCTTGTGAATTCTTCTTTGACTTCTTGGTTGTTTAGAAAATGTGCTTGTTATTAAAAAAATTCTGTATATTTGTAGACTTTTCCAGATTTCTTTTGTTATTGATTTCTAATTTACTTCTGTTGATTTTCAGAACTTATTCCATATGAATTCAATTCTTCTTAATTTATTTATAGCAGAATTCATTTATATATGGAATGTCCTCCTTTGTTACTAGTAGCATGCCTTTTCTTAATGTCTATTTTTCTGCATAAATATAGCCTTTCTAGGTTTCTTATGCTTATGGTTCTTAAGTAATTTTTCTGTCCTTTTATTTTCAACCTATACTATCTTTGATTTTCAGTATCTCTCTTATAGAAAACATATAGTTGGTTCTTGTTTTTTATTCAGTTGAACAATCTCTCTTTTGATTAGAATATTTAAGTCCTTTACATTTAATATTATTATTAGTATTTTTATGGCTAAATGTTTATTTAGGTCTGCCATTTTGTTATTTGTTTGATTTGTCTATGTAGAAAATCCTAAATGTGTTGAGAAAGGTCACAAGATTCAAGGTCAATATAAAAACAAGATGCTGAAGTCCATAATAGTCAGAAAAATTAAAATATAAGAAGTGACTTTACTTCTGGCAGCTTGATAAAGTTGTGTGATTCTTTTCTACAGAGAAATATCATGCACCAAAAAAAAAATTTGCTAACAACCACTATTGAAGAACAGTGAAAAATGGCAACATGATAAGTATTTACTCATTTAAAAAAATTAGCAAACTACTGTGTATTAGGTAAAAATGTAATCATGCCCTCTTGTCTTGGGGTGTTCTCTACACCACAGCTTGAGCTGAAGGTGGCAGACACAGTTCATGACAGATGGCAGCAGAGCTGTTAATGTAAGGGGGCAATTTCTGGAAGCTAAGATAACAGATACTCCACATTTCTGGCTGGTTGATAAACTGTGTACTCATGTAGGGGATCCCATGGAGCCTGAAAAAAACCTGAAAGTCTAGGGAATCTTATAAACTTTCTGTTTTTGAATCTATTCCTTATCTAGGTGCAGAGACTTATACTTTAATAGCTACAGGCATCTGAGCTACGAAGTCATAGGGAGCAAAGAAAAAAAAGCCAAGATATAGATAGCTGCACACTGTGTATGAGACAAATTTCACAGATTGAATTAAATCGAGTTAGTTGTCTATTTGCCTGTTATCACAATGACAAAAAAATAACCTCAGAAAAACAAAACAGTGCTTTAAGTCAATACAATATATTACACAATTAACATGCTTTCAACAAAAAATTGCTAAACATGCAAAGAAATAGGGATTTGTGGCCCCTACGTCAGTTTTGGAGATATGGCTTTCCTCATAACATAGGGAAGTAATATCTCCTTGAATTACTTGGAAGGAAGTAATTAATTTGTGGTTTTAGTTCTCCTTTATTCCCTAAGTTATTTCTGATTCCTTCAGGTATTGTTTTTTCCTTGTTTGCTTAGCTTAGTCTTTCTATTCTATGTTTCTGGCTTTACTCCAACATCTGGCGTTCCTTGATCGTCCATTCAAGTTCAAGAACGAGGCAAAGAAAAACTGACCATGGAGTCTCGAATGAGCATGCTGCTCTTTGCACTCCACCCCACCATGCTCTAATCTATATTTATCCATGCATAAGTCCATGAGAGTCTGTCCGGACTTTAGGTTCATGGTGATAATAATCAGTGCTATTAGATCATGAGGGCAGAGGCTTCATAAATAGGATTAGTGCCCTTATAAAAGAGGCCCAAGAAAGCTCTCTTGCCCCTTCTGCCATGTGATCACAGCAAGAAGTCTGCAGTCTGGCACCCCGAAGAGGGCTTTCACCAAAACCAGACCATGCTGGTACCCTGACCTTGGACTTTCAGCCTCCAGAACTGTGAGAAATAACTTTCTGTTCTTTATGAGTCAAGCAGTCTGCAGTATTTTGTTATAGTAGCCTGAATGGACTAAGACAGTCAGGTAATACTTAAATGATGGGCAGAGATGAGAATTCTTTTTTCTAGACTATCAGATAACAGAGAAATTGCAGTGTTAAGGACCATGGACTCTCAAACCTAAAATGGATTATCAGAGACAATTTTTTTTCCATTTTCCAACTTTTAGATCCATACTTTTTACTACTTCAGGAATATAAGAATCTGTTCTCTTTTGAAGGATATTCAATTTGAGAATTAGTAGGAATAAATGGATTTTGCCTGAAAAAGAGGTTATTTTTTAAATGACCAAACTAAAACAATGTAAGATATTTAGACAATTTATAATTTATCAGTCTTGAAAAAGAAATTACCTTTTCCAGTAAATCAACCAATGAATTTTTCTGAACGTACCCCATCAGCACTTTCTGCAGTATGTGTATTTGTGTTTAATATCATCAAAGTTTTAAAATGGAGGAAATATCTCGGTGAATGATTCTCCAAAAGTATATTGCAGAATAGTAATCCCAGGAGGTAAGCCTTGACAGAAAGAGGTCCCTAAGCAATTTACTTTGTTTTCCTCTGGGGATTCACAGCGCATACTAACACACTCCAAGAAGTCATCAGTAAACAAACTTATGTCACTTTCAAACTCCTTTCCAAATAGTTTGCCATAATAATTGTTTTCACATTAAAACCCATGAATATGTTTTAAGACCTTAATACTGAATAGAACCTATTTGAGGAAATGCAGATCTAAGGTCATGCTGTGTCCTATAAACCTAGAAATCTATGGAAAAATGAAAGAAAGAACAGTTATTAGTTAGAGTTCGTTTTTGCCAAACAGAAGTTTTCAAAATTTATCTTGTTCTGGTCAAATCATGTGGGAAAAGATCATCAAAGGCTTGAGCCAAAGCTTTCTGTACTCAGACCCTTAATAACTCAGACTCTTAGTACGATCATTGAAAAATACAGGAAATATTTAAGTAATATTTGAGAATCCTCAAAAGAAAACAATTTCTTCCCAAAATATATAAGCAAATGGACGTTTATTTCTTTAGGAGACAAATATTTTGCTGTCAAAATATCTGCCTAAAATTTTGCTGTTTTGTAAATCATAGACATCTTTTGTTAAAGCGTGTCTGGATAAATACGTCTAAAAAATGATAAAAGTAAAGTGTGCTAAGTGCTCTAGTGAGATATATGGCATCGAACGGGATGGTTGAAAGATATTCTTGTTAGAGTGGATCCTGGAAGTTCTAGTCTGAGTATAGGAAGCTAGTCTCTAGAGTTGGAAATGGAATTAAAATCAAAATGTCCATTGATGTTTGCACTTATTTTTTTTTTTAAGATTTTATTTTTTCCTTTTTCTCCCCAAAGTCCCCCCCGGTACATAGTTGTGTATTCTTCGTTGTGGGTTTCTCCAGTTGTGGCATGTGGGACGCTGCCTCAGCGTGGTTTGATGAGCAGTGCCACGTCCGCGCCCAGGATTCAAACCAACGAAACACTGGGCCGCCTGCAGCGGAGCGCGCGAACTTAACCACTCGGCCACGGGGCCAGCCCCGAGTTTGCACTTATTTTTAAGCAGCAACACCATTATTTTCAAAAGGAATCTTACTCAGAATTCTAATATTTAAAATTGAACAAAGCTATGCTGAGCTGATTAGAGTCAGGTGCCCTCCAGACTCCCACGGCCTCTAACAGCCTCAGGAAGAAGGTATTAAAGAAGATCATAACTGGACTGAGGGCTACTGGATTCTCGTCTCACTTCAAGACATCTTTTGCTAGTCTCTCTGCCAGAATGAAGATTAGTCATTACTCTTTTTCTATTTTATCCTGTTATAAATTATGAGTTCCATTTTTCTTTCATGCCGATACATAGGAAGTGTTGGCTATCCATGTTAGGTCTGGGGCGTTCTTGAATATGGAACCAGACTTTCTATTTCTTTTACATCTTTCAGGGCACAGAATAGAAAAATAACAGCAAGACTGATTAACTGCCACAGCATTGCAATTAATCTAGCATCATGAGTGGTTCCATCAATAGAAAGAAGATCACACAGTGGGAATCACAGGACTAGAAAGGTTTAAGATGCAAGGAAATCACCTTTTAAATGGAATTGTTCCTGAAAAGATTCATGTCAATTAATTTGGAACATCAAATTCTATTCCAAGAGCGCTAGGGAATTCCACTCACTAAGGGAGGCTCCTGGAAAGTCCTTGTGAAAGGGAACAGAGCCCCTCTGTTTTATTTTGATTATTTTCTATTTTCATTTATCAGGATCTTGCTAAAGCAAAACCCACCTTTTCAATGCAACAGGAAGGAAATATATGGACAAAAAAACAAGGAACCAAGAATGGATTGTTCTTTCTGGTAAAAGCATAATGAGATTATGCTACTTCTTGTTTTGTTTGTCTTCTTGTTTTGTTTGTAGTAATGGTACTTTGATGCTGGACTAAAAGATTCTTCATGACACTAATTGTCTCCTCTTCTCAGCAGGAGCAGATGAATCGGTTTCATGAGAGAGTGTGCGTACGTGTAATCTATTCCTCTTTTCATGTCACAGTAAAGACTTTGAAACCATAGATAAAGTCCTGAAAGGAACTCCAGTAAATAAGTAGTAAGTGTCCATGTTTGTCCTTCAGGGAACGAGTATTTCCAGAGTACTTAGAGACTGACTGTAGATCAAGTTGAAATAAAAATCTGACATCTTGGCCAGCCCAGTGGTGTAGTGGTTAAGTTTGTGCACTCTGCTTCAGAAATCAGGGTTTTGCAGGTTTGGATCCAGTGCATGGACCTAGCACCACTTGTCAAGCCATGGTGTGGTGGCATCTCACATAAAAAAAAGATGAAGATTGCCACAGATGTTAGCTCAGGGCCAATCTTCCTCACCAAAAAAAAAAAATAGTAATAATCTGATATTTTAAAAAATTCTTTCCTTGTTTTCAGAGTAGTATATTTTCAAGATTGGAGTTCTCTTCCTGTGAGAAATGATTGAACATTTAAGTTGTATTCTACTCATTTTGTTTATGCTCTTTGTGTGTTCATTCACTTTTGAAAACTCAGTTTTGTTGCTTGCAGCATTTTTTGAATTTTCTAGGCAGACTTATGCCCCTCCATCTCACAGTTACATAGATCCATGTAAATGCTTTCAACAGCAGTAAATTATAGTAAATCGGCTTTCTCTGAACAACTGAATGACTGAAACAAAGGCCACTGAATAACTTATAAGCTGTTCATCACAGCTGCTATTAGTCACACACCAAGGAAAATGACATTTTACCTTTGGACATCTTGTCTTCCTTGGAGCTTGTACATCACATTCCTACTCAACCTATTTTCCATGTGGTGTCATTGGGAAGAGGGAAAGCGGACACAGTGGCTCCAGAGCCAGGACTAATCACTCTGGCTTTGTGTGAGTCTTACCTTTGAATTGCTGTGGACATTTAATGAAGTTCCCTGACAGCACAGTTGCACTGAATTTGAATGTTTCACGAGACTCTCCCTTTTTTGTTTCCTTTGTCTCTGAAGTACGTCTATTATTTCTAAGTTGGGATTTAACGATCAATATTTAATGCCAATTTCTGATAGTCTCACTGTTGGAGAAGAAGCTCCAAATGCTATGTGACTAAAACTAACCCATATCCAAATCCATCAAGCCTCCTATGAAAGCCTTAATTAGAAACAGCTGCTGTTTGTTGAGCACTTTAGGTTTTTGAAACAAACAAACAGAAAAGGGATAAATGATTCTAAAAAACCTAATCACTAAAATGTGGTGCTCTTGAGAGTTGATGTAAGAGGTGGGGTAAATAACTCAGTTGTCAGCTGTTAGGTGTTCCGGAAATTTGATGATGTCTGTCAACTTTGAGAACCACTAATAAGACCCAAGAAAGTCATTCACATGTAGAATATTTTTTCTGGGACTATGTGATTATCATTTTCAAGCAAAGATTGCAGGCAGCATTCACCATGTATGTGGAGAAAACCACAGAGGTCATTCATATCTTTATTAAACCAATAATGAAAATATCTAGAAAAAGAAAGCCAAGATCATGAAAACGTCCAGGTATGTAGCACCAGATTAAAGAACAGAATTTATGCCTCACAATTACAGTGGATCTTATTTCTACCTTAATGTGCAGATTCTGAGAATTTTTGTAGTTCTTCAAAGAGCAGGATTTAAATATGAGTGCTGAGTAAAAAAGAAAACAATTTTTAAAAACTCACCATAGTGACACTCCAGTAATAATGAGCACACTCAGTACTCGGATCTTGGTTTCTAAAGATCATATTCTAATAAAAGAAACCAGTTGGGGATGATTCTAGGACTGAGGCATGCAAAATGCAAGAGGAGCCCAGAGATTCTTCTGAAGCCGAAAAGTAAGAAAATGCTCAAACAAAATAAAACAAACAAACAAAAATGGGGCATATCAAAGTGACATGAGTCAACTTCCAAATGTTTCCAATGGCCCAAACTGAAACAATTCAAGCACCAAAAAAATAACAATAGTATTGTATTATATCCCAAAGAATAATATAAAAATCCATGAGTCCATACTGATGACAATAAATAATTGAAGAAATAAATAAATAGTGAAGAAGGAACAACTCTCCCTTACAGAATTCCAAATTGCAATTTCCTTCCTCTTGAGTATGTCCTGGACTTACTGACTCAGTTCCAAAGAAAGTATAGAAAGGAAAAAAAATAGTAACTTTATAGTGGAGAAACCTGACAGACAAGACACCTTCACCTGACAGACACCTTAACCAAGCAATCAAGTTAACATAGTCACTTATCAGTCATGTTGATATCATACACCTTCTGGTTATCATGTAACGAGAGGACAAATCACCTCTCAGGTTTTTTTCCCCTAAATCCATAACCCTAGTTTAATTATGAGGGAGGATCAAGCAGGTCAAAATTGATGATATTCCACCAAACAGTTTATGAGTACTCTTCAAATGTCAAAGTCATACAAAACAAGAAAAGATAGAAGCTCTCACAGAGGAGACGTGTTGACTGAGTGCCAAGTGTGGTATCCTAGATTCTATCCTGGAACAGAAAGAGACGCTTGTGGAAAAGTTGGAGAAGCCCAAATTAAGTCTGTAGTTTAATTAATAGTATGAATTCTGCTAGGATTTGAGTTTCGACAAATGTATTATGGTTAAGGAAGATGTTAACATTCAGGGAAGCTGGGTGAAGGTTATGTGGAAATTCTCTGCATTATCTTTGTAACTTTCTGTTAATCTAAAATTATTCCAAAATAAAAAGTTTCAAAACAACTTAGGATAGTATCCTTATACAGATTCCATTTTGGGTTCCTATATTAGAATAAGTGTTTTCTCTGTGAAGTGGGAAGGTATTTGCTCTCCAGTAACTTTTATTCCTACTCTCCTCGTGTGCTAGAAGATACCAATTCCAAGGACAGGATTGATGCTTATGGTCTTAAAAATGTTCACAAATGTATTTAGGTCTACCAGGACTGAACCAATAACCACAGCTCAGTGTTCCTAACTGTTAGCTCACGTCAAGCACCGAGGGTGCTTAAAAAAAACAGAGGCTAGGACCACATTCTCAGAGGGTCAGATTCCACTGTTCTGAGGTGAAACCAAGCCATCAGTATTGCTTTAAGATCTTCATAGGGGATTTTATTATGTAGTCAGGTTTGAGACCCACCTTGTCTAATCTATTGAGGTATACAGAAAATGGGTTTCCAAAGAGATGAATGGAAAAAAAAATACTAAATGTTACCTTAAATCCCTAAAAAAGCTATTGGTTAATTTCAAGGAGAAAAACTGTCAAATATGATTGTTCTACTATTGGACTAATTACTCATGTACCACAATTGCAGGATAGATATGTGAAGTATCAGGAGTATCAGGAATATCAGGATGAGATATAGAATCGCCTTCATAAATCGATGCTGCTTTTCTGCTTTAAATGGAATATAAAGAAAGGGGGAGAGGTGAGTCAAAGCAGGGTGGAGGAGCTGCATGAAAATGAGTTTCTGTCACTTATTTTGCCCAAGGCTCCTTTATTAACCTCATCCAATCAGAATATCAGTCTTTCCCTTACGGCCGGTGTCCATCCAGATTAGTATTCAAAGATTGCATTGTTATTGGTAAGTGACTTTCATAGCATATTAGCTACTATGCATACTAATTCAGAGCGATGGCAAAGTGTTGTCAGAAAGAATTTACACTTGTGTTCTTTCCATTTCCAGCTGACTTCATGGCGATCTGAATATCAAGGACTAGAGAGAGAGCGAAAGAGAAAAAACAGAGAAATATTCTTGTTGGCTCCTGGAGAGGAGGCAGGGATCAAGGGGAAAAGAATCTTCATGCAACATTCCTTATTCTCAAACCCATGTAAATCAGCCTTAAAATTTTTTAATGGGAAGGCAACTTTGCTTTCTCTGTATTTTACAATTTGGAATGGATTCATTTGGTTAACAGGGGTTGGGAATCCTTACAGCTCAAAAAGTACTTTGGTTTCTTTAATTTTTTGGAGGGGAAGATTAGCCCTGAGCTAACTGCTGCCAATCCTCCTCTTTTTGCTGAGGAGGACTGGCCCCGAGCTAACATCCATGCCCACCTTCCTCTACTTTATATGTGGGATGCCTACCACAGCATGGCTTTTGCCAACCAGTGCCATGTCTGCACCCTGGATCCTAACCGGCAAACCCCGGGCCACCGAGAAGCAGAATGTGCGAACTTAACTGCTCTGCCACCAGGCCGGCCCCAGTACTTGGTTTCTACTACTGACTTGATGATTTGATCCTAGAGCTTGATGACAGGGTGATTTTCTTTAAAGAAAACCTATTTTAATTTACTGTATTACATGCATTTTATATCTACGCAACCAATATTTCTTGAGTACCTGCTATGTGCCAAGCCCTATTCTTAGTTTCGAGGGTTCAGCACTGTGCTGCAATGACAAATTGTTTTCATGGGTTCTGATCATCACTAGATATTTATATTTATAGCCCAAATCAAATAAAACTGGAACTTTTAATTCACACAATGGTTATCAGTAATTCCAGAGATACTGTCTAAATTTCGTGCTTTAGGATGATTGTTTCAATGATCACTCTCCGTGTAAAGATTTTATTATAGAATATTCATCAATTTACTCATTCATTTATTCATTCATTCCTTCGTGGAGAACTTGTGTTCATGAAATATTTATGGAGCTTCTGATAGAGGAATGAAAGCTTTGTGAGAGCATGGAGTATGGTATACTATTTCTTTCTATCCCTGTGCATGTCACAATGCCCTATATATCATGAGATGCTGAATACATGTGACGAGATTGAGTATTTGCTATATACTGGATTAACAAATATGAAGGCAGAGTCCAAATCTCCATCAGCAGTTTGGGCTCCTTGCCTTGGCTAACTGGTTTTTGTTTGTTTCTTACTGTCCTTTTGAGTCTTGTCTCCCTCATAGGTATTTGTATTTCCTCCGATTATTATTGTTTCTGCAGGAGTATCTCCAAACACCCCTCCAAAGAATTCTCCTAAATCTTCGAATGATAAAAATCATTGAGATTGTCTTAGTGGGAATTTGAAAAAGGAGCTACTTATAGTTATATTATGATTCTAATAATATGATATGTTTTCATTCATTTTTTGTTGTCATTGTTATTTTTTCCTGAGGTTACATTGAAAAATCATCTTTCATCTGGGTTGAAATTAATATTTTTACTCATACACTCAGAAAGGAAATATGAAGATCCCTGTGCTATAAGAAGTTACCATCTTAATGATTGGCTTTTTCCAGAATTTAAAAGTAAGGAACGGTGTCTCTGGCCTTTTATGGGAAGGTAAAGTGAGGCAAGAATTTATCCTAATTTTAAATTACAGGATCATTGTCCTGGTTTTGTTCCTTAAAGAGTAAAGCCATTTACAATTAATTTTTTAATTATACCTAAGGAGTTTACTATCAGACTCTAAGTAAAATGCTTAAAATGCAGAGTTATTCCCTTATAGCTGAGGGCATTTATTTGAAAAACTTAAGCAGAATTTTCATGCAGAGAATGTCAAAAATCTGTAGAAAAAGGAACTTTATTTCACAGGTTATACAGACTCAGGCCCACTTTTAGACTACATGTTTAGAGTGTGAAGGACGGGCGGAATTAGATACTTCTTATTATTTCCACATTTCATAGTAAAATTTTGAGGAAGACATTTAACAGTATCTGGTACTTTTCTGTTTGAAGTAAATTTCTTCAGATTAAAGTTGTAGTACCCTTAAGGAGCAAATCTACTCAAAAATTGTTGAGGCTTGTTTATCATTAAATCCAAACATAACTGAAGTTTTTATATCTAATTATATAATTCTCTTTCCAGAGGATTATGCTTCTGAATCGTCTGTGAAGATGGAGTGTTTGAGGTTATCTGGATAAAATTATATGCTGTGTTCTTTATGAAAGAGGTAGAGAGGGTTCTGACATGCATGATGTATCTCAAACTCTGTAATATCACTGAAAATGGTGGGTTCTAACTAGCTGAAATCATAAAATTAATTCATGGGATAATGGCTTCTAGAGTCATGAAATAGTGAAATAAAACATAGCACCAGAAAATGCAGTTGAGTATCTCTGGGCAGTTAGACATTGCATGCAGATGGTGTCTCCTAAATGTCCTTGGTCTCGTACAGTTGACCACACCCTCACTTTTAGCCAGAAAAGAAAGCACTCCAAGAAGAAGGCAAAGGGGAACAGTCCCTTGATTCAGGGCTTAAATTCTAGAGTGCGTCTCTATGGAGGAGTTCTTGTAGTGAATGCTTTTGAGGGAAACCATACGTCACAGGAAATAGGCCCAAGGTTATTTCATGAAACCCCTTGCTTCCTCCGAGGGATGCAATAAAAATAATCCAGAACCGTGATCTTATTTTCTAAAATACTCAGGGAAAATGATAGCACATCATTTATTTAGTTCAGGATCTTATGGTCTTGAAATGTTAAGGGATTTATCATTTTGTAAAGAGACATAATGTCGGTCAATAATTCCCTCCTTTTTTAACCCTGTGTTCCTTTCTTCTTTACTTCCTTCCTTAATTTATTCTTTCCCTCATTCATTCCTTTCCAAGAATGAATAAATGAAAGTATTTATCAATCCTTCCTTCCCTCTATTTCTTTCTACTTTCCTTCCTTTATCTTTTATTTTTATGAAAACGGGAGAAAGACAATAGCAGCTTTGGTCCTTCATAAAATTTATGTTGTTCATCTCTAGTTCCTGCAAGGCTCGCCTCTGCTTCTGGCATATATCTGTGAGATATGAGTCTTTATAATAAATTCTCCATCACTTAGGCTGGCTTGAAGGGGTTTCTGTTTCTTGAAATAAATGATAATCTATAACTAAGATAATGTTTTATTCCGCAGCCTTATTTAACCAGAGAGCGTGAACAACTTCCCATGTCAACAAAATCCGTCTAGGTTTTGATGAGATAGCATCCCCTTTTATGCATGCATCATAATTTATTTTCACTAAAATGTTTTGTGTGATTTAAAATTTTAAATATGAAAATCTGTTCCTGAGAGACACAAGAGAAATACTAAATGGAGCAACGAAAATGAAATGCAGTCACGATTCAACCACCCAGTGTCCATTACTAACATGTTGATGTATTTACACTCCAATTTTTATTATTGCTATTGTTTGCTTCATTTTTAAATCCCCACAAGTAATATTTTTTCTCTGTTTAAAAATTGAAACATTACCAAGAACGTTGAAGTCGCCTGTGACAACCACTCCCAAACCTGATTTTTCAGTCATTGGAATGAGGCTGTTTTTAGTTCGTTGTGTAATCTTTCAGAATGTTCCCCATACATTTGCATACATATATAGGTACTAATGGAAACTGTAAAATATAATTCTGCCTGTGTGTCTGTGTAACATATTTGTAAATATAAGTTTTTATTATTCTGTGCATTTACTTTACAACTTGCTTTTTTCACATGTTTATTTAGTTTGTTTCTTTAAATATTTGCATAACATTTCATACTTCTGTGGTAAATTTTGCATTTCCGTTATTAGATATTTATATTTTCAACAACTTTTACAATTACAAACAACACTGCAATGAAACTTCTTGTACATGCCTCCATATGCGTATATACAAGTGTTAGTCTCAGATGATGCTTACGAGTGGGTCTTAGGGTAAACACGTTTTTACTTTTGATAACCGCTGTGAAAGTGCTTTCTCATGTAGCTACAATTTACATCTCCCAGCAGTGAATGAGTGTGCCAATCTCCCTCTAATCCACCCACACTTTATATTTTGAACTTTTACCCATCTAATATGCAAAAAAAGGATATTATGTTGTTTTTTATTTCCCTGATTCTTATAGAAGTTGGATGCCTTTTCATAAGTTTCTTGGTCATTGTATTTATTTTTATCCTGGGTCAACTTTTCTACTTAATCATTTATGTTTTTCTTAATGATTACGAAGATTTTTAAGTACTCTGGATTCTAATCCTTGGTGCTTATATTTGTTGTAAATATCTTCTTCCAACGGGGGCTTGTCTCTCAACTTTGCCTTTACGTGGCTTGCCTTGTGTTCCCTTTTTGCTTATGTCTTGGAGCACTTGTTTATAAAGTCTCTTATTACCCTAATGTCATAAAGATATTCTATATTTTTTCTACCAATTTTATAGTATTGTGTTTTATGAAAAAAACAATATTTTTTCCATATCTCATTATTTATTTATTGAATAGTCTATCCTTTCACCTATGATTTGGTATGCCTTTACTGTCATTTTCCATATTGCATATACATGGATCTGTTTCTGAATTCTCTACTATACTCCAGCGGTTAAACTGTCTTTTCCTCTACATATACCACAGTGATTTAACCATCTGACTTTATAATAAATCTTGATATTAGGTAAAGCATGCATGTCAGGGAATGCCCAGTTACTCATTAATCTAAATCCTACTCCTAGGAACACTGAAAATTAAATTTCCAAGTTCCTCTTGAAGTTTGATTATGGCCATGTAACTACTTTGGGTCAATGGAGTGGGGACTTTAACAAAACCTTAAGCTGATTCTTCTGTATTCAGATCCAAGGAACACTGGTATACCTTCTTTCAGGTCTGTCTCTAAATTCTCCCACCAGACCCTTGACTCTCTCTCTCTTTCTTTCTACCATCCGTTTGCCAGAAATTTTAAGATTCTGAATTGGTGACATGACAAAATTAAAAAGAATCTGGATACCTGCGTCACTGTTTGGAAATGAACTGAGCAAGAGAAGTACGCAGTCTGTGACTGTCTTAAGCTACTGAGATTTACAGCAACCAAAGTTACCAATACAGAGACTTGCACCTTGGTGTGCAAGGATAACAATAATCTAAAATATATGACCTTAAGTGGCTAAAGAATTGTTTTCAGCACCTGGGAAGAGGGAAGTTCATGTTAAACAATGATAAAATGGATGCTTTCAGTAACTTGGGAGGCAGAAGGCACACCTTTTGAGCACACAACTCTAGGGGATTCTGGAAAGAGAGTGTATTGGCAATTGTGAGTGAACTATTTCAGGAAAGGGTTGAACTAAAAAATGATTGACCACTGTGCAAGCAAAAATGAAAGGAAAAAAAGAGTAGAAGTTAGGACTTGGCGGGTTGAAAAGCTGACTGCTTTTGGAGCCCCAAATGGAAAGAAATACGTTTTTAAAAGCTTTGCATGGTGAAGCCCCAGTAAAATGTCTCACCTACACAAAGTGACTCAGGACAAAGATAAGATGTAATCTTTTCACTTATTTTTTTCAGGTAGCTTAAAGTTAGGTGCAACTTAAATAACATTAGTAAGAATGAAAGAAAAAAAACCAGAACAGACATTGTCTCAAAAATACTCCCAGGGGGCCCAGCCTGGTGGCATAGCAGTTAAGTTCGTGTGCTCCACTTTGGTGGCTCTGAGTTTGCTGGTTCAGATCCCGGACACAGACTTACACATTGCTTATGAAGCCATGGTGTGGGAGGCGTCTCATGTATAAAATAGAGGAAGATGGGCACAGATGTTAGCTCAGGGATAATCTTCCTCAAAAAAAACAAAAAACCAAAAAACATTACCAAGTATGGTTACTGTGACATGGAAATGACTATCCTACAGAGCAGAAGCCTTGTAAGTGTTTGAAGGAATTGTATTTCCAAAGAGACTATGAGTCCAGACCAAAAATTCTTTGTTCAAAGCAAAAATACAAGAACAGAAACAAAAGACCTTAAGCTCCCTTATTGGCAGGAGACAGGCTCCCAAGAGGGCACACTCTGCAGGCTCCTCTATGTTTTACATGGGGCCAGGTAAATAATAGACAAGGATGCAGATCCCTGAAGATGGGATCAGTAGGTTGTAGAACAATGCCCAAGGGAATTTTTCCCTTAGAACAGAATGAGGAACTTCCCTCGCTCCCCAAATAGAGAGCCTTTATGCTGCTCAAGGGGACTGCAGCATTGCTGTGGACCAGTGATACTGTGTGCTTCCCACTAACCCCCATTCTTATGGGAATGTTATTGTGGTTATCCTGTCCCTATTTCACCATTGCACATGTTGGTGTGTGCGGCAGAGAGAAGGAGTAAAGGAGTGTGGGTACAGACAACTTGACTTTTTAGTTCATAGGCTGCCAGGCAAAGAGGGAGAACTGCCCATCATACAGAAAGCTTTGTTTCTGAGCTGGCCGCATTGAAAGCATGGTTGTTCTCATTCGGGGGGAAGTTGGTAGATTTTAAGGAAGGAAGGGAAGGGGAAATGAACATTTGGTGACCAGACGGTCAATATACCACTTATAATATTTTAAGTTAACATTTTTATTTTGAAATAGTTTTAGATTCACATTCAGTTGTAAGACATAAAACAGGGAGACCCCATGTACCCTTTACCCACTTTCCCCAATGATAACATCTTATAAAACCATAGTACAATATCACAACCACAATATTGACATTGATACAGACAAGATGGAACATTGACATGCCCATGGGATCCCTGGGGTTGCCCTTGTATAGCCCCAGTCACTTTCCTCCCTCCCTCCTTCACCACCTTCTTAAACCCTGGCAACCACTTCTCTGGTTTCCATTTCGACAATTTTGTGATTTCAAGGACGCTATATAAATATGAGTTTATAACCTTTGGGGACTGGATTTTTTCGGTCAGCATAATTCTATGGGAATTCATCTAGGTTGTCGTATGTTCGAGTATTTCTTTCCTTTTATTGCTGAGTAGCATCCCATGGTATAGGCATACCACAATTCCTTTAACCATTCACCTGTTGGAGGACATCGCAATTGTTTCCATTTTGGAGTTATTACAGGCAAAGCTGCTATGAACATTCGTGTATGGGAGTTTGTGTGAACATAATTCTTCATTTCTTTGGGATAAATACTTAGGAGTTTAATTACTGAGTTGGATAGTAAATACATGTTTGGTTTTTAAGAAAGTGCCAATCTGTTTTCCAGAGTGGCTGTACCATTTCCATTTCCATCAATAACGTATGTGTGATCTAACATTTTCCACATCCTGACTGGCATTTAGTGTTGTGTATATATTTATATATATATGTAGACACACATACGTATATTTCAGGCATTCTCATAAATATATAGTGATATTTTACTGTGGTTTTAATTTGCATTTTCCTAATGGTTAATGATGCTAAAAATTTTCATGTGCTTATTTGCCATCTGTATCTCCTTTCCAGTGAAAAGTTTGTTCATGTATTACGCCTATTTTCTAATTGGATTATTTGTTTTTCTACTGAGGAGTTTTGACAATTCTTCGTATATTCTCCATGCTATTCTTTCGTTAGATATGTGGTTTGCAAATATTTTCTCCTGGTCTATAGCTTGTCTTTTCACCTTCATAAAGTCTTTCAGAGAGCAACAGTTTTTAATTTTGATGAAATCCAATTTATCAATTTTTCCTTTTATGGCTCATGCTTTTGATGGCGAATCTAAGAACATTTTGCCTAGCACTAGGTACGAAAGATATGCTTCCTGTGTGATTTTTTAAAGTTTTATAATTTTGTTTTACATTTAAGTTTGTGATGCGCTTGAATTAAATTTTGTCTAAGGTATGAGACTTAAGTTGAGGTTCCTTTTTTTGGACCTGTTGATGCCCAGTTCATCCAGCACCACTTAGTGAAAAGACTCTTTTTCTTCCATTGAGTTACTTTTTCTCTTTTGCCGGAAATCATTTGAGTGTATTGGGTCTATTTCTGGGTTCTCTGTTCTGTTTCATTGATCTAGTGTCTATCCCTCTGCCAATACCACATAGTCTTGATTATTGTAGCTATTTAAGTCCTGAAATTAGGTAGACTGATTCTTCCCAATTTATTCTCCTTTTTCAAAATTATTTTATTGTTCTGATTCCTTTGCCTTTCCCTATAATTTTAGTGTAATCTTGTTTATATCTAAAAGAAAATCTGGCTGGGACTTTGACAGGAATTGTGTTAAACCTGTATATAACTTGGAAAAATTGACATCTTTGCTGTGTTTAGTCTTCCAATCCATGAACACAATATGTCTCTGTTTTTATTTAGATATTTTTATAAAATTTCTTTCAACAGCCTTGTTTAGTTTTCACGTATATCCTGTACATTTTGTTAGATCTACACCTAAGTATCTGACTTTTTTTTAGTAATTGTAAAAGGTATTGCATTTTAAAATTTATTTTGGGGTCCTCATGTTCACTGCTATTATGCGGGAATACAATTGATTTCTGTCTGTTTATCTTGTATACCGTAACCTTACTGAACTAACTTATTAGCTCTAGAAGCTTTTTGGTACATTCCTTGGGATTTTCTACATAGATAATTATGTTGCCTGCAAATAGAGATGCCTTTATTTCTTCCTTTAGGATTCATATGCTTTTTATTTCCTTTTCCTGCATTGTTATACTGATTAGTACTTTCAGCATTATGTGACTATGAGTGGTAAAAAGGGACAGTCTGTGTTGTTCTCAATCTTATGGGGAAAACAGTCAGTCTCATCACTAAATGTAGTGCTAACAATAGGTTTTTGAAGATGCTGCTTATGAAGTGGAGGTTTCCTCTATTTCTATTTTCCTGAGAGTTTTTATCATAAACAGTGTTGAATTTTGTCCAATGCTTTTTCCTGCATCACTTAATCATATGGTTTTTCTTTGTCAGCTTGTTCATATGGTAGATTACATTGAGTGATTTTCAAATAACGACTAAATCTTGTATCCCTGAAATAAAGCACAATTAATCACTGTGAATAACTCTTTTTATAAATTGATGACTTTTTATTTACTCATAATTTTCCAAGGATTTCTACATCTGCAGTCTTTTTTTGTGCTATCTTTGTCTGGTTTTAGAAATAAAACATCATAGAATGAATTCAGAAGTGTTCCCCTCTCTTCTTTTTTCTGGTTGAGATTGTATATAATTGGTGTTAATTCTTTTTTAAATATTTGGTAGAATTTTTCAGTGAAAGCTTCTGGGCCTGGAGATTTCTTTTTTATTTTGGATATTTTTAAATTATAAATTCAATTTCCTTAATAGTAATAGAGATATTCAAATTATCTATTTCATATTTGGTGAGTTGTGGTTATTTGTGGTCCAAGAAGGTTTCCTATTTCATTTAAGTTATCAAATTTATGTATATGAAGATTTATATATATGGTTTTGTTTGTATCACCCCGTAATTATCTTCTGCATGTCTGCAGGGTCTCGAGTGATATATTGTTTGATTCCTGATACTGATAATTTGTATCTTTTCTCTTTTTTCTTTGTCCATTTTGTTAGAGATTTGTCAATTTTATTGAGATTTTCAAACAATCTGCTCTTTGTTTTGTTGTTTTTCTCTATTGAGGAGGGTAAATGCTCAGTTTTGGGGTTTTATTGTAAATTTTCAAACTTTTTATGAAAACAAAAATTTACTAACAAGCTCACCAGCAGCCTACAAATAATTCATGCTTTTGTTGAGACAAAACATTGTCTCTTTAAAAAATTTTAATATAAAAATAGAATCTCTATTGTTTTAATTTGCCTTTTTGTTAATAATGAGGATATTTAATGGTCTTTAATTTATATTTCTATTTTTGGAGGGTTAGCTTTTCATGTCTTTTGCCAGTCTTTTGTAAGGCTTGTCTTTTTGCTATTGATTTTCAAAAGCTATTTATATATTAAGAATATTACTTTTCTATGTTATATATATTGTGAACAATTTCCAGTTTGTCTTTTAGCTTTGACTAAGGGGGTTATTGTAACATAGATTTTTTTAAAAAAATTTTTGAAGACAAATATGAAAATCTTTTCCTTTGTGAATTCTGCTTTGTATATCAAAGCCCTAAATTTCTAAAGCCTCTTTCTCAGATAGGTGGGATGAAAAAGGGGGACAGACAGTAATGAAGCCATTCACATCACAGGGTATTTTGTAATTGACAGTGTCCATAAAGAATTTTATCTTTTCTTGAAATAAATGGGCATTCTAATGTGTTTGTAGCCTCTAGACTTTGAGCATTTTCTAACTAAATAGAATAAGACAAAAAATTAGCCAGACATTTTATTACATTTGATTCAGAAAGGAGCATATTAAAATTGACACTGTTTTTTTCCTTTACCTGACAAAGGAGCCAGAAATAGCAGAAGCAGGAGCTAAGGAAAATCCAAGAATATCAGAATAGTTAAGTTTGTCTCATAGATTATTTGACATCTAAATAATGTAGGAGACTTCTCCAAACTCAGAGGAATATTTCCAAATATTCCAAAATATTAATACTATTGTCCTTGCCTTTAGATAAAAAGTATAAATTCACCCCCGACGTAGCGTAAGAACTAGTTCTGTTGCCTGTCTGTTACAGTAACTCCCAAGTCTCGAAATGTAAATTTCCTAGTGGATTCCTTCTAACGGTTGTCATTGTTCTGTTCAACATTCAAATCAAAAGAGCTGGTAATATGATATTTAGATCACGGTAAATATTTTAGAAAGATTTGAATGATGGTTCATTCGTTCTTTCATTTTATTCATTGTTATTAACTATTTATGTAGAGCTTCTTTATCGTCTGTTTTGGGGAAGGTATGTTAATGTTATGTGATTTCAAACTATAAAGGTGAATGAATATTTCAAAATAGTCACATAAATAATCATTGACATTTTGTGTAAATTTTTCTTTTTCTATACAGCTCCTTAAAAATGTTCACAGAAAACAACATTAGAAACAACAAAAAATTAAGCAAATATTTCACTTCTTTTAAGTAATACATTTCTGGCACAAGACAGAGAGTTGACGCCACCACAGTTAGTGATTAAACTTTAGATGTTTCTGTGAAATTCAAACATTGACAAGAAAGAATATTAACTATGCCAGCAAATAGCACTTTGAGCCATTCACTTATTCAAGGCAGAAATCTTAGCTACTACAATAATCCCCTCACTGATCTCTCTGTGTCCGTCATCATCCATTGTCTACACCACTACGAGCGTGGCATTTTAAAATCTCAAATCTGGTCGTATGCCATCCCTCTTCAAAACTCATTAATAGCTTGGCATGAAGTTGAAAAAATTTCACATGGCCTGACCAATGTCTCCACAGACCAAGCCCTCCATAGACCATCTCCCGGACTTCCGTCCACTCATTTTTCTTCAGCCACACAGATTCCATGCTGGAGAGGCTTGTCTGCCTCTTCCCTGTGCTGTACTCAAGCACCTAGTGCAGAGCCAGGCATAAAATTCCCACTCAATAAATATTGGCTGAGTAACTGATTTTATGAACAAATGAAAGAATTAATAATAATTGGCTCCTGATTTGTTTGGTCAACACATCAAATTAGACTGTAGTTCTGAAGAAAACAATGAATCCCTAATCGTTCCATTATTCTTTAGTCATTGTCTTAATATTCTGCCTTTTGAATCCTTTCCTTAAGAACTGAAGTCCTAAATTACTTTTTTAAGCATTTCATGAAAATTAGAGACATTCACTCTGCTACTTTAATGAATATCTCTTGCTTATCACTTAGGGGCACAGTAGGTAACAGACAGTCCATTAAAATTAGGTACTTTGAGGAAAGTTTAATAAAAGTGTTATACACAAAGGTCAGGGCAGTGTTTAGGAAATCCATCAGAGAATAGTCAAGGTCCGGGGGCTAGTAATGATGAAGAGTCTTCACCATCCCTAGGCCTGAACACCAATGGAAGGGTAAGTTATTGTACCCAGAGAGGACACCTAAACAAGTCTCTTGTAGAAGGGCTCAGTCAAGTTATGGTGAACCAAAAGAAAGGTAGCCCAGGGGAATAAATATTATGATCTCATTCTCCTATCTTCTGACATCCTGCAAGTTCCCCTGGCTTCCTCCAACTAGAAACTAGAGGGCAAAGGGGCAGGGTAATGCAGTGCATACAGATCAGCATCCCATAATCCACAGATCAGGATGGAGAAGGTAGTGGATTGCAAAGGCCTAAATAAAATATCTGGCATACCCTGCTACATGTTGTCAGGATGTAAATGTTAGGACTCTGCCTAATGACCAATGATAAAGTCCTTTTCTTATTGTGCTTTCTGTATGAGGCCAACATCCTACCTGATAGATATCCATCTATTGCTCCCTTCAACTCGCTGTTCTAGGTCTGTCACTCATTATTGGGATCTCTCTGGATAGTTTGCTACAGTCCTTAGTTCCAATCTTTCTCATCAATCTGAATTTTCCTTGCAGGTCGGACTTTACTTTGAATTGAAAAATTGTTTCTGACTTTTGAGGCAATTGGAGTAAGAAATATGATTAGAACTCTTAGGAGTAAATAAGGGAAATAGAAAACCAAAGTTTCAGCTTTCATAGTCAATACTTTGAAAACCTCAAGCAGCTTCATCAGAATTTACCTGAGACTATTTCTAAAGATGATGATGATTTTTTCACCCTCTTATCCTCATTAAAAAAAAAAGGGGGAAGTTTTTAATTTTAGCAAGTTGGATTCCAGGGAAAATACATAATAAAATCTTGGTGATACTTGAACTATTTTGGAAAGCAATTATAGTAGTCACTTGAATAGGGAGACCATTTTGAAATAAATTAAAAAATTAAATCTTTGGGTCCTATAGCCTGCTCTACCAAGCACCATTTTGGGATGACATAGCCAACTAGTCTACACTGCCGTGACCTCAAGTGGCATTTACTTACCTTGTGACAATGCCTAAATTCTTGACTCATACCTGAAAGTATCCCCTAAAAGACTTTCCTTAAAAACTCGAACTTATTAGGAAAGGAAAATACAATATCCTCTACCATAAGCACATATGAAAACTATTTATTGTCTATAATTTTCTCCTGCCAGAATGTGCTCTTTTAAATGTGAAGGAGCAATTTGTTTCCTTATTTAAAGACGATCAAACCAGTGTAAGCCAAATCATTTAACTGCGTAAGTCACAAATTCTTCATCTGAAGAAGGGAATAATATTGCACATTTCTAAGAATAGCCTTGGGTAAAATGTGTAAATTTCACTGAAGAAGTCAGTAGGCATTTTATGAAGGGGCATTTTGTTCCATTCATGACAATTTCACTGTTTTGCTTGAAGGCAGTAGAAACTGTTGTGTTTGAAGACTAATGTCAGAGTATTTGACAATCTTAATAGAAATTCCAAAAATTTCAATCACTGTAAGAAACTTGGGAGAGTTTAAACAAAAACAACCTGTTCTGTCTTATCAAAAGTTTCAAACTTCTGAGAGCTGCACTGTTGTAGGACAATACTGGTTGTGGTGTCAATACAGGAAGACACAAATATGTATTATATGTCATGTATTTTATTTGTACCTTTCCTGGAAGGAAATAAGGGAATTCCAATATAAGAATACATAAATATATAGAGACTATCTCTTTTTCTTTCTTGTACAATTTATCCATATTTTTGATTTTCAGTAATGACATACAAGCTTCCCCAAAACAGATTTATTCTACCAAAATATGCAGCTTGGTCATAATGCACTTATCTTCCACTGCTAAGTACAACTAAGAGGATGAAATTAGTTTTGGCTAAAATGGGAGATGGTGCACTGCTCTGCTTTTCCTTGTTTATAGTGTAAAGTGAGTTTACCTTCATTTCTCTTCCTCTTTAGTTTATTTAGTTGAAATAGTCATAACTTCATTCATCATTTTCTGAGATCATTTAGATTTTGCTTATATCATGTTTTTAGGCAGAAAAGTTGTATGAGTGAATTTACTCTGGGAGGCATTTCATTTAATTTCTTAAATGTATTACATCTTTCAACTTAATACAAAAAATAAGATTCTACCTAGCGTGAATTCTCTGAAATGCCTACCTATTGGTGTGCCCACTCTAATCCCAAACACAGACAGATTAATCTCAAATCCTTAGATCAGATGAGCTCTGGGAAGCTGCTTAAAGCATCCACGGACTGTAGATATCAAGTTTCAACCCTTAGTGTCTATTCTAATCTTCTGTAAAATATTTCTGATGGTGATTTGTTTAATCTTTAAAGTGCTTGGAGTAACTTAATATTTTGGCTAAAGCAGACAGATGAGAGTTCCTGAGATCTTACAGGTAGGACATGGTAGAATTGGGACCAGGAACTATCCTCCAATGGCTGCCCTAGAGCTCCTTCCACTCCACCAAAATAAAGGATGACTATATATCATATTATCCAAGCCAGTACTTTTGGGGTAGGGGTATGAGAGGCCTAATTAATTACATCGGTCCAACTGGTGTCAACCAGGTCTGGACCCAGGAAACCAGATCAAGCTCCTTCTATGTATTTGCTGTTTGTGATAAATCTCTTTAAGGATTTGACTACTGGTTGTAGCACACACCAGCTGTGACCTTGGGCAATTACTTAGTCTCACAGAGCCTCCGATTCCTCCTCTATAAAATGAGTATGACAACAACATCTCATATGATCATAGCCAGATCTAAGTAATAAAATTCCTGGCATATAAAATGAGCTAGATCTGTATAAGATACCAATAATCTTACTACTGTGATATATCTGATTATTTAAGCAAAAAACTAAATTAAAGAATTTAAGCTGTGTTGCAAAAGGAAAGCATAATTGCCTCCTGGGTGTTTCAAAGTTAATTCTCCATTCTGAGGAAGTGGTCCAGAGAGCCAGAAGTCAACATGTCCCAGTAAAGCACTGGCTGGGTTGATGGGAAACTTAGGGCTCTGCAAAGCACAGTCTGAAAAGCCCTAGAATCTTTAAACTCTATTACAGTCTTTCACTACAATAAGTGTTATAAATATACAGCTTTTATTGAATGCCCCTCTTTGTCAGGTATTCTGCTAGGAACGTTCCAAACTCTACATAGTTACTTCTAATCCTCAAAATATTGCTTATATAAATATATACAAGTTATGGCAATATTGCGTATCTTTAGATAGGAAGAAATTAAATGACTTTCTCAAGGTTCACGACTAGTGGGTGGATAAAAAAATGTTAGAGAGAGAGAACAGTGACCATATATCAGGCACTGTCTCAGGTGAACAAATGCAGACATGGTCTTCATACTTAGAAAGCTTATAGTCTACAGGCAGAGACAAAAATTTATGCAAATAATCCTACAAACATAAATAAAATTGCAATTGTGAACAATGCTATGGGAGCTATAGTGGAGGTTTTGGTGTAGTCAGAAAAGTCAGGAGAGACATTCCAGAAGATGCCATCCCTGACCTGAGATTTGACTTGAGATTACCATAGTGAAGCCCATTCATCATGGTACTTCTTGGCCTATGTATACATGAGAACATTTGGAATTAGTTTGTGTGAGTTTTGACTTACTTCTCCTCATTTGGAAAGAGGAAAGGAATTCCAGATCAATGTTTCAAAGTCAATTATTTGGGGAAAACACACAAAAAGAAAGCTTGCCTAAATACCGAACCCACCAGGTATTTCTAGAAACCTGAGCAAATCTGAAGTCCCTCTATCTAATATTTTAGATATTTGAGAAACAGAAAGCAGAGGATAGAAAGAGTGCTGTGGAGCAGTTTTCATCTGGGAGACAGAGAAAGTGAAATGAAAATTTTTCAAGGGTAAACCAGAGCTTGCGCTAATTTGCTTTGTAATTAGTAATTTATCAAGTGAAGAACGTGCACCACTTGGTATTCTTTCTTAAAGAGTACTCAGGAATACCTAGAGTCTGACTTCCAAAATGTTTACAAATGTGTTCTAAATATGGTGAATCATATGGAAAAAAATTTACTGTTGAATTTTCTGACTGGTATAATGCTTCATTTAAGAATACAGCTTGGCAAAAACACATCCAAGGACACGGCATGTAATTATTATCCTCTTCCAACTATTTCTGGGATTTGGCACCACTCTCTCCTCAGCCCTGAATTTGGAAGTTGGAATGTCTTTGCATACGTACATCATCAACACTTAAGCCAAGACTCCTTTGGTATGTTGAATATTTTCCATTGCTACATACCTCATTCTTCGTATTTGTGAATCACTGTCCATTAAATTCCTACTACTATGCAGTTAAATGTGTTATTTTACTTTTATAAATAAAATGTGTAATTATATAGACTTGTATAAATATATGTAATTTATACCAATACTATATATATCTCCAATCCAATTTACACATAAATTCAATTATCATTAAAGACTCTATCAAAACTACATTCATTCAATTTATAGAATAAGCAATGTTTTTAAAGAATATACAGTCTTCTGTTATTCTAGTGTGTACGTTGCCTTTATTAAATAATATCACTATGTGATTTAGAATTCACACACATTCAAGTAACTGTTTTTTAAATAGAACTTTAAAAAGACTAGGACTATACTATGTGTGTAATTTCTCTCTAAGGAATGTTACATTTCTTACTCTAATAACAAGCAAAGCAGTGGAAACAAGAACGATACTAGATTCCTTTGTCATGACAGGTTTTTAGGAATCATTACAGCTAACGTAAGCTTGGAACCCTAATTTGTTAGTTACATAAAATATTTAACCTGTGCACAGCCAAGGAACACTGTTTGTTAAAATGTGCTTCCTAGTAGGTGTGTATACACTGAGCATAAGCTTTAGCTCCCTTTTTCATTACGTCTGAAACTTTCAGTAATTTTATTCTTCCTCTGTTCTCCCAAGGCTGTGATACTGTGGAATTTCTCACACACTCCGTGTTCAACAAAGGGCTTGGCAGGCTTTAACTCCTTGATTTAGGTCCAAGATTTAATCATGATAATCAAGCCCGCTCATGTCCCCACAGGGCCTGGTTTACAACAGCATGTGGCTACGTCCAGAATTCTTCTCAGGGTGACCGAGGGCCAGTGTCCACCACGCTGTCAACATCTGTGGGGGGGCCCACAAGACCACAGAGGAAATCAATGCCATATTGTTCAAAAATAATTACAAATAGAAACCATTGTCTACATAGATTTTTTTTCATTTAAAGTTGTATTTTTACCCTTTGTCCATATCTTTGCTGTGTTGTTTTGTTTTCATGTTTAAAGCATATGTGTCATTATCAGCAGGGGTTTTTTTTTTATTGTTTTTGCTTTCTGCAGTGGCAATGTCAGCTACAAAATCAAAAACAAAACAAAAATCGACAAACAACGAAACTAAAAAAATAAAAAACAAGCTCTAGGGAAACAGCAGTTTTTGTGTTTGCCTCTTAAAACATTTATGAAAATTACCTTTAAAAAAACATTAGTAATGGGGCTGGCCCCGTGGCCGAGTGGTTAAGTTCGCGCGCTCCGATGCAGGCGGCCCAGTGTTTCGTTGGTTCGAATCCTGGGCGCGGACATGGCACTGCTCATCAAACCACGCTG